>NC_085884.1:0-314283 GCF_035222275.1 Podospora bellae-mahoneyi
TAACCCTAACCCTTTCTTTCACATGATACATAGCGGTTCGGGCGCCTCTACATATATATAGCGGTTAAGCTATTTCTTTTACATCGTACATAGCGGTTCGGGCCCATCTCTATATATATATAGCGGTTTAGCTATTTTTTTACATCGTACATAGCGGTTCGGGCCCCTCTATATATATATATACCGCTTTAATTATTTTTTTTACATAATATATAGCGGTTCGGGCCCCTCTGTATATATATATACCGCTTTAATTTCTTTTTCTATAATATATAGCGGTTCGGGCGCCTTTATATATATATATACCGCTTTAATTTCTTTTTCTATAATATATAGCGGTTCGGGCGCCTTTATATATATATATACCGCTTTAATTTCTTTCTTTACATCGTACATAGCGGTTCGGCCGCCTCTCTATATATATAGCGGTTCGGCTATTTCTTTATATCGTACATAGCGGTTCGGGCGCCTCCATATATATATAGCGGTTCGGACGCCTTTCTATATATATATACTAATTCGGCTATTTTTATATATAGTATATAGAGATTCCGGCGCTCTTTTATATATATATATTACTTCGGTTATTCGTCTATAATATATATAGCGGTTTAACCCCTTTCTTATATATATATATTACTTCGGTTATTCGTTTATATTATATATAGCGGTTCGGCCGCTTTCTTCTTTATATATACCGGTTCAGCTTTTTTTAAAAAGTACATAGCGGTTCAGGCGCCTTTTAATATATATATAGCGGTTCGTACGCTCATCTTACTTTTATATACCCGTTCTTAAAGCGTTTGATTTATATATATACCGATTTAGCTACTTTCTTATATAGTATATAATACTACGGGAACCTTTTTTATATATATCGCGGTTAAATTATTTTTTATATACTATATAACGGTTCGGGCGCCTCTATATATAT
The DNA here is from genome assembly GCF_035222275.1 of Podospora bellae-mahoneyi. NCBI lineage: Eukaryota > Fungi > Ascomycota > Sordariomycetes > Sordariales > Podosporaceae > Podospora > Podospora bellae-mahoneyi. The sequence continues at coordinate 935 of NC_085884.1, forward strand.
ATAGCGGTTTAGCTATTTCTTTACATCGTATATAGCGGTTCGGGCGCCTCTCTATATATATACAGCGGTTTAACTATTTTTTTTACATCGTATATAGCGGTTCGGGCGCCTTTACATTTATATAGCGGTTCGGCTATTTCTTTATATAGTATATAGCGGTTCGGGCGTCTCTATATATATATATACCGCTTTCATCTTTTTTTATATATATATAGCAGTTCGGGCGCCTCTATATATATATACTAATTTAATTACTTTTTTACATAGTATATAGCGGTTCGGGCGCCTATATATATATATACCGCTTTAATTTTTTATTTTACATAGTATATAGCGGCTCAGGCGCCTATATATATATATATATACCGGTTCAATTCTTTTTTTACATAGTACATAGCGGTTCGGGCGCCTCTCTATATATATAGCGGTTCGGCTATTTCTTTATATCGCATATAGCGGTTCGGGCCCCTCTCTATATATATAGCGGTTTAGCTATTTCTTTACATCGTACATAGCGGTTCGGGCGCCTCTATATATATATATAGCGGTTTAGCTATTTCTTTACATCGTACATAGCGGTTCGGGCACCTTTATATATATATACCGGTTCGGCTATACCTTTATATAATATATAGCGGTTCGGGCGCTCTTTTATATATATATATTAGTTCGGCTATTCTTTTATATAGTATATAGCGTTTCGGACGCTCTTTTATTTATATATAGTAATTCGGTAATTCGTCTATATTATATTTAGCGGTTCGGCCGCTTTTTTATCTATATATACCGGTTCGCCTTTTTTTTTAAATAGTACATAGCGGTTCGGGCGCCTTTTTAATATATATATAGCGGTTCGTACGGTTATTTTACTTATATATAGCCGTTCTTACGGCCTTTTATTTTTATATATACCGGTTTAGCTATTCTTTTATATAGTATATATCGGTTCGGGCGCCTTTATATTTATATATACCGGTCTATATTTTCTTTTATAGTATAATCCTCTATATATATATATACCGGTTTAATTATTTTTTATAGTATAATCCTCTATATATATATATACCGGTTTAATTATTGTCTTTACATAGTATATAGCGGTTCGGCCGCCTCTATATCTATATATACCGGTTTAATTCTTTTTTTATATAGTATAACCTTCTATATATATATATACCGGTTTAATTATTTTTCTTATATAGTATATAACTATTCGGGCGCGTCTATATTTATATATACCGGTTTAATTATTTTTCATATATAGTATATAGCGGTTCGGGCGCCTTAATATATTTATATACCGCTTTAATTATTATTATATAATATATAGCGGTTCGGCCGCCTCTATATATATATATACCGGTTTAATTCTTTCTTTCTATAATATATAGCGGTTCGGGCGCCTTTTATATATATAAATAGAAATTCGAATTTTTTTTATTTATATATTATAACTATATTTTCTTTTTATATATATTTAGCGGTTCGGTTATCTTTATTAATATATATAGTAATTCGGTTATTTAATTTATATATATATAGTATTTTAATTATTTTATTAATATATAATAATTTAATTACTTTTCCTTTTATATTTTATAATAATTATTTTTTTTATTTATAAATAATACTTCGGCTACTCTTTTCTTTATATATATTAAATAATTTTAGTTTTACTTTACTTATAACGGTTAAATAACTTTTTATATTTATATATCACTTAAATACTTTTTTATATATATAAAGCTTTTTAAATATTTTTTATATATATATAATTGTTTAATTACCTATTATTTATATTTTAATTCGGGTACCTTTATATATATATATTAATTCGGCCCTTTTATATATATATATAAAACTTCGGGCCCTTTTTTATTTGTATATAACGGTTTAAACGCTTTATTATTTTATTCAACTATTTAAATACCTTTTTACTTATATATTTTTATTATTTTTAACGTTAATATATTTTAGCAAATATTTATATATTTAGCGGTTATATATTTTCTATATTTTTCTATATTATTTTATTACTTTTTTTAATATATATAAAGCTATTATTATTCTTTTTATTTTAATATATAATTAATAATATATATTTTTTATTTTTAGTTTTAAATTTTTAAAATATATATATTTCTAAAAAAAAAAAAAAAATACAATTACTCTATCAACTTTGAATATCTCGTACGAAGTTCCTCCCACACCCTAACCCAAACCAATGCCATTACAGAACACTCAATATCCGATACTTTTACCCGTACGAGTAACCGGCGTACTACCGCCACCTTCTTATCCAATGTAACTCCGTACTTCCAACAACGTGCCTCAATATCCTCCTCAAACCAACCCAACCCCCTTTTTTGAGCTATAACTAACCCCATTATTAATTTTATCCCGTACGAACAGTCTCTCCCAGACTTATAGAACGAACCCTTATCTTCCCTTAACGGTTCCTACCGCCCGCAAAACTTTTTGGGAACCCCACACTTATCACATCCCTGGAAACCCCCGTTTAGCTTTCGTACGGTACTTAAACTTAAACCTCTAACCCTCAAAAGCCAATCGCCTAACTCCACGCTTTTTTTCCAAGCCCGTTCATCCTTAAGTAAACCCTCCAATATATATGGCTTTTCTAATCCACTAGGAAGTTTAGATGGTTGCGGAGTATTTCGTACGACCCCGTAAAATCTGCAAGCCGATGATTGCTGGAATTCGTGCCGTACGTATTCCTCTCCAGACTCGGCACACTCCAAAAAGCAAACCACACAGTGTACCCGTAACCATAAAAACGCTTTCGTCATAACCTCCATGTCTCGTACAATATCCTTCCTCCTTTCCCGCTCTTTTATAACAACCTGCCGTTGCTCTTCTTCATTGACAGCCATGTCGAAAGCCCCTTATCCATAGCCTCCGGGGTCACCGTACGATACGACCTATAGCCCTCCTCCTCTACCCGGCAAAACTCCGTACGAGCTACACCAGAAAACCGCTCTTCACATAACCCACATAACTCCTCGCCCTCCTCACACCCGGCTCTATCCATCCGCCCGTCCATTACCCGGGAAAGAACAATCCTATAACATAGGTTACTATCTCGTACGAAATGCTCCATCTCCAGTGATGCTAAATCCACAGCTCCGGTAATTGACCTTCCAGCCGTACGATTCTTCATAAAAAAAAATCACCGATTCGGCCTTTACTCCGTCTCTCCCGGCTCGTCCGCTTTCCTGAACAAAGTCCCTCAATGTCCTTGGAAGCCCGGCATGGAAAACATATCGTACGTCTGGAATATCAATACCAGCACCTAGAGCAGACGTTGCCACAATGGCACCACCGCTTTTCATCCACCCTCGTACGATCTCACTCTTCTGGATACTATCTTCCACACTACTATAGTATACCGGACACTTAAGTAGGTGTGAGATAGCTTTAGAAAAATCGATCGAGGGGAATAAATAATAACCCTCGTACGAGGATCACGGTCACCGATAGACTTGACTTGCCAGCTGAGGGGCTCGGAGGACGGCCTCTTGATCTCCACACTCAACCACAGAGTACTTGATATTCGACCGGGATGTAATAGACCGTACGATAGCCACCTTTGCGAATCAAGATATAAACTCTTGTAAAACCCTAGTAGGTCCCGAGGTGGGAGGGTAGCTGTTAGGAAGACTAGTTGTGTCCCGATTAAAGCTATATGTTGGCCGATTTGCCGGAGGAGTGGTCGAAATTCGTACGACGAGTCTAAAATAGTGTGGCACTCGTCAAAGATAATCCGGTCAAGCTGTTGTCGTACGTTAAGCCTATTGACGAAGGTCTTAAACGTTTGAGTATGAAAGGCCTCTGGCGTTACAAGAATAACCTGGTTAACCGAAACCTCTTTAGAGCTCCAGATCGTACAACCAATCCCTAGTTCTTTGCAACGCCGAGCCATATCCTCTTGTAGTGCCACAAAAGGGGAAATAACAATAGTAACCCCATCCTTCGTACAATAGGCCGGGAGTAGAAAGATAATACTTTTTCCACTCCCTGTCCCGGCAATATAAAGGATTGGGCTAAACCCTCGTACGACAGAAGTTAACACCTCGCGCTGGTTGCCTTTAAAACCAGCATCAGGGTTATTAAGCATCTGACGGAAACGGCCCTCAATATCAAGGCTGGCTAAGTACCGGAGTCGTTCCTGTCGTACGGTATAACGCTGGTTCTGGAAGAGGTTGGTTTTGGTCTGCTGGAGCGTTAAAGTATCGTCCGAGCCAAAGGTAAATAGCTGGTGCCATGACTGGCTAAGCTTCATAAACCGCTGTTGTCGTACGGCATGCCCCAACCTTCCCTGGTCAATATGCCTAGCGTATACCATCCCAGCAACCCTTTCCGAGTGGCCGGTTTGAGCCGCAATCATAGGATTAAAGCCCTCAGTTTCGTTATCCTCGTCGCAGCTAAAATCAGACGCGTCGTAATCATCGGACGACGGTACTATCTTATTTTCCAACAAACTCCTTGGAATAAGATGAGTAAGAAATTGGCGGGCAATACCCACGGCAATATGACGCCAGGGCCGAATACTGATTTTGGATCCGAGGTGGCGCTCTGTGTACGATGAGAGGGCCCGGCTGACTTTATCGGACGACCATTGGTTTCCTGGGTTACTGGAGGATATAGCTGGGCCGGCACCCCCAGACTCGATATCCTTAAACGGCCGTACGAATTTTGTATCCCAGAAGAATGGAGTGGGGGTGGAGGCTCCGTCAAGCTGGTGTTGTAAACTGAGGCAAAAGGGGTGGATAAGCCAGAGGTATCGTACGACGCTCACACCTAGCTCCCTTGGGAGATAGCGGTGAATAACCTTTAGCTGTCCAGTGTGGCTTATCCCTTTGTGGTACCGTAGTACGATTGCGACCATGCCGTGCTGGATAAACATATTTCTAAGCCCTCCAACCGGTGTGTTCTGGAACCTCATGCTCAAAAGCTCTGTCGTACGAGGCGGCAACCCTGACAATAAATATATCGCGATAAAAAGAGGGATCGGAGCTTGTCTACCCGGTCCAGGTACAACTGGGCCTCGGTCGTACAATAAACATAACCGTCGCCCTCTTCTCTCAACCAAAGTTGGGTAAGGGAAGGATTTTCGGTAATGCGTCGTACGATCCAATTCCAAGGCCGCCGGAAGCATATATTACCAGGATCGGAAAGAAAGGAATACCCAATCTTATCCTGGCTCATATCATCCTTTAAATCATCCCAAGGAATCTCCGGGAGAGGAACGTCCGATATTAACGAGAAAGTTAGGTCCTGGACCGTACGATCAATCTCATCAACCAGAATATGCATCATCTCGGCCAGGGCGTCAATGGTGGTAGAGATGTCCTGGTATACAATAGTAGTACCGTTAAGCGCAAGCCTGCCTTCGGATGCCGTGGAGCTATTGATGGTCATACCATACGCACGAGCCTCCAAAACCCAGTCCATCGGTGTAGGGTAGTTACTTTGGTGAACCCTAGTCAGGAACCTCGAGACTTTGGGGCGGACGATATCAAAGAGACTAGGCTTTTTGCCTGCCTCTTCCAGCTGGGCAAACTCGTAAAGTGAGTGTCGTACGACAAAGGCTTTACCGAGGGTGACGATGGCAGACAGGAGTGGTGTAAAATCGGACGGGGTGTACCACCTTCCATCATCCTTTAGGGCCATAGCAGCTAGGGCAGAAAGGAGGGCGCTTTCGTACGACGACCGTGGGAGAGGATGATCCAAAAGTCCAATGAAGAAATCAACAAGTACCTGATCCAGCAACTCTCGTCCGGCCTCATCGCTACCGTGGTGAAACTCCCATGCCACTTGTATAACAGTCTCCAGACTTCTGGTCTGGCTGGCGTTTAATTCGTACGGTGGCCGATCCTGTTGATCCCAGCTCTGTGTGCGGCAAATGTACCCAAAAATCTTTTCCAAACAAGAGAGTACTTCTGTATCGTACGAGGACCAGGCTACTACCATTAAAAGGCTTGTTGGGCTTTTGGTCGATCGTCTTTTTATTAACCTCGAATAGAACGGGGTAACCGACTTCATCGGACGACGACCTTACCATTGCATCGGCAGTAACCTGGTCAATCCTCTCCCAGATTTTTTGGAGGACCGTAAACGTAACTGGATCCTCACCGTCTAACCATCCCTCGTTTGGGTTGAGAGAGGTCGCACGATGTAAGGCCTGCCGGTCTAAAGACCCAAGGTGGTGTGTCCAACCCATCCTAGTTAGCCAGGGATTTGGAGCTAATCGTCCCTCACTTGCTGTGATGGTTGTTGATGTTTGTTGGAGAGTCGAGCTAATCGTACGATAGGATTCCATAAACTGCTCTTTTCGTCTTTGGGTTTGTTGTACGAGGTCGGGACTTCCGGCTGCCGGCTCCGTTGATCGTACCTCAAAGTATCCGGCAGCTAACCGGCTTTTAAAAAACGCTGGCAATATATCCCAGTTTTCCAAGGTCCCTGGTGTTGTTGGGCTACCTTAATATTTCCTCCTTTTGTGTTGGGGTTAACCCAGTCGTGCCTCGTACGGCAGTGCTCCTGCATCGCCCTCTTGGTCCGTACGATATAGGCGCAGGCATCGCACTTTAATCCATCAGAAGAAGGCTTCCCTAGTTCTGGAATTGGGTCAATTGCCGTGGGAGGAAGTGTGAGGTTTATTAGGTCTTGTTGTTTTCGAAAGACCGCCAGTGAATTGTTGCACTCTCGTACGATATCCGGTCTGTCCACAGCTGCAATGTCTTTATGGGACGTACGAAGATGGGTAAGCACCTCATCCACAAGAACAGCCACCTTACATTTCCTACAAACAAGAATTTGAAAGTGGGAGATATAAATAAAAGGTTCCATTCTAGCATGGTATTGATCGTGATGTGATAGTTGTGTACGATGCAAGATGTTGTGATATTAAAGTTTATTGCTAAGTTTTTTTGGGGAAGGATACCCCGTTAAAGAGTGGAGTGGGTCACGTGTAAGTGGATAAGGGCAGTAGCGTGCGGTTACCGGGGTCTGGGTCCCGTACGATGGTCAAGGCACGCCTGGCAAGAAGGCAGTTGCGTGGGCACGCCTAGCACGAAGGCAGTTACGTGGGCACGAAGGCAGTGACGTGTGGCTGCCGGGTGCACACCTTTTCTTCCAAATCTCTCGAGAGGCCAGCTGTGCAACAGCGACTTTAATTCTCATTGAAATCCTTTTCTAGCAAACTTTTCCATCGTACAAAACAATCGACTTTCAACTAACACACAAGATGGCTCTGGTCCTTAGCACCCGTGGCTCGTACGAAGTCATCGACACTGGCCAGCCTTATATCAGGAGGCTGATGAACAGCTTCTGTGTTAATGTAAGTATATGTCTTTCCCGTACGATGATGCTTGAACTAATGAACATATAGGCAACACAGCAAGCAATTTCGGCCCTACCATCGGCCGACATCGAATGCGTCCCCGGCAAAGTGAAGGGGGCTAAGGTACTAGCTCGTCCGAGCTACCTCAATGCAGTCTTGATCCAAAGCCGTGGTTCAGTGGCTGCTTCTCCTTATACTGCCTGTACCAGCAAGCCTGATAGGGGGCCGTTTAGGGATTGTCGTACGACGGATGGGTACTGGGGTGGTGCTTGTGGTAACTGCAAGTGGAGGGATCATGGCAGTAGATGTAGCTTCTTTACCGCTACTCAAAGGGGTATTACAGCCGAAGGGGAGGACGAGGGAAATGAGCAAGCTGTGGAAGGAAGCCAGGAGCTCATAGTTATTAGTGATTCCGACAACTGAATAAGTCGTACGGTAATGAAAATCGAATTTATGATTTTTATTTATTATTTGGATTTCTGTAATACTCGTACGACGATGCACTTGATACCATTCTATGCAGCTCGCTATAGCAATTCCAATAATGCTTTTCTCTTTTATTTTAATAGAAGAAATCTCATCGGATCGTACAAAAAACCATTCCCTTACATAACCTCACACTGCTATGCACGTGCATCACCAGCACACTTACACCCAACTTCATATCTTTTACTTCCAATTCCCCACCGCTCGTACGATGATGCACTTGATACCATTCTGTGCAGCTCGTTATGGCAATTCCAATGATATCTTTGCTTTTTAAGTTGATGGGAAAAATCTCATCGGATCGTACAAAAAACCATTCCCTTACACAACCTCATACTGCCATGCACGTGCATCACCAGCACACTTACACCCAACTTCACCTCTTTTACTTCCATTTCCACACCGCTCGTACGATGATGCACTTGATACCATTCTGTGCAGCTCGTCATGGCGATTCTAATGATGCTTTTCTTTTTCATTTTGGTAAAAGAAATCCCATCGGATCGTACAACTGATTCCTCAACGGATCCTACCCCCCTGTTTCTAAAGTGGGGCGTTTTTTTGGTGCGCTTTTCAACGGATTGTACTACAATCCATCGGAGAATTACTGGTAGGCTTAAAGGACGGCTTTTTAATTTTTATACTTAACTATAAAATATTTAATATTCGACCGGAATATAATAAACCGTATAATCGTTACTTTTTATAAATTAAAATATAAACTTTTATAAAACCCTAATAAGTCCCGAAGTAAGAGGGTAGCTATTAAAAAAACTAATTACGTCCCGATTAAAGCTATATATTAGCCGATTTATCAGAAGAATAATTAAAATTCGTATAACGAGTTTAAAATAGTATAATATTTATTAAAAATAATCCGGTTAAGCTATTATCGTACGTTAAACCTATTAACGAAGGTCTTAAACGTTTAAGTATAAAAGGCCTTTAACGTTATAAAAATAATTTAATTAACCGAAACTTCTTTAGAGCTTTAAATCGTATAACTAATTTTTAATTCTTTATAACGCCGAATTATATCCTTTTATAGTATTATAAAAAAGGAAATAATAATAATAACCCTATCTTTCGTATAATAGGCTAAAAGTAAAAAAATAATACTTTTTTTACTCCCTATCCCGGTAATATAAAGGATTAAACTAAACCCTCGTACGATAAAAATTAATACTTTACGTTAATTACTTTTAAAACTAATATTAAAGTTATTAAATATTTAACGGAAACGGCCCTTAATATTAAAGTTAATTAAATACCGGAGTCGTTCTTATCGTACGGTATAACGCTAGTTTTAAAAAAGGTTAGTTTTAGTTTACTAAAGCGTTAAAATATTATTTAAACTAAAGGTAAATAATTAATACTATAATTAATTAAGCTTTATAAACCGCTATTATCGTACGGTATACCCTAACCTTCCCTAATTAATATACTTAATATATACTATCCTAATAATCTTTTCCGAATAGCCGGTTTAAGCCGTAATTATAAAATTAAAGTCTTTATTTTCGTTATTCTTATTATAATTAAAATTAAACGCGTCGTAATTATCGGACGATAATACTATTTTATTTTCTAATAAACTCTTTAAAATAAAATAAATAAGAAATTAGCGGGTAATACCTATAATAATATAATATTAAAGCCGAATATTAATTTTAAATCCAAAGTAGCGCTTTATATACGATAAGAGAGCCCGGCTAATTTTATTAAACGATTATTAATTTTCTAGGTTATTAAAGGATATAATTAGGCCGGTATTTCTAAATTCAATATCTTTAAACGGCTATACGAATTTTATATTTTAAAAAAATAAAGTAAGGGTAGAGGCTCCGTTAAGTTAGTATTATAAATTAAAGTAAAAGGGGTAAATAAGCTAGAGGTATTATATAACGCTTATATTTAATTTTTTTAAGAAATAACGGTAAATAACCTTTAGCTATTTAATATAATTTAACCCTTTATAATACCGTAATACAATTGCGACTATATTATATTAAATAAATATATTTTTAAGCCCTTTAACCGGTATATTCTAGAACTTTATACTTAAAAGCTTTATTATATAAAACAGTAACTTTAATAATAAATAAATAGTAATAAAAAAGAAAGATTAAAGCTTATTTACCCGGTCTAGGTATAACTAGGCCTCGGTCGTATAATAAATATAACCGTCGCTTTTTTTTTTAATTAAAGTTAGGTAAGGGAAGGATTTTTAATAATATATCGTACGATTTAATTTTAAGGCCGCCGAAAATATATATTATTAAGATCGGAAAGAAAGGAATACTTAATTTTATTCTAATTTATATTATCCTTTAAATTATCCTAAAGAATTTCCGGGAAAGGAACGTCCGATATTAATAAAAAAGTTAAATCTTAAACCGTATAATTAATTTTATTAATTAAAATATATATTATTTCGGCTAAAGCGTTAATAGTAATAAAGATATTTTAATATATAATAATAGTACTATTAAATATAAGCTTACTTTCGGATATTATAAAACTATTAATAGTTATACTATACGTACGAGCCTTTAAAACCTAATTTATCGGTATAAAGTAATTACTTTAGTAAACCTTAGTTATAAACCTCGAGACTTTAAGGCGGATAATATTAAAAAAATTAGGCTTTTTACTTACTTCTTTTAGCCGGGAAAACTCGTAAAGTAAGTATCGTATAATAAAAGCTTTACCGAGGGTAATAATAGTAAATAAGAATTATATAAAATCGGATAGGATATATTACCTTTTATTATCCTTTAGGGCTATAGTAATTAGGGTAAAAAGGAGGGCGCTTTTATATAATAACCGTAAGAAAAAATAATTTAAAAGTCTAATAAAGAAATTAATAAATATTTAATTTAATAACTTTCGTTTAGCCTTATTATTACCGTAGTGAAACTCCTATACTATTTATATAATAGTCTCTAAACTTTTAGTCTAATTAACGTTTAATTTATATAATAATCGATCCTATTAATCTTAGCTTTATATATAATAAATATATTTAAAAATCCTTTTTTAAATAAAAAAGTATTTTTATATTATACGAAGGACTAAACTATTATTATTAAAAGGCTTATTAGGTTTTTAATCGATTATCTTTTTATTAACCTTAAATAGAACCGGGTAGCCGACTTTATTAGATAACGACCTTACTATTATATCGGTAATTACTTAATTAATTCTTTTTTAGATTTTTTAAAGGATTATAAATATAATTAAATCCTTACCGTTTAACTATCTTTCGTTTAGGAGTTAAAAGATTATAAAATATAAAGCTTACTAGTTTAAAAACCTAAAGTAATATACTTAACCTATCCTAATTAGTTAAAGATTTAAAACTAATTATCCTTTACTTACTATAATAGTTATTAATATTTATTAAAGAATCGAGCTAATCGTATAATAAAATTCTATAAATTACTCTTTTCGTCTTTAAGTTTATTATATAAGGTCGGGACTTTTAATTACCGGCTCCGTTAATCGTACCTTAAAGTATCCGGCAGTTAACCGACTTTTAAAAAAAAGTTAGTAATATATTTTAATTTTCTAAAGTCCTTAATATTATTAAGCTACTTTAATATTTCCTCCTTTTATATTAGGGTTAACTTAATCGTGCCTCGTACGATAATATTTCTATATCGCCCTTTTAATCCGTACGATATAAACGTAAGTATCGTACTTTAATTTATTAAAAGAAAGTTTTTTTAATTCTAGAATTAGGTTAATTACTATAGGAGGAAGTGTAAGGTTTATTAGGTTTTATTATTTTCGAAAAACCGTTAATAAATTATTATACTTTCGTACGATATCCGGTTTATCTATAATTATAATATCTTTATAGGACGTACGAAAATAGGTAAGTATTTTATTTATAAAAATAGTTATTTTATATTTTTTATAAATAAGAATTTAAAAGTGGGAGATATAAATAAAAGGTTCTATTTTAGTATAGTATTAATCGTAATATAATAATTATATACGATATAAGATATTATAATATTAAAGTTTATTATTAAGTTTTTTTAAGGAAGGATACCCTGTAAAAGAGTAAAGTGGATTATATATAAGTAGATAAGGGTAGTAGCGTGCGGTTACCGGGGTCTGGGTCCCGTACGATAGTTAGGGCACGCCTGGCATAAAGGCAGTTGCGTGGGCACGAAGGTAGTAGCGTATAGCTGCCGGATACAAACCTTTTCTTCTAAATCCCTCGATAGGCTAGCTATGCAATAGAGCTGTGATATTCCGATCAGGGCGTCTGTCCCGTACGATAGTTAAGGTACGCCAGGATACGAAGGTAGTAGCGTATAGCTGCCGGGTACAGACCTTTTCTTCTAAATCCCTCAATAGGCTAGCTATATAATAGAGCCGTATTATTCTAATTAAGGCGTTAGTCCCGTACGATAGTTAAGGCACGGCTAGTAAGAAGGTAATTACGTAGGTACGCCTAGCACGAAGGCAGTTGCGTGGGTACGAAGGTAGTAACGTATAGCTGCCGGGTACAGACCTTTTCTTCTAAATCCCTCGATAGGCCAGCTATATAATAGAGCCGTATTATTCCGATTAAGGCGTCGGTCCCGTACGATAGTTAAGGTACGCCTAGCAAAAAGGTAGTTGCGTGGGTACGCTTAGTACGAAGGTAGTTATATAGGTACGAAGGTAGTGACGTATAGCTGCCGGATATATATCTTTTTTTCTAAATCTCTCGAAAGGCTAGCTATATAATAGCGACTTTAATTCTTATTAAAATCCTTTTCTAATAAACTTTTCTATCGTATAAAATAATCGACTTTTAATTAATATATAAAATAGCTTTAATCCTTAGCACCCGTAACTCGTATAAAGTTATTAATACTAGCTAGCTTTATATTAAGAGGCTAATAAATAACTTCTATATTAATATAAATATATATTTTTCCCGTACGATAATACTTAAATTAATAAATATATAAGTAATATAGTAAGTAATTTCGGCCCTACTATCGGCCGACATCGAATGCGTCCCCGGTAAAGTAAAGGGGGCTAAGGTACTAACTCGTCCGAATTACCTTAATATAGTTTTAATTTAAAGCCGTAATTTAGTAATTACTTTTCTTTATACTACCTATACTAGTAAACTTAATAGGGGGCCGTTTAAGAATTATCGTACGATAAATAGGTATTAAAATAGTACTTATAATAATTATAAGTAAAGGGATTATAATAGTAAATATAACTTCTTTACCGTTATTTAAAGAGGTATTATAGCCGAAAGGGAAGACGAGGGAAATAAGTAAGCTATAGAAGGAAGCTAGGAGCTTATAGTTATTAGTAATTCCGATAATTAAATAAATTATATAGTAATAAAAATTAAATTTATAATTTTTATTTATTATTTAGATTTCTATAATACTTATACGACGATATACTTAATACTATTCTATACAGCTCGCTATAGTAATTCCAATGATACTTTTCTCTTTTAATTTAATGGGAAAAATCCTATCGGATCGTATAAAAAACCATTCCCTTACATAACCTAACACTGCCATACACGTACATCACTAGCATACTTACACCCAACTTCACCTCTTTTACTTCCATTTCCACACCGCTCGTACGATGATGCACTTGATACCATTCTGTGCAGCTCGTCATGGCGATTCTAATAATACTTTTCTTTTTCATTTTGGTAAAAGAAATCCCATCGGATCGTACAACTGATTCCTCAACGGATCCTACCCCCCTGTTTCTAAAGTGGGGCGTTTTTTTTGGTGCGCTTTTTTTCAACGGATTGTACTACAATCCATCGGAGAATTACTGATAGGGTCCCAAAGTATTTTGATGTCCATGAAGCATGGCCCAGAGACAGCGTGGAATGGGGAGTGCACAGTGTCTACCACAAGTGATGCAGTCTTGAAGCTAGCAGCGCCTACTCGGACACCAGCCGACACTTTGAAGGCAATGCTGCAGGAATGATGCCGTCGATAGTTAGCTAGGCAGGATAGTGCCACATAACCCTAGCATTTACAAACCATACCATGGTTAAAGTTCCTCTCGACCTTTGAGTATCAAATTTCCATCTAATAGAACAAATTTCACTATGTCTTGTTGGACAAACCGCAGACAGTGATGCTACCTATCCAACTGATTGCTTTCAAATGACGCGAAATGTCAGCTTACCATAATTTCGTCTGCGGACTTCGTGATTCTATGCCTGCTTGAGATGTGGATTCCCTGGAAGTGTTTGAAGCCCTGGCGGTATTAGTACAACCTGGAGAATTCTTCATGACACACATAAACTTACATTCACCGCCTCTTCCAACAATCTCCCCTTCAACCTGTGTTGGTTTCGCGCAAGCCACACCTTCTGCAGCAGACTGGAACTCCAACGCATGACACCGATCGTTGACGCAATCATCCCCCAGCACAGCATCCATCCCCCGCTGAAGAGCATCTCCCTTCCAGCCAAAGATATAGTCGCCGTGCTGACCATACCCTATGCTATCAATTGACATATTAGGCAAGCTCACACTTTCAAGACATTGGCCACTTACCCATCACCAAAGCTATACACAAACGGCTGCCTCTTCGCTGTCTCATCAAAGTAAATCGGGTCATTGAACTGTGATGTATCCCACAGCATTTCATACATCAACTGTGGGATTCGCACCGGGTGTGTCTCTGGGCAAGCCTGGCCGGCCAGTTTCCCTTCTCCGACAGGGCTGTATGCAACATGTGAACTGTGGTCGGCAGAATCCAAGTTTTTACCGTCCCAACAAGATGGGAATATCACAGAGCCCCGAATACCACCAGGGCACACTTTCGTCGGCAGTTCAGAACTATCAGCAGAGTCGCACGGGGTGAATCCTGTCGTGTTGCCATTGCAGCGGTGGCAGATGCCGGGGAAGGTACGGTCTTTTGACGTGATGTCTGGCGAGCCGGCGAGCATTCTGAAGCCCTGAGACACCGGTCAGGCTGGTAGATTTCAACCTAAAGATCTTGAAGGGGAAACTCACTGGGGGAAATGCTGTCACTTTCCCGTTACCAGATGTACTGCCAAAAACGGATGTCATGTAATAGACCGTGATCCCTCCTCCTACTGGATGACGGACTCCATCCAGCCCCACAAAGTTTGGACGTTGAGAAACAAGCTTGAAAGAGCCATTTTCTGGAGAGCGAAAATAGAGAGAGGCAGTCCAGTAGTTGGAGAAGTCTTCAGAATACGTGCAAGTGGTGCAAGTGGATGCCCGAGAGGGTTCCATCTCGGAAGGATCCATCTGGACTTGTCAGCGCCATGTGCTGCCATCAAACGCCAAGGCCATCCTACTGTCACGTTGAATGAGTTTCCACCCACGATCTGGTGTGTATGTGGTGAAGGGCTCAAGCCGGGATTGACCAATGGATCCGTCCTCTCGATGACAAGCTGAGAGCACGCGAAGCGGAGGAGCTTGCCAACAATGACATTTCGAGAGGTGGCAGTAACAACCTGAAGGAGTAGGCCTGCAAAAACGAATAGGGACATCATGATTAGACGGGAATTGCTTGATCAGAAACTATCAGCAACAAGCATATTGGGACTGAACTGGGGGTCTGCCGGTTATAAGTAGACTGTGGCAGGTTGCCGCTCAAGAAATGAAGACACCACCCTCCTCCAGCGTTTTAAGGAGGGGCCAATCGGAACTTGGAAGCAATGAAGTTTTGGGGGATATATCCGAGAGGCTTTCGAAACCCTCGGCATAGTAGAGCTGGAGTTGGGAGGAGACAGCATACACAACTTACTTGATATACCTTACGTCCCAGGTGGCATACAATGTTTCCTGTCAAGCTAACCTGGAAGCTTAGCACAGTCGCTTGGGACAGGTTCGGTCACCAGTCCTATTAGAACACCTTTCTCAGAAAATACATTGTTTGTTTCCCTTCCGGAATACCTTGCTATTACAAAGTACTCTATACCTGGTAGCTATCGAGATATATGCATAAATGTAAACAGTAGTGCACCCCTAAACCGGGATGGAACCACCGGTAGTCCTGGTAGCACCCTCTGATGCAGACGGAAAAAAACGTAATCTTCATTTCGGAATGATAGTTAAAGGGGTCATATCCTACTACTTCCACGCCAAAAGCTCTCCATTCATAACCCCAAACCACGATCCCTTCTTCTCCTTCCATTCATGACAAGCTTTGACAAAGTCATCAACTTCCTCGGGTGTTGCATGGCCTCCTCCGATAGTCCTTTCCCGAAGCTGGCTTCCCTCCCTGAATCTTTCCGCACAATTATCGCCAAAGAATTGGACTGCCTCCTCGTCCGAGAAGCACCATGAACTTGCCGTGCTCTTCACCTTATGCTGTTCATACCCAGCTTCCAGTGCAGCGCTCTTCAAGCCCATCCCCATGTCCGGACTGCCTCCGGTCTCGAGAATCGTGCCCGTGATCGCCTTCTCCCACACGTCGAGTCTCTTATCCACCTGAAACCACCTGGTTGTGCTCATGATCATCTCCTTGCATCCAACGACGCCTCCTGGCTTGAGCACTCTTAGGACCTCTTTCAGTGCAATAGTGGCGTCGCAGGGCAGATGCATAATGACCATGTGTAAATGTACGGCATCGAAACTATCGTCCTCAAACGGTAGGCGAGAGGTCACATCTCCGACCACGAAGTCGCCATTGCCAAGGGAGCGAGAAGTAAATGTGCTGCGTGCTGCATTGAGAGCCGACTCGGTGATTTCGACGCATGTCACCCTCCCTTGAGGCACGAGAGCGGCCAAGTCGGCAGATATGGTTCCTGGTCCGCACCCAATGTCGAGAAGGTCGAAGTGGGACTTGATGTGAGGAATGAGATACGCTGCATCCCGCTGGGCGGTGCGCCGAGAGTGAGCGGCGAGAACGGCGGCTGAGTGGCCGTGAATGTATTTGTCTGCCATTTTGGATGGTTGATGGGAAGAATCGCCTGAATTCAAGCCGCGGCCGGAATGGAGATGGAGATCCGAAGAGGCCTACCCCACCCTGTGTCTAACGTTGCAAGTTTTTGAGTCAGCAAGGATGCCAAGTTGTTTCTACACTATTTCCACTACAACGTCTTAAGCCACGTCATGATCGCTCTTGTCATGACCCCATCCCGATATCCCAAAGCAGCATCGAGCACCGCTTGGACGTGCGCTTCACCTTCACACTCAACCATGATCCTCTCCCCACTCCCCAGTTCCTCCGTCCAGTCTTTACTCTTTTCCTGTTTCGCAATCACGGTCTGGGTATTGGCGTATGACTCCCCGCCAAAGAATCTACAGTCGTCCAAAAATACTTCTGCCGTCCCAACCGTGATGAACAGCTTCTTCACCAACCTGACCCCTCCTTTTCCTTGAAACACAGCCTGCCACACCTTGTCTGCTCCCTCAACTCCGCACAGATTTGCCCAAACCTCCTTCTCATCCCCCTTCCAAGCCTCTCCAAACTCATCCACCTGTATTCTGGTCAGGTAATCTCGCTTTTCATTCATTTTGTAGCTTCCCGTCGGGGAGTCCATCGACTCCTTGTGCAGTCTGACAAACGGACTAATCATCACCGCGGCCTGGAACTCTTCACCACTTTTCATCTGGAGCCTTGGGGCATAAGGGCTGGGGTTCTGGATGTGGGACAATACTGATCCAACCAGTGTACCACCTGCACTGTCGCCCGCTAAGATAATGTCCTCGGCAGAGATGCCGAGACCAGAGGAGGTGCACATAAGATAGGAAACGGACGCCACGCATTGGATGAGTTGTGCTGGATATGGGTGTTCCGGGGCTAGGCTGTATTCGAGAATGATGATTTGCTGTGCTCGAACTGAATGGCCACATGCGAGGATAAAGGGCATGTGAGGGGATCGCAATGGATTCACGAAACCACCGCCGTGAAAGTAAAGAAGCGTCGGGGCTTTCCCAGACCTGGATTTGGCTTCGACATTGCCCAGTGTCAAAATATGCAACACTGCTGGCGGCAAAAGAGCAGGATGAAGCTCAGTCGATGAAGCTGGTAAAGTGACGATCTGGTGTGCGATCTTGTGCTTGCTGCAGTAGTCCTTGATTGTAGACCCCGTGGAAACACGACGGACCAGCCATCTGAGCAGAGGGGTGGGAAATATGCTTCTTTGCGTGCGCAGAAATGTCAGGGCGCAGTTTTGGCGCCAGTGAAGAGATTTCTGGTTAGAAAACAAGAATGCCAGCGACCATTTTGTTACTGCTGATGATTAGCTGCTGTCAACGTGCTACAATGCGAAAGGCATACAGAAGAGGGGAAACAAAGCAACCAAGGAGATCCAGTCAAGGACCTCCGGTCTGGCGTCTGGGCGCAACTTTTGTTTGGATGTCATCTTTGACAAATCAAGAGAAATCGAGCCCCGAGGTGCCTAAAAACTATTATGCATCATGGGCTTTATCAACTGTTGCCATTCAACGGTTGAACGAGTTGAGGTCCGAAGGAACCGAACAAAGTCAGGCCTCGGCAACGGCGGAAGCCGCCTACCTATTTTTAGCTTAGCCTCGGATGACGATGGACGCTAGCTCTGAACCCCTGAACCCTTTTTTCAACGTCTCAGACGGTGAGGATACCCACATCAACACTTTTTAACTAGAACTACAAGTCTCCCCAGATCATATTCCAAAAGCTTGAAAACATCCCATGAGAAGGGGACCATATTTAAACAAGCCCTGCATCGAGCTTTGTGGCATTCAAGATCACCAAAACTCTCCCAGAAGCTCTGAGAGCACTTATCAGTCCAGCTTTGACAGTCGTCTATGGGTAGACATGTTCGTATCAATCGTTGAGCATTGTTACCAGGCTTGGCACTTTGACGCAGAGTATACCTCTGAGGAGCCTTGTCAGTAGAGTATGACCACATCGAGAAGACCAGAGTACCAGTGCTTCGTCACATTGCTTAGCGTGTTGACAGTAATAAGCCGGCAGAGTTTGTCGTGAAGGTATCATGCAATTCGGTATACTGTCCGCTGGCATTGAACAGCGAAGGCCGAGAACAAGAGAACATATCTTACAATGCTCTGACCGGACAAGGTTGGCCACGTTTTGACACCATCATGCTTGCCCTCGGGTACTTGTTGCAGCAAAGCTTTGCTGCCAATACCGAACTGAAACCTACTGTCTCTGCGCTCCTACATCGGTGTGAAAGGTTGAGCAACATCGACTGTTCCGACGGTTGGGTTAGTGTTTGGGAAACTGGATGATGCCGACGATCAGCTTTTAGGAAAGAGGTCATTACACTTGTGTGATGGGCACGGTTATCTAATCCCCCGAGGCCCTGAGACCATAGGGTGTAGGCCAGCAACCCAGAAGTTCGATATATACCTAGGGCCTTTATTCATGAAACGAGTTTAGATTTCTAGATTTCTATCAAATTCAACTACCGTATTCCCTGTCCAATCAGTGTTACTTTCCAACCAAGATGCCGGTAACTTGGTTGTCGTCGGGAATGAAGTCAAGAGTAGAAATGAGCTGGCCATTGGAGAACCACGCCATCTGTCAATTCTCTCCCATTAGGGTGAAAGACGGGCAGCATCACGAGGAAATAACACCGTCTCGCGAATGTCTTCCAAGCCCAAGAAACCCTGTACAAGACGGTTGATGCCCACTGCAGATAAGTCAGTAGTATCCCCATGTCACAAGGATCAACACGAAACACTTACACCCGAAGCCTCCCCAAGGAGGCATGCCAATTTCGTGGGCCGTCATGTACGGCCTCCATTCCGGCGTTTCCGGGTCAATCGGATGAGGTCGGTTGGCAAATGCGGCTGCTAGGTCTTCAGCGCTGTGGAGTAGTCGGCATCCAGTAACACATTCCTGTCCTCTGAGAATGACATCGAAAGATTGGGTTGTGTCATCCTGTTCATCAGAGGGATAGATATTGCAGGACCTCAAATGTTTCGGGAAGTGAGTGATGAAGAAAACATCGGTTGGAGGGCTGACGTGGGATTCTTCGCTGGCGAGGAATCTGCCGAGTGCTGCTTCTTCGCTCCGAGTGAAGTCTTTGTCATCGTCGGACTCGATACCTATGAAGTCTCTCAGAAGGGTTTTTGCTTCATTGAAACGGATGCGTGGGAGCTTTCCGCTCTTTCCAAGACCCAGCTTGAAAGTGCCAGCTAGGGGGTAGAGTCGTTTTGCGGTATTGGTGAGTGTAGTGTATTTTTCCTGACTCTGCAAAGAGTGTAGAAGTGATACCAATAGACTGTCAGCAAAATCGAGGATCTCTATCCAGCTATGTTGAAGATTAAATACAAGTTCCAGCATGGTGAACTGTGACCAAATCAGCACTTTTCAAACCAAGAAAAAGGGGGATTCTCTACCTCGGTGAGATGTCTGCCATCAGAAAGAGGCTCCCTCCGAAAAACTGTGTGATAGTCGTAGACGCGCTCCAGGTCGGCTGAAAGTGCCATTCCAAGGTGTATCTCTCCTGTTGGCGCCAATCTGGCTGTCCTGCCGAAGTATGGAACTGTAAACAAGTCGTCCTCCTCTCCTGGGAATTCGTAGCCAACAAGTGCAGGGGTTGGGACGTGGTAAAAGTCATGGAGCTTGAGGTATTCCACCGCCAGCTCATGGACCCCCGAAAAAAGCTTGAAGATTGCTGCTGTTGCAGGAACACGAGCATCCAGGAGTCTGTTGTCGAGTCTCTCTTGGATTAACTTCGTACGAGATTGGATCGAAGCTAGAACTTCCCCTGAAGCTCCATGAAGGACATTGCTATAAGCACTTAGAGTCTTGGCGGCCGACAGGTTGTGGATATCGCAGAGCTCGATTGGAGTGATGTCAGAGCCAGTGTCATGAGCCACCGATCGAGCGGTAACCCGAACAAGTGACTCTGGCGTTAGAAAGCTGACGGTATCGAAGACACCATTGTCAAGGCCATTTTTTGATTCCACTGTGGCTTGAAGAAAATGCCCATTGACACATCTGAACAACACCGCAACTGAATTGCAGTCATCGGATAGAACTGGGCTGTTGTGAACGCGGATATCCAAAGACTTGATGTCGGTATCGCCGTTCGATAGGTGAGATGGGGCGGGTTGGGATGACATCTTCCTAGCATTAAGCATCGTGCACCGTTGTACGGTATTAAACAAGATTACTTTCCCTTGAGATCAGGTTGGGGGGGGCGTTAATTTCAAGAGCAAATGCCATGTGTCACTAGATAATGAAGGAATTTATGGCAATAGCGACGGCCTGAACAGCTCGGTCAAGAGGTTTGGCCAAGCATGTAGAATCGGACTTGTGCATTGATGGTAGCACGAGCTGAGCAAGACAGGTAGCGCTTGGTAAGAGTTTGCGGGGATTAGTCGTTCTGCGTGGATGCAATCCTGCCTCATGGCACCCCAACGAGGTATAACACCCCAGAATGGTTGTTGATGAACGACCTTGCGTGCCTTGGGTTGTCCTCGCTTCATAATTTTCTATGACTTTCAAAATGGCCATTGATCCACCCACTTCCTCAACCAAGACCCTCGAGCTTGAGGTTGTTAGATACGAGCAGCTCAGGAGCAATGACAACGTTGAGGTGAGGAAGCTAGCCCAGGCCTTGTCTGACCAGGGAATGCTATTCTTGGATCTCCAGAAATCCACGGCAAAGCAATTCCTGAAAGACCTGCAAACCGTGATACAGCATCAGCGAGCCTTCTTTGAACAGCCGCAGGAGGAGAAGTCCAAATATCACACGGGCATTCGATACAACGGGTGGGTACAGGTCGAAATTCTTCTTTTCTACTCATCACTAATCCAGGCCCTTTTCTCAGATTTTACACTTCCCCCATTGGTGTCGAAAAGATCCACCTTGGTCGCAAGGAGCAAATGGCAGGGGACCGGTCTCAACTTCCCGAAGCACTTCAGCTGGTGGCAGATAAGGTCGAAAATGTCTCTTCGTTCATTGACAAGATACTCCGCGAGATTGGCATGACGTTGGCAAGCTCGATGGATGAACCATTCCCGGCCAGTTTGCAGGACGCCACCAGGCCCGGCCAAAGTCATCTAACATTGGGCATCTCAAAGGCACGTGCCGGGACACCTCTAATGGACGGCCACACCGATGACGGTTTCCTCACTCTCACGTTCTATGACGAGCCCTTTCTCGAAGTCTTGGATAGGTCTACAAATGAGTGGAAGTTGGTTGAGGTGAATTGCAACATGCCAATCCTGAATGTAGCTGCCCAGTCGGCAAAGAACTCGGGAGGTCGGCTGTACAACCCCTGGCATAGGGTAAAGATGGGGGAGAACGAGATAAACTTGGTCATGTTTGATCTGTTTGAAGATTCGAATTAGTAGACTGCTAAGCTTGAGATCTTTCGTTTTTTGTCGTTGGAGGGGATGACAATGGTTTAGTAGCAATACATATCATAGCTAGGTATCAAACACGAAAGCCACCTCATGTTTTTTTGCAACAAAACTTTTACAACTATGGTTTAGGTACCCAGATACACCCACAATTTCCATCTGCTTCTTTTCAACCCAAGACCAACAGTCGGTCGATTTCTGCCCGTCCAAGATCATACCCAGTGACAAACTCACGGCATCGGAGCCCATCCCTCTTCAGCTCCGCCCAACATGTCTCAAAGCCAGTGGCCTTCCGTTGGATCATTTCTGACAGAAAAAGCCTCTCCCTTCTTCCCAGCAACTCTCCATTGCCAGCCACCCATTGCTCCAAGTCAAGAAAAGCACGCGCCAGACCAAGCAGAAAGACGCTGTTGATCATCGGGTGCTGAGCCCACCCTAAAAGGTCATGGGAAAACCTGCCAGAGTCGTTGAGGTTCTCATCTTCTGGACGGCCAATTATGTCTCCTAAACAGATCGGCTGTGGCAAACCCCTATTCTTCATCATTTCGAGACCCAGGGCCACCAGGTCGGGGCTGTAGCCAGGCCAATGCTGCTCATCCATGCAGGCAATACCTGTGCCCACCGGCTTGTAGCCCTTTTCTGCTCGCAATATTTGCAAACAGTTGGACACCAGGGGTGTGATTGTCTGGTGAGGGGAGCTGATGATATTTTCCAGGAGTCCTGCGTGGGCAAACCAAAGTGGTAGTAGGGCGTCTATCTCAACTGCCGACTTGTGTATCTGGATTGGTGACTTTGGCTCAAAATCGTTCGTCTCACACAGCGACCAGCTTCTCGTGGCGGGGAAAGTCGGATGGCTGACCGCAGCATCATGACGCGAGGGGTCAAAGGTCTTTTCCAGGCTCTGATAGCCACCAACAAGCCCCCAATAAGCCTCGCCCATATCCTTGCCATGTGGTCCGAGGGAGTCAATCCAGTTCCGAAGCAGTTCAGTCTCGACGTGAGTGAAAGCACCAAACATCCTCCCTTTCCAGCCCAGCTCCCGCATCAAAAGGCTCTTGCTGCTGTCACCTCTGCATACCCATGGCTTGGAGTCTGCCAAGGCGTCAAGGAACTCATCCTTCCAACCGTCATCATCCTTGGGGCTCGAAGGAGGAGCAGAAAACCAAGATGACAATTTTCTCTTTCCGATCCGGGCGCGACTCGTGCAATGAATCTTGGTGGCAATGGTGGCTTTCTTGCAGATGATGTCAACCAGCTTGTCCTCGTAATCATCCACAGTATCCCTGTCATCGAGACTCTGCCCGAGGCAATAGCCAGCCTGCACACGCCTCCACGCTGTCTGCGGATCCATGATGCCCGTGTTCTGAACAATCTCCATAAAGTGTGCAATGTTGCCAATCGCCATCGCGCAGTGACCCGAGTGCGCGTTGTCGATCGAAATGTGCAAAGCATAGTAGTAGGGCGAGATCCCAAACTCGGGCAGCTCCTTGTTGGCTTTCAAGACCCCAATGGCAGGCTGCTCGTAGTGGAGATTAAACCCCAGAATCTCGGGTAAAAACTGGTTAGGAAAGACGGAAATGAGGAGCTGTCCAATGGCATATCTCCAAATCGTCTCATCCTCCATGCCATGGCGTGGGTGTGTGAAATCGAGCGAGTCGCCGTTGGGCAGGTCCACACCCACGCTCTGGAGAAGCTCCTTGTAGAGCAATATGTGGTTCTTTTCCAGATCCCCATCACCGAGCTCTTCTGAAAAAATTTGCCAAGCATCCTTTGTCACGCCCCGAAAGGCGAAGGGGGTTGTGACCTGATGAATCCGTGCGAGCCATGCGCCATCGGTGTAGTTCCACGGTGCGCTGTTCTTGAGAAACATGCAGGCTTCTTCGAAGCTTTTGAACAGCTCAGGTCCACCACCAAGCTCCCTTCGACGCATGTAGGCTTCGAATTCCAGACCCACATCGAGCTGGATGTCTTGGATGAATCTTTGGAGACGGGAGGCATCAAAGGTCGCAATGTTGAGAATGCTGCGAGATCGGTCCTTGTACTTGGCCATCCGGAGCCCTTGTTCGAGTAACGAAAGCAACGTTTCTCGAACTTGGGGCAGGATTTCTGGGAACCGCTCCAGATTTTGAACTTTGTGGTAAAGATCTTTGAAGTGACGCATCCGTTGCTGCCGCTTCCTTTCTAGGCGTGGTGACTTGGGCTTTTCATCGGTCAAGATCGCTATGTGGCCTGTTGTGGAAGCATTGGACCAAGCTGGGAACGAGAGTCGTGGTTTTCGCCATGGGAACGAGATGTAAAGAAAACAGCTAAGAGGGACAATTATCAAGAGTAAAGATTCCAAGTTGAACATGATGAAGCAATTTTCTTGTGGCTGAAAGCGACGAGGTGTGTGCTTCCATTACGGAAAAGGAGATCGATCTCCGTGGGCATTCTATACCTAGCATTCAGGGCTTCATGAGCTCCTGTCTTTCATTCCGCGTCCCGCACTGAGTCATGTCAGCAAATGTTGTTGGAAGAGTGATGGATATGATCCTACAACGTATGGAATCATGGGTCATGGTCGGGTTCGGCAGTAAACAAGGTGCAAGTAAATGGAGACTGTTGATCCGAGAATCCGAACCGCTAAGGTCGAGAATCCGAACTGCTAAGGTCGATGAGCTGCCATACAAAGAGATTACGAAATAGGTAGCACGGACCGTCACTACGACTCAAGATTTCTTGGTAATCATTTCAATTATTGAGCCTCCCGACTGTGATCAGATCTAGCCAAAGCCTGGTCCAAACTCTCCAACAGACTGGGTACAATGTTGTCCCCGAACAAATGGGGATGTACGTCCATAAGAGACCTCAACGCTTCTAACAGTCCTAGCAGCTGTCGAGAGTGGAATGTGATGTCTTGATCGAACTTTGACGCCACCCCTGGTCCACGTCTTTGAATCCACATTGTGCTGTCCAAAAGACTACTGAGAGCAAGACTATCCCAAAATATACCCCCTTCCATGATACCCTGAACAGGGGAATAAACGGTGTAAACTATTCTCGAAGCAGGGGGTATGATGAGTATATCATCTTCCTCTAAAATAAAAGCCCTGTGTGCATCATTTCTCTCAAGACCCTTCAGCGCAGGGTCCGTATCAGTGTCAGAAAGAGAGGCAAAGATGCAGATTTTGAGACCCTCAAGATTACGCAACCAAACCCCACTCATGGTGGCAAAGGATGGCCCAAAGCAGACATGGGGCAGGGTGACGGCGTTGAAGTCGGTTCTGATCTCAGGAAAAGCCTCGGGGCTTCCTAGTTGTTGGCATGCACTGGCACTCCTGCTAGTGCGTAGTCTGAGTCGCTCTATCAGACAGTCTAGTAGACGGAAACGTGGAAGCATGGTCAACAAAGGTCGATGCGAGTGGGTCATGTTTCTGAGATTGGAGGTGCCTCGATCGTGAACAGAGTTGGCAAGTTCATCCTCCAATAAACACAAAGAATCAAGCATGGCGTGCATACCAGAATCTAGAAAGGTTTCCTTGATGATCACTGGCTTTTCGAACACTTGGTGTGCTTTAGCGGCCTGGATCGCTTCGTTGGAGGTGAGATAGAGCACATCAGCATCCATGGGAGATGCAGCACGACCGGGCAGGACCGCATTGCCTTGCGTCCACATCGAGGCCCATTTTGTGGCTGCCTTCAACGGTGGTGCCTGGTCTTGGTGGGTTTCAAGGGGATCCTCCCGGGCCTCCTTTGCAAGCATGCCGTCGATATAAGGCATAATTGTAGGGTAATATTGGCTATGAAGCGTTTCCTCCAGGCTGGCCAAGTCTTTTCCTGTGATTGGAGCCGTTCCAAGATATAGAGCTGCTGAGGTGAACAGGTCGGCTTCCAACTCGCTGGATTGTGGTGAGGTTGGGCTAGGTTCCGAATGGAGTCGAGATGGGCCTGGAAAGCTGGGGGTTGTGGGTTCTGATGTTATGGTCGAAGGTTGATGTTGCCCAAAGGAGTTCATGGCTGAGGGCGAAAGGAACAAGGCCGAAGATTGCCAACACATGGGATCGTGCATATCGATGCTGTAGGACAAGTCTGCGCTGTTCCAGTCCCACATCGAGTCAAAGAGTGGCATCGCTTCCGAGGGCGCAGAGGACATCCCCTGGAAGTTCTCTAGCTGATTCGGTGACACGTCTAAGCTGGGCTGTGTGTCCCGAAGTTGGTCCTGTGCAGGTGCTATCTGAGCATCTCCCGGGCCATCTTCATCGCCTGTACTCACTTCCGCAGGCGAGGTTTTTAGCGGCATGGCATGCTGGTGTCTTGGCGAAGATGGCAGGCAAGCTTCGCCCCGAGCAGCGAGGACGCCGAATCGGTCCCTTCGCAGAAGATGGGCCGCATAGTGACCGGGTCTGATGTCACGCAAGAAGACTATCGCGTTTGCGTCCACGGCGACACGGCCATCCTGACTGGCGACCCACAGCTCCTCCATTTTGCCATCAACTGTCGTTGAAGCCAATGTAACCAGATCAAAGTCGCGATGGGGCTGCAGAGGAGCCTCGTTCAACGTCTTTAACCGGCCACCAAGAAGCGCCTGTCGATGTCGCTGTAATAACACAGCATTGAGGCGCGGCAGAAATTCGTTGAAGAAGTTGGGGTAGCTTGTTGCACACGCTCGGAGCATGTTCATTTGTACCTGACTAGCACAATTCCATGCATAGTGAAACACCACGTCGGGAGACCAGAGCGCAACAATAAATGCGAGGTTTCGTAGACGGTTGTTTTCATTGTATGCCCGTTTTCGCTTCTTTTTGGTAGCCTCTTCACGCTTGTTTCTGTCTGTCAAGTGGGATAAAGCCAGCAGCTCTTTCCACTCTGGTTCTCTATTTGCCTGTGATCGATGCGAAGAAACGATCCTGGCCACAGAGCAAAACGTGGAGATGCGTGTGTCGAGGTGGTCACACTGGTCAACAAGGCCGTCGCGAATGCTTGAAAATGTCGAGATGGGCGCGTTGCTAGCCCATGCTTGATACAGCTCCTCGAGCCACGCTCGAGTCTCTTGATCAAACCCAAGGCTGGTGTCATGACCAGGCTGAAGCTCCCAACCCCTATTCAACCCCTGTCAGTGTTTTCGTGAGCACGGGCCGTGGCCGCAGCAACTGGAACTTACTCTGACGGTGGGCCGTGCACCATCCCCTTGATGGGTATGAATTTCGATGAGATTTTGCGGCGTTGCTGTAGGGCTGGGCATAAAGGCGTACGGAAAGCCCTTGGACGAAGCTGAGAGTCTGTTGAGGGTATGGGTGTAGCCCTTGGAGGAAGGAGGTCCAACATCTCAAGCAGAAGAAGGGTGGGTGATAATTGTTCATGTATGCCTCGATGTACTTTTTGTCTCAAGTCCTCCACTTCGGACAATCCCTCCCTCCCTGTTATTATGGCGTCATGATGAAGTTCTGTTGGTGTGTTCTAGCAATGGGAATCCTTCACATTGCTGTCAACAAGAAGGCAACATTGTGAGAGTACATGTCAAACAGCATAACCCACGCTCCCATCTGACCACTAAGGAAGCAGAGGGACAAAATATGAGGTAATGAAAACTGATGTGTGTACGCCGGATACTCGGGGCCCATCATGCAGAGGCCTTGATGGAGGTACTTTCAAGGCTGAAGCCTGCCAAAATGCCAGGACAAATTGCACTATACGCTGCTGTGTAACTCATGGCACGGATGATCCGCGAAAGACATGGGGTAGGCCCATGCATCATTGAGACGCCGAGCGTGGTGCGTGTGAAGATGCCAAGAGCTAGATGCGGTTTATTAGGTGGGTTTGGGGGCTGTGGGGCGGGCCGTCTGGGGCGCGTGGCTGCTGAACCGTTGATGTCTCTGTTTCCCTCCGCTCCGCACACCTCCAACCACTCACATCCGAGACGGACTCACATGTTCGCAGCTGGGCCTCACCAACGGCTTCAAAGTCAGCGGGCCCCGGCGTTGAAAACCCTATGGGGCTCTCGGCGCTGTCCCGTGTTTCGTGTCTTCCTTGGTTCTTTGAGCTCCGCGCCGCAACGGTGAATGAGAAATGAGGCAAACATTCCCTACAGTACACCGACTCGATCCTGCCTCGTGGCACCTGCCTCTAAGGTAGAAACATCCGCTCTACTATGCCTCCAAGGGATATGACTAGCTCCAACGCGACTGCTGACTGGACGCTGGAACGAGATCCGGGCCCCGATTTGCCCGATGACACACCAAAGCTGAAAGGGGCATCGGTTTAAAATGGACCTGTTCTTTGGCGGACCTGTCGTGCTGGATGGCGAAATTGAATGAAAATGCACCTGCATCTCCTGTTCTCCAACCTGCGCTGCAACACAACCGCATCTTGCCATCAAATCGACCTCACTCCCTCACCGCCGGCTGATTGACGACAACCAGCATCTAGAGATATGCAGCCTTGAGAAGCCAGCGACCACTCACGCCCTTGCCCGCATCGCACAACATGGCGACCAAAACGACCACCGTGACCGAGTTGCACACCATCTCGTTCGACCCCTCCACCACAAACTCGGGCGCGACTTCACGGAAAAGCCAGAGCCGCGATGCAACAGTCGTGGCTTCTGATTCAGAACCAGAGGCGTCTCCCATCTCGGCCAAGTCGAGGCCGGCTCTGCTGCCCAAAGGCCGCGCCATCATCGTGACCACCCAGCTTTGTGGCCTGCTGTTCTTCAGCAGCTTCTGCAATGGCATCATCGTCATCGCTCTACCTGCCATGCACTCGGAGCTGGGTCTACAGGAGAGCCTCCTGGTTTGGCCCACCTCGAGTTACTATCTCACGGCCGGTTCCTGTTTGTTGCTGGCCGGCTCCATCGCCGATGTTGTCGGTGTGAAAAAGGTCAACCTCGTTGGCTCTTTCCTCAGTTCCATCTTTGCTCTGGCCTGCGGTCTGGCACAAACTGAAGGTCAAATAATAGCATTCCGGGCCCTTCAGGGTATCACAAACGCCATCATTGCCCCCTCAGCGATATCCATCATCTCCAATAGCGTGACCGAGGGCCGGCCGCGGAACATGGGGTTTGCATGCCTCGGATTCAGCCAGCCGCTCGGGTTCAGTCTTGGCTTGGTGCTCACGGGGGTCATGACAGACACGGTGGGGTGGCGGCCAGCCTTCTACCTTGTAGCCGCCTGCAGCATGGTTTTGTTTACCATTGGGATATGGTCACTTCCGCAAGACATTCACTCATCCGGTAGCCAATCCGTTCTGAGGCGGCTCGGAGGTGAGATCGACTGGATCGGAGTAGGCTTGGCCAGCATGGGGCTGGCCATGTTTTCATACGTTTTAGCGTAAGCATTAACACCTGTGAAACATTCTGCGGGCCTGCATAAGCTGATTGAGTGATGCTTCTAGATCCCTGTCGGCCAACATCCAGGACATTCGTCAGGCTGTCACCATCGTTTTGCTCGTAATTTCTGTCTTTTCTGTTCCATCCTTTGTGGGGTGGATGCACTACCAGACCAGGAAGAACCGCACAGCACTGATCCCGAACTCTCTCTGGCGAAGCGGTGTGTTTACGAGCGCCTGCGTCATGGTTATGCTGACCAACGCTTTGATCAACTGCATGGAGTTGTATAGCAGTCTATTGTAAGCCTGTTTCCGAAGCTTCAAAGTCCATGTCTAACGCGTTGTCTCCTTACCTTAGCTTCCAAACCATTCAGGGACAGTCTGCTCTGACGGCGTCCCTTCAAGTGCTTCCCTCTTTGGTAGCCGGGATTATCACCAGCATTCTCACGGGCATATTTGTCAACCGCATGCCTGTATTCTGGACCGTCCTCATCACTACAATCGTCAGCACTGTTTCGGCCTTGTTGATGGCCCTGGTCCGTACCGACCAAGTATATTGGGAGAACGCCTTTGTTGCGCAGATCCTCTCACCCATCAGCTGTGACCTTCTCTTTACAGTTGGCCTCCTGATCATTTCGGATGTTTTCCCGAAGCACATGCAGGCTTTAGGCGGCGCAGTGTTCAACACGTGTGCTCAGCTTGGGGTCGCCATTGGGCTAAGTGTGACGCAGGTCGTTGCCTCATCGGTCACAAACAACTCGCAATTTGACAACAAATCATCCCCCGAAGCCCTTATGGAGGGATATAGGGTAGCTTTTTGGATCATGTTTGGTTGGATGGTGTTTGTTTGTGGGGTATGCGCTGTTGGATTGAGACGAGTGGGTGCAATTGGTGTCAAGCGTGACTGATGCATTGTTGGGTTGTCCGATGATTGGTGTTCAAGCTTGTTCAACGGGTAGACTAATAGATTGGAAGACGGACGGGCCTATAGAGACAGCATTCTTCGTTTGGAATTTAGGCACAATAGATAGGTACATACTTTGCAGAATCGAGTCTAACGCAGATGTATGTGCCCGTGAAAGAGAATTGGGTTGTAGCTGTATCAACCGGACTCGCCCTCGGATTTGAGCCAACTTTGCATATGTATATGCCGACCAAGGGACATCCCGCGGCGATTTCCCACTCGGGAACTTCCCCTACCTGGAATGATGTGCATGACGGATGTCATGCAGACTGGATGCGTCCATGATTCTCCCCGATTGGAAGAATGCGACGGGCGAGTAGGAACAGTGCCGCTTGATGACTTCGGCACGACTAGCCTCCGACTGTGCAATACATGTACTGCTAAGAGGCTCAGATGGTCTACCTGGTATGCAGTGACTTTTGCTCTCCTTATTAGCCGCATGGGTCGGAATTCATGCCGGGTGGGGCGGGGGTCGCTCTCCTCCCTACCTTTACGTTCATTTTGTGTCCGTAAACAACACTTGAACCAAGTCACGTGCAGGTCGATCAGCTCGACTCATCAGTTGTGCAGCGAAGGGCAGATCGTATATGCATTGGTTCCATACCTGGTATGGAGGGGTAACCTCGTTGAATGTCTATTGCTTTCCAGTACACTCGTCTCCATGACAGGATTGGTATTTCTCGCCCACAGAGAGAGCAAATGCATCGGACTTTGGAACATTTGAACGACGTACCATTTTCGTTGTGTCGATAACTTGGTAGATACTATCACTTCTGTGTCTGCGAGTTGACAGCAAACCGCATTGACAACGTGGAACTTTCTTGAACCTCCGCTGTGCAGTATCGTGCTCACAACATTCCAACTAAGTCGAAATCAATGTCACACAGCTTACTGTTCTTAAGAATAGTCCTGGTCGACAGTACGATGTTATCAGGGACCCAGGGCAACTATAAATCAGCATCAGATAGAGCTGAAAGGTTGATGCGGGTTTTTGCTGATGCTTGGTCCCAACCGTACCAAAAAAGTAATCTGTGTCGGGGTACTTAAGAGACTGGGTGATTCATGCGGCATCAGCTTCTATTGGACTGAGTGGAAGTCTGGCTTTTGATGCCAGGTCGGCCGTGTTGTTCTGTCATTCTACCATCAGCCCGCCCGACTCCCGGTGTTTCAGAGGATGAAGCGGTGGGTGGTAGATTCCCATGTGTGGACTTTTGGTTCTGGCTGGGTTATTTTGAAGTTAGAGTCTCACCGTTGATGCATGTAGGTAGTTCAGCTCTTGTTGGGCAATCTTCAAGCTATCACTTGAGTTCAGATTGTGTTAGATGACGTTGCCATGGTATCCTTTCAGAGAGAATGGACTTGCGGTTGCTTTGTAGTGGCCATGAGTGAAACGCCTGTTTAGGTACCCCTGAGTTGGTTATATGCGAAGTGCAGGCTTAGGTTGGCTGAAGAGTGTGTATGCGATGCAGGGCTCGTGGTGCCTTTGCAATCATGGAGGTCAAGGTAATGGCTTCCATCCTTAAAGATCGAGATGCCAATTCCCAGTAAAGAACGCTACACAAGTTTCCATTTCTTATGACCATGGTATATAACAAGACAAATTCCCAGTCCAGTGACTTGCGCCAGTATGTCCGTCTCATAACCCAGCTTCTATCCCTACCAGTTACACAATAAACAAAAAGAGTGTGCATGTACCATCCACTACCTATACCGTCTGTTGCAACCTGCCGACCATGAACTGATCCAAAAACAGCAAGCTCTGGTCCATATCCTCCTTGAGCAGCGACTTGCCCGCTGTCATGGGCAATCTCTCGGGTGCGGGCTGTGTGAGATACACCTTGGCTCTGGTACGGTGCGCAGATCGAAAGACCTATCTTCTGTTAGTAAACGAAGCAACATAGGTACCAGGTATGTATCAGTATCAGAAGCTTACCCTCAGCCTTTTAACAATATCCTCGAACTCCTTCTTGATCTTTCCATCAACCCCCTCATCCGCCAACTGGCCCCTAAAGGCATGCTTCTTGACCACTTTGCAGAATCTTCTCTGCAAGAGAGGGACATTTCTTTCCTGGATCAGCCTGGGCAGGTACGCCTCCAATCCCAAAAACGCATCCAGGGCTTGGAACAGCAAGACCTGATTTCCACTCAGCCCATCAAACTTCTCCCACTCTCCACTGGTCTTATTCTGGTGTCCCACGCCCCAGGCATAAAACCCTTGAACGCGGCTCAACCACACTGACCTCGCAATCTTGGCGTCGTGAACTCGGTCGTAGTAGCTGCTTAGCAAAGGGCGTAGCTGGCCTTTGATGTCACGGACATGTTCGAGACAAGACTCCTTGTCGCCCCGGGCGTATGCCACGATACTTTCGACAATGGAGCAGTAGATTGGTACCCCTAGCACTTCGACCTCCTGAAAGATGCGGGCAAATTCCTCCTCTGAGGACTGAATAAGAGTCGAGAGGCCGGTATTGATCTTGAGGGCGTAGCCTCCAGCTGGGTTGAAGTTGAGAACCAGGCTAGACATGTTGTTTCCGGATTCGGAATCGAGACCGAAGTGCGACTGCATGGAGTTCCAGGGCGTGACGAGCTCCATGGGGAGGGCAATGGACTTTTCGAGTTGGGCGAGGCGGACTACTGGGATGCTTGCCCATCTAATTTTGTTAGCCATATGGATATCTTTGTGAACCCAGTCCAGACATGGACGACATAGGACGCTTACCTATAAGCATGTCTACACCAAGCCACACAGCAGTAGAACCCATTGTAAGCATCCCTGGGGAAGACATCCCATCTTCCAGCATCGGCCGCTTGCAGCAGTCTCTGAACTTCAGCCAGGTCAACCTTTTGACTCAGAAGCTGAACGAAGCGTGTCCTGAACTCGAATATGCGCCTTTCGTTGATGTTGTCGTTAAGAGATGCATTCTCCGCTGGTAGGAGGGGAGCCATCTCATGGTAGATGTCTTTGTATGCCTGGAGGCATGCGGGCCATGTCTTTTCATTGTGATTGGATCTCGGAGGCCAGTAACCAGCTCCATCCTGCTGAACAAGGGTGGAGAATGATGATGCGACCTCGTGGCAGTCAGACAGGTCGTGGATGGTGTCGAGCTTCTGTTTATTGAAGGCGCCTGTTGAATTGTGGGCGTTCGTCGAATCTGAAAAGACTCTGCCGGATCGAGTGAATCCTTTGAAAAGATTGAAGGACGGAATGGTGTGCTGAGACAGGCGCTTCATGATCCATGGCCTCCATGGCGTAGACACTATGAGCGTAAAGATGCTCCCAAGAACGGAGAGGAAGATGAACTCTGAGAGAGGAGTCATGGCCAACTCCAGAGTTCTTCAGCGGTCGATAGGACTTGCAGGGTAGAAGTTGGTAGAGTCTGTGTAACTGGTCTAGTTACCAAGTAATTCGAAATAGATAAAGAGGTAATGCGGAGATAGACGATCAGCATCAACAGCAGTCGAGGGATTTTATATACAACAACCAGCAACAGTCCTAAGGATACCAATACCCCCTCCCAGGTTCGGAACGGGCGCAAACTGCAGAAAGCCAGGGCTGAACGAATCACCCACAGGCCACTTACAGAGTGCCACTTTTCAGGCCTTGAACAATACCTTGATTACGCCTGTTTGTTCCTCGAGCGCTTGGATACCGCCAGTACCGGTGACATGGTTGGTGTGGGCACCATCGTCACTATGGATCAGGGCTTACCGAGCATATAGTATGTCTCTCCAGGGTATTCCGGATCGCGGATACCTTGCCTGACTTTTATGACATGGTCCGCAACCTCGCCCACCCACCCGTGAGTCCCGGCAGCTTGGGTGGATATCTCACCAAAATCATACCACACCCTCCCACGCCAACACACCGGGACGCCCATGTCGGTAAGTCGCCGACCTTGGGCTCCCACTTGGAAACATCAAGGGGTCCTGGGCAGGTGGAGAGGACGGCTCTTGTGACACTCGGGAAGGATGCTCAGTCCATTTCGACCCAATGATAGGAGTGACAAGACCACTTTCCCCTCCCAGCCGAGTGGTCAACCGTCTTTCCTCCTTGGGATGTTCCCATCTGAATTCCCGTGACCCGAATTTGGGCTTCTACTGGAGTGGAGTGGAGTGGTAACCGAGACGAAAGAGAGCCCCCCGTTGACGACTGGAGACGCTAGGAAGGGGAATAAAAAGGCGCTTCTTGATGCCTAACAGCTCAACGGTGCCGGTCACCGAGTAGACAGCATACCCTGGCCACAACGTTGAGGATTTCCGCGTTCTTGGGTCTCCCAGGGTGGCTTGCTTGCTTTGTCTTGGTGGTGGCTGTTTCTACCGATTCCGACTTTTGCCCGTGCGGATTCCGCTAGACTGAGTGAGGCCCCAGCGTCAGTAATCGTACACGTGTTGCCCACATCTCGACTCCCTGACGGCTTGTGCCGTGGACTCACACAGACCAATCGGCCAGCTTGAAAGGCAGGAATTGGTCTGTGAGACCCCCAAATCCAAGCCGGCACGTCCCACGGTTCACGGTGCGTGCCGCGGAAACTGCCAGTCGGGGCATGGTAGGTACCCTCTTGGATCAAGACACATCAATATTAAGGCACGTTGCCATGTCTCGATTCAAGACCCAGCGGTGGAAACAACGCACAGCGGTGGCTTGCTCGCCCATTTCGAGCTAGAAATTGCCAATGGCTTCAGAACATTCTGCGCTCAGCCGTTTTTCGCTGCCTTGCCTGCTGTCTGTTCCTGCTGGCATGACATGTGCTGCAGGAACCAAACAACGAGCGCTGTCCATGCTCAACCATGCAGGCATCCATCAGAAGCTATCCACTGAAGAGTTTTCAGCCACAATGCCCCACTGAGAGCAAGCTGACGTCGGTCAGGGACGTCTGAGTTGGCCGGGCCCAGCCTACATGCACATACTATGTCATCCTCCAACAGTGGGAATGCCAACCGGCATCGAACCTGGCACGATTTGTGCAAGATCCAGAGATGTGCGAGACTCGAACCCGACTTTACTGGCCGAGGGTTGAGATGACTGGCTGTCATACTCTTGCCGAATCACCGTCACACAACTTGAGAACAGCTTGACAGGTGAATCGAGTGATTCTTAAAGAAGACCTGATGTTTAAGAGGACAACATTCTCAGCATAAATCTGTCCATCGCCATAAAACAATTGTTCAGCCATAGACACTTATCCAGATCGGGATACGATCTGCTTCAGCAGAACAACGGAAGTGAGAGACACGACCCCTGAAGAAAACATCAAAGCTGAATTTCCATGCCAAGACACGGCACGCGATCCTTGGCTTCCCGACCCCAACCAAGAACAACGCCAATCGGCACTGCTCTGAACGCGGTGCTACACGCGGGAAAGAATAAAAAACCACCCTCCGATGTACCAGCGCGGCGAGCAATCGATCAGTGACATTGTCGCTGGGCCAATGTCTCGGCGGGACTGCCAGAAAGCCCAGTCAGAGAAGAGCAAGCGAGGACTAGTGCTGAATCCTGCAGACACCCACCAAGGGGCTACTCGGCCATCTGGGAGCGACCACATGCAAGTGCTGTCCAGTCAAAATCCTCAGCACAAAGCGGGCCTCTGGGGGCCATTCACAGGATGCGGGAGATCGCCCAAGAACATTGGTACCATTGGTTCAGTCTCTGACAGATCTAAATCGTGCTGTTGGGCGGCACGCTCTCGTCCCCTAAACCGATTCGAACACAAGCCTCTCGGTCTTCCATTTCTCCTGGAGGCGATATGCTGCAGAACCAGCTGTAACAGGCAACTATCGTTGTTGAGCACCGCAAATAATCTATGTGACTACAGCACTAACACCACACTAACACTCAAACAAATAGTCTCGGCCGGAGGCTTGCTAAACATTGGATGGAAAGCTAATTTTCATCACAGCCATGGGGAAAAAGCAAAAACCAATGGCACAAAGAAGATGGACAGAAAACAAGCAGCCTTTCCTCACTCCTCGCCGCCGGTGGGCTTTTCCTCTCCACTGTTTGCTCACACGGCTGTGGAAGCAGAGATGTCACGCGGGGAGGTCTTCTTTTGATCACCACCAATCCTTCAACTTCCACACTCATTTTCGGTCTTGAATATTGGAGAACTTTTACTCCTTCATGCTCACTTCTGCCGCTCCTTGGCGTGACAACATCCGCATTCCGCTCGTTTTATCCATTTTCTAGCGCTCAAACAAAACCATGACGAACTCGGGAGCGTGGGGCGAGGCGCCGCCCGGCGTGAACCTGGCGGAAAATCAGAACGGGGATATTATCGGCTCAGTCGTCGGCATCATGGTCCTTGGGCTCAGCTCCGTCGTTTTGCGGCTTTTTACACGGCTGATAAACAAGGGGCCGGGTCTGGCTGCCGACGACTATGTTATTCTTTTTGCAGCGGTGAGTACTTGAAAACGAAGAGGACGCCGTGGGGGACAAGGACAGGCTTTGCTGACCGGCTCACCGTAAATCCAGGTTATGGGCATTGGAACGGCGGTGTGTTGCCTCATCAGTGTTCCCTGGGGTGGCGGAAAGCATCTGTGGGTGGTCACCCATGAGGAGTTCACCAAGCTGTACCAAACCACCTACGCCTTCGTCATCGTTTACATCACCTGCATCTCGGCGACCAAAATCTCCATCTTGCTATTTTACCGCCGTGTGTTTGGGACAAACGTGATTTGGTACATCGTCTTTGGCTTCACCTGTGCCCATTGGGCAGAAGTAACCATCACATGGCTCGCAGGGTGCAGGCCCATCGACTACTACTGGCGTCAGTATACCGACCCAACCGCCACGGGATCATGTATCGACGCACCGTTGTTTTACTTTTGCAACGGCATCATCGGATTGGTGATTGATGTGGCCATTCTTTTGGTGCCGATTCCCACAGGTATGTTCCCATTGTTTCCACTCGCCCAGTGACTCTCACATGGATCTCAGCTTGGCTCTCCGGAAGTCCTCACACGGTATCCCATGCTAACCACCAAAATCCCATCACAGTTTGGAAGCTCAACATGCCCACCACCAAAAAGGTGTTTGTAGGCGGAATCCTTCTCCTCGGCGGCTTGTGCGTGAATTTCTGTCTTCACCCCCTCCCCATGCCCCTGTTCTGGCCACCCTTCGATATCTGTGCTGTGTCTCGGTCACGCCGACCTCTTCCCCTCAGCTTGACTGTAACCTTGTTTGACCTTGCCACTGATGCCTTACCATAGTGTGTGCGTGGCCTCGGCCATCCGAATCGTCATGATGGACCAGCTCGTCAAGTCCCCAGACTTCACGTGGGCCATGTCCAAAGTCTTCATCTGGTCCTGCTGCGAGCCATTCATCGGCATTGTCTGCGCTTGCCTCCCCACCTATGCACCCTTGGTCAGACGCTGGTGGAGGGGTGAGCTGTCGGGATACCCGGACACGCCCAAAGTGTACATGTCGGATAAGCCCAGTCCGTCCAAGGCTGGCCACAAGATCAGCGGTAGGAAGCACCACGGGGGGCTGGATGCAACTCTGCGAGGGGACGACGAAATCGAGCTGACGGTGGACATCTCGGGCGAGCCGGGACATCATCTACCGGGGCACCAGCGACAGGGTGACTCGAGAGACTCGTCAAAGACCTGTGTAAACGGGAAGAGCAGTCCAGAGGACTCATATCAGAATGAGATCATGGTGAGGAAGGATTTTTCATGGAGCAGCAGTGTCTAAGGCTAGGCACAGTTGAGGAGTTTGAAAGGGTGGAATGCATAATGGAAGGAGGGACCGGCGTTCTTTAATGGAGGAGGTTTTCTTGACACTTTTTCACTTCGGCATACACAAAGTTAGACATGGCCACTACAGGCTTCTCATCAAGCAGAGCATTCAACACTGCCATTCTCTTCTACAAAGTTCGGTGTGATCCCATATTCAGCAGGCTCCGGGAAGCCACACGGGCCATCCGAGTGGTTGAGAGCAGAGCTTCAACCGCTGACCAGTGCTAGCCAGGATCACATGTCGCGGTCAACTGAGCAAGGGTGTCCTTTGAGGCTCAAGTCCTGTGACACACGGTAGATGCAGGATTCATGACGTAGACAAAAAGAACAGACTGCTTCATTTCGTTTTCTATCCTCGACCGTTCATTTTCAAGAGATCGTCTTTAACCAACTCCACGGTATTCTAAATCACGACTTCAAAATTTGGCTTGTCCTTTGCTCCCTGAAACCACTCCCAGGTCTTGGCCGCGATGCGAGTCGGATTTCTCACTTCATCCTCCGGTGCAACCTGACCAGCAACGTTGATCACACCAATATGCACGCCCTCGGGTGTATACGACAGATTCAAGCTTTGCACAAGATTCCTCTGAGCAGCCTTGACCAAGGACAGGTTGAAGAGCTGAGGGATTGGGTGATGCGGCAGGGCAGAGCTCGTCACGATGAGCGCAGGCCGGCTTGAAGTATCCGCTCTGGCCAGCGACACAAGGTGTGGTATGTACCGCTGTGAGATAATGTACAGAGCGCTGACATTGATCTTGGGAGCCGTTAACAATTTGCCATTACCGTTCCCGCGCAGCGCGACTCACCTTGAAGTCGTACTCGACATCCTCGACGGGATGGGTCAATAGCGCCGATGGGAGAACACGAGCGGCGTTGTAAAACACCACGTCAGGTTTGCCAAAGGCGGCATCGGCGTCGTCGAGTGCTTGGAGGAGGGAGTGCGTGTGTGTGACATCGACCGCGTATGTCCTAACATTGATCTGGCTGCTGACAGTGTTCAGGACGGCTTTTTTCTCTTCTTCGAGTTGCTCGGCGCGTCTGGCAATCAAGACCACATTGTTGTACCGCTTCGAGGCAAACAGCGTGGCCACCGACCGGCCAATACCAGGCCCAGAGCCAAGCACGTGGAGAGTTCTGCCAGGAGACATGTCGACCGTGTTGTGGGTGGTTGAAGAAGAATGATAATACAAATTGGGAGGATCGATGTCTCAAGAGAAACAATATAAGTACCTACCGGGTCCAAGAGGCTCCTGAAGATCGGCATTTGAGGGACTGAAATTGTCCATCATGATTGCTTCTTCCTCCCAAAATGGGCTAGGTGACCAAGGTCGCTGCGGATGAGGGGCTCGGCGACTCCAGGCCTTTCCCTTTTGGTTTGGCTGCAAGCGCCTTCAGATGTGAGCTTCACCACATCGTTGGCTCAATGTTGCATGACCCTGCATGCATACAATCTTCCGATACGGTCTCAGCTCGCAACCAGCTTGACCGCTATCGGACTCTGCGTTCCTGAAACACATTGTGCCGTCTGCACCGAACGCTGCCCGGCCAGCGTCGCGGACGCCGAGAAACGGCCCTCACATCCATTCCACATGGTCCCGAGACTAGCCCAGATCTTCCGCATGAAATTTGGGAGAGCGCAAGACGGGACTGTTTACATACTAACACTCTTCCTCGCCAGCAGAATGATAATGCAAACCTCCAGTCTCTTCTGGCACTCCCGACCTCAGCTCCATGCTTGGTTTGGTGGCAAACATCAGTGCCCCGATAGCAACAGCGACAAGACTAGCGACATAAAACCACGGCAGCCCAATCCAGAATCCCAACTTTTTCATGCCTACATTGAAGCACCAAGCTAGTACTGGTCCGCCTATCAGCGCGCCGCCAGTCTCGAGCATGCTAATCACACCGTACAGCCTCGACGTGTGCTGGGAGTCAACATAAGCCGTCGCAATAGCCCGGCCAAGTGGCGCGCTGCCCGACCCAAGGGTGTGAATGGTCAGGCCAATGAGGAACACTGCTATTCCTGTGCTGAACCCCTGGACGAGAGCTCCTGTCGCCATGAGAGCCAGCGACACCCTTGTCAGCACGAGATCCTTTGCGAAGATGGAAACCCCATATCTGCCCGTCGGATCGGTAATCAGCTTTCCTACACGAGGCAGCACAACCAGGACAACCAAGTGAAGGATGCCCAGTGGGGGCGTAAGCAGGTAACTGGTCTCGGCCAGCGTCCAGCCAAAGTATTTACTGACATGCTGGGCAAGGGTTGTCGAATATGCAGCAAAGATGGCAGGCTGTATGAGGAAGAGTGCCAAAGAGCTCAACAGCTGCCTATTCTTCAGCAGGGACAAAGCAACCCCAAACTCGTTCATCGCGTGTCGGAGCTTTTTCGAGAGTGGCCGTCGTCCTCGCTGTGCCGCTTCTTTCAGCTGAACGGGCAAGGTTTCAGGAAGGAAGAGCAAGGCGCCGAAAATGAAGGGAGTGAGAGCAAAGACGAGGGCAATGGGACACCAAGGACCGACGGTTTGCATGAGAATTCCGGCCAGGAACGGGCCTACCAAGGTTCCTGACACAGCGCCAAAGGAAAGATATAAGAAGCCAGTAGCTCTGAAGGTCGGTCAGTGGCAGGCAGAACATGGGCTTGGGATCTACTCACCTATCACTTTCTGTACTGACGTCAGATGCCATTGCATTGAGCGAGTTCATGGCGACGGGGACGCCTCCGCCGATTAGAAAGAACAGACAGCCCATCACGACGAGGTACATGTTGGGTGCCACCCCAAAGAACAGTAAGAGTGGCCCCCATCCAAATCCAATGACGATGCCAACATAGGCGAGGGCAAATGTAGGCTTACGGCCAATTCTAGATTCATGTTGTTAAATTGAGTAGTCAAGACATCTCTGATCAGGCTGCATACCGATCGGCGAGAACACCATATGGCAAAGCCGCCACAACACCAACCAGCGAATTGATCATGGCTGAGATACCACCAAGCAAAGCAAGCTCCTTCTGCACGCCGCCGACTTTGCACATATGCTCGTCGATAGGCTCGGAAGGGTCTTTGTCGTAATAAAGATGGCAAAAAGCATCTTCGAGAAGACGGAACATCGGAATCATGTACATCATGCCGCTGGTGACAATGACAAATGTGAGCAGGGACAGCAGCAAGATGATGCTACCGGAGCTTTGGACCTGGAAACACGCTATGATTCTGTGCCATTGTGGAGGCTGCTGTGCTGGCTTTGAGCGTGTGTGTTGATGGTAGATAGCATCGGCTGCCTGCTCATCTTCCAGACTCAGCAAGGGCTCTGCTTCGATGAACTCGGGATTGGTGCTGCTAATGGTCGGCATGGCGTCTTGTGGTGTTTACCCGCGCAACTCGACAGGCCATAACGAAGCAGGAATTGTGAGTAGAGCAAATCAACAAAAGTCCTTCTGAAAAAGCCATCATAAATATGGAAGACGACGTTGCCAATTCCACCCCTGAACAAGCTGACGAGGCAATCAAGCTAATCTTCATGGGTCAGGGCTGGTTAAACGCAATATGCGGGATACGAAACACGATGCCAAGCCGCCTGAGGTCTTAACATGCTCTCTTACAATAGAATTTGTCCAACTGTTAGGCCACTTTACCCCTCTAATCTTGGCTGTCTTGGCGGCCACCAGCTCCGCCATGGGCCCACATGCCATGATCACAGGGTGGGTGGGGTTGACGGGAGCTGATGATCCTTGGGACGGAATCAACCGTCTGAGCCTCAAGGGCTCGACCTGTGAGGGTTCTGTGCCCCCGCCGGGCGCGTGTTGGTGTCATGCTCGACGTGTCTTGTCTATATGACTGGTCATTATTCCTGCCCGATCCAAGCGTACCAGCGCCCGACAGGCAGCTGTGAGATGGCTGTTGCATGTGGCTATGAAGGGCTGCTGGCTGACCACCCTTCTCGGCGCACAGGCTGCCTGCTTTAAAGCCGTCTTTCTTGCTGCTCATTTTTGCCATCTCAAACCTGTCTCATACAGCTGGCAAAACCTCAACAGGTACCATGTACTCCGAATCCAAAGACCGCGTTGCACATCGCGGAAGCTCGCCGTTTGTCCTCGGCGCTATGTCGTCGGCCCTCGTTGAGACCAACAATGAAACGCAGGTTCAACCACACACACCCGCAGGGCAGGGAGCGAACAGATATGCCACGCCAAAGTTCCAGGGTCAAAACACCACCTCTTATTCTGTCATGGTCGAATCTCACAACGACGAGCCGCTTCACCAGCGACTCTCCACAGCCCAAGATACTCCTCACGATAAGGGCCCGAAATTTCTCGACTGGGTGCATTTCGAAGAAGCTACTCTTCCTCCGCGAGAAACCGCCCGAAAGTCCCGTCTCGAAAAGATATTCTCCCCGCTCAACTCGGTCAAAGCCGAACTCCCTGGCCACGTCAGCATTGAAGGCTTCGGTGGCATCGCCGAGACGACTCACAACCTCTTCCGCTCTGTCAAAAAAGACGATTTCATGCGATCTGAGCGCATCATCCACCTGCCCAAATCGACCGTCGATAAGGCATCCAAACGGGAGCTTGAAAGACTGGAGAATGAGCTCTTTGACCTGACAAAGTACAACGGGGATAGCTGTGACTACCTAACCGTTATCACTTGGGCCGAGGAGGGGATTTCGGGCACCGTTACCCTCTTTAGAGTCATTTTCGAGGGCGAAGACGAGATAGTTGGGCTCCAGCCTGTAGCGGCGATGCAAAACGTCCCCAACCCCGTGCTGGTGAAAATGAGAACCCACGAGAGGATCCAGAGAAAAGCGGTATTTGTACCAGCTGACAAGGAAGCGGAAACGTTCAAATGGACGGCAACTTCGGCGCATTCGAGGGGGAGAAAGCCGTCTTATGTCAGGCTTGAAGGTGGCAACAGTGACGACCGACGGCCCGTTTCACCTGCATTGAGGGATCTTCGATCATCCAGCCATAGCCGAAGCCATAGCCGTCATGGTGCGCTG
This sequence comes from Podospora bellae-mahoneyi, assembly GCF_035222275.1. Classification (NCBI taxonomy): domain Eukaryota; kingdom Fungi; phylum Ascomycota; class Sordariomycetes; order Sordariales; family Podosporaceae; genus Podospora; species Podospora bellae-mahoneyi. Next base: position 44,080 of record NC_085884.1, read on the forward strand.
GCGGACGCAGATGGGGTTCGTGCTACAGTACCGCAATTTGTAGCTTTGATGCACGGATATAGAGCCTTGTTGGAGGAAGTCGAGTCGAGCAGCACGAGGCAGGTGACAACAGCAGACGGTGAGGCTCTGCCAGCTGTCACTCTGCTCAAACGCCCACGGTCGAACCCGCACGAGGGAGACAGTGTGCATGTGGCTGTTTTGGTTCCAGATCAGGCTGCCTGGGCTGACAGGGAGATGCTCTGGATCGGTGAGGGTATCCTAGAGCTGCGGAAAAGAAAATACTGGGGCCTCATTGAGCGGCCGAGAAGCCGGAGCAAGAATAGAAGCAGAAGCAGGAGCAGAAGTAGAAGTCGGGACCAAAGTCAAAGTCGAAGGCCAGAAACCCATTCACGCCATTCCAATGGGGGCCACGCCCGTCGGCGAAGTCGTAGCCGCAGCCGCAGTCGGAGCCGAAGTCACTATGGTCACGACTCGAGGAGTCGTAGCAGACACATTGCACTGGACTCTTTTCTATAGGGGGCGTGCTGTTTAATTGGTACCCCGTCATCAATGATGTTTCAAAATTGGTCATGACGATAGTTCATTAGACTGTCAGGGCTAAGATCGTAGATCAGTCACCTGATAGGATGCTCAGATCCAGAAAAGCAAACCGAGTATTACTCATTATCATTCATGAACCTCTGGAGCCATCGATTCCGCCCGGTAAAGCTTCTGAATTTCTTGCCAAAGATCCTAAAAGACCAAAGATTAGCATTTGTTCCACAAAAAATGAAGCAGAACTACTTACCATAACGGGATTGTCAACAAAGTGACAAAGACAAACAGCGCCCCGAGGATACAAAACACAACAAGCGGACCCTGCTGTTGCAGCCACCCATTGACAAAGTAGGTCAAGCCAAATGTCAACAGATTCCTAGTATTTATGGCCACAAATGCCTCTTCGTTCAGTTCACGGTAACTGTCCACAATGTATCCAAACACACAGGTGGCGGCAAACACCAAGCTCATGTTGGCCAGCCCAAAGCACAGCACTGGACCCGACCAATGTGTCTGGTACTCAACAGAGGCGCCAAATCCAAAAAACCCAACAACTCCCGTTATCAGAGAAACGGCCATAAGAGGGAGACGGAACTCTGGCTCGTAGATTCCCCTGTTTTTCTTGGTGAGGTAGATGCAGATCCAATCGTTAAGAGGACCTGAAATGAGCTCGCCGATGATGGTCAAGATGAACGGGGATAAGCTGATCAGGCCGGTCTGACTGATGGTGAAGTTGTATGGAGGGTTCACAAAAATGACTGCGTTCACGACGGAAAAAACGACAATCCAAGTGATGACGGTTCCTGAATATCGTGAGTGGGGCTGACAACTCAGGGGTTCAGGGGCTCAGGGGCAATCCAAAAGGGCCCACTCACCGTATACTAGGAATCCCCAAAACACAGCTGGATAAAATAACAATACCACAGGTCTCACAAACGGCTTCCACCCCGGAGCTCGAGAGTACCGCCCAGTATAGACCCTCAACGACTCCCAATAAGTATGCTTTCTCTCGGCCGCTTCCAACGTTGCCTGTTCGGTGACATTCGACCCATGTCCTCCCTCAGTAAAAGAAGAAACATGCTGCAACTGCACCTCATGCTCCCTCCCCAGCCTCATATTCCTCACACTGCCCTCTTCTGTTTCTTCTTTCCCCTTTGCCACAGGCACAGGAACAACCGCGTCCCTCCTATAGGCCGTCTCCGGTACTGCAAAAATAACACCTAACCCCAAAACCCCAAACAGAATCGCGCACACCCCAAACGTCCATTGGTACCCCTCCCGCTCGATTATATACCCAGCCACCAACGCGCCCCCGCTGATTCCCGTCAGCAAAAATAAATTCCACACCGCAATCCTCGTCGCCCGCTCGTGAACAAAGTATAAGTCTCCAATTGTGCACTGTACCAAGACCTCATAGGGTGCCATGCCGATACCCGCAATAATTCTACTTGCCAGAAAGGAGTCGTATTCCTTGACTGCAGCGCCCCAGATGCAAGTAATGAACATGATGAAGATGGCAACGAGGTAGACGGGTCGGCGGCCGATGATTTTGGCTAAGGGGTTGGTGATGAACAACCCGAGACCTATGCAGAGGATGAGCCAGGCGGTAGAATGGGCGAGGACGTCAAGGGTAATGTCAAGGTTGTGGGCTATTTCGACAAAGCCGGGGGACAGCATGGGACCGTAGGCTCCGACGACGGCAGCGGAGAGGGAGGTAATTAGGAGGATGAGTTCCTTTCGCCATTGTGGCCACTGGTCCGGTGTGTGTTAGATGAGGGGGAGAACAGGGCAGAGGAAGCTGGACGTACGTTGAGGGGGTCGTTGGGGCTGTCAGATGGCTGAGGGACGAGAATCACGTTTTTGTAGCGGCCGGTGCCGTGTTTCAGTTGATCTCGTGGTATGTAGGCAAATTCGGGAGGGAGGTCATCTTGGTCAGACATGAAAGCTGTGGGCAGTTCCCGCATTAGTTGGCCTAGGTGTTCCAGTGATGGTTTTTGGTTTCGCAGAGAAAGCTTACCCGTGCCAGGCACGACTTCCATCTTTTTACAGTCCAGTATTCCGAAAGGCATGCTGGCAAACAGTACTGCGACTTGTGAAGCCGCAGCTGTAGGGGAAGAGGAAAAGCTGAGCAGTGTAGAGTAGCGGCAAGCAGTTAAAATAGTCCACCCTGTGGTCGAACCTTGGGTCTGAGCGGGGAAGGCACGCGGATATGGGATGGAAACAACAAAATGGACGACGACGACGTGAAGCACAGACCCGGAAACTCTGAACCGCGCGCCAATCTCCCCACATTGAGGAGACGATCGGTCCCTGAAGGCAGGTTGAAAGCACTCGTCAACACAAACAAATACTCTTTTCCCTTCTCCTGGCCCATCCTAACATCCTGCTATACCTACTTCCCTCCACAGACTTCCCCATACGAAGCACGACCCCGGTGTAACGCTTCATGAATTTGTTACCATGCCCGCTACCTATGCAATAAACATTCGGAAAAATGCAGGTTAAAGTCAAAGTCTCGCGGCATCCAAAAGCTCCTAACCATGGCTGACGCTATTCTACACCCCTTGCACCAACGACCCGCCGGCAAAAAATGATGTCGGTACTCCGTAATCTTTGCTTTGTCCCATTCTGCACAGTTCTCCAACTTGACTCCAGATTAATTACATGCGGGGAACGACATTGTGTATGGCAAGCGGCAGTTGGGGTGGTGCCAAGGTGTGGCCTGAGACATGTGTCTGGGTTGGGTAACATTTAGAACAAATACGGACACTGCTATGTAGAATCAATGAAGATCTTGGGATAAAGAGGTACAATTGAAGAGTGCAGCCAGCCATGTGAGAAGTTCTACAGCAATGACTCCTCCAGATGCAAAATGCGCAGACGGCGTGCGTTCCCCCAGCAGCTCGTCGAAGGCAGCTTAAAGTACCCTTTGGGAGAGGAGACGCTCTGGGTATGTGTCGTTTGGCTTTACAAAGTTGAGCAAGTAGCTTAGTGAGCGGGTGAGACAGCATCCGCTGACTGTATCTGGAGAGGAGGTGACAGAGAGGGTACCTCAAACGGGTCGTTTTCGTAAACGTCTTGCATCTTGGCTGCCTCACGCTCACAGTGAATCCAGTCATTCTGAATGATGCAGAGGACGTCGATCTAGCTATATTCAAGGGCCTTTACTACGTACTGTGTGAACCCGATAACTTCCCGGATGGTCTTTAGAATGCCATCCCGGCATATCCATCTAAGCCCGTCCACCTAGGTAGCTTTGGTCGTAGTAAGTGTCTGCGATAAGCCCCAGCAGTAGCTCAGCGCAATATTCGGTCGAAGCTGGCTGTTGTGTCTCAAACCCAACTTCGATCACCCGAGTACTAGATACCTTGGTAACCGAGCAAGAGTGTTCATTTCGCGCTCAGTATGCAGCAATGCCGGATTCGATGGGGTTAGCTAAACTGAGACAGTTCTGCGGCTCTTCACGCTGTTAGTGAGGAAAATATCATCAAACCCATAATAGGCTCACCTCCAATCGTTTTGAATATCTCTATGTAATAATACCTGTGGTCACCATCGAACTGGTACTGTATCGCCAAAGGAGCCATCCCCAGGCCACGACGTAACCGTTGTAGCCGATTTTAAGGAATTCTCCGTAAATGCCTCCAGTGGCTCGATGATAACCCAGTCTTAATCGCTGCATACCACGGCTGTCTCGCAGAGCTGGTCAAGATAGGTGTGAAGGGTCAAAGTCGTCTGGCGTTGTGATGGCACGTCGAGCCATTTGCCATTCTCCTCGGCACATGGTGGATCGTTTGGCATTCAGGTCCGTCGTCGTAGGTAGGAATGGAATCAATCCATGTCGAACATGGCATACATAAATGAAGCAGTAAAAGCTCTCTCGGTTCCTTAACAAATGCAAAGAATAGCCTCAAAAGAGGCCTATGATATTGATACTGGGTTGCCGCCAGTCCAAAAAATACTGGACATGCCTCCGACGGCCCCTGTGTCCGCTATATCCTATACTAAGGCTCTACTATCCAAGATAGTCTGAGTATGCAAGGTTGAAGAAAGAAGATATAAGACAAATATATGCAAAGAAAAGAACAAATCACCAAGCTCCCCAACCCCCCTCCTCATCGGTATCGTGAGCAACTCCAACGACCCAAAAAATCTTTGTCTTTCCACAAAAGCACTCGCACAACGGGGTATGTTGTCTCATCTACGCAAAGAAGAATGACTCCTTGTATCCCATGCCGCCCATTTCCTCTTCAACCCCCTTGCCCCTGTCCCTGACCTGCTTGGGTTGGTTGCCCTATCCCCCAGAATTTGAACCCGGCCACCCATCTTTTGTTCCTGGCTTGCTGGGCGGTCCAAAAAGATAGTCACCGACCCGCATCTGTGTCCTGTTCTTTGCCCTTGCCCTTGTCCTCGCGCTTGACCTCTGACGTTGGAGCCGGCGACGACTCGCTCTCGGCTTCATCCCTGCTCCGCTTCCTGGTGTTGCCTGTCCTCTTGGCCATGTAGAAGTCGTACCGGTCGGGAAACAGGATGATGTTGGCCAACCTGGCGACTTCAGCCTCGGCCCTAGTGACAGAGTTGGATTTGCCGGCAGCTGCGGCGGCGACAGAGTCGTCCATCTCGACATCGGCATCCGGGCTTCCACCGTTGGTGTCGGCGGGCGGCGTGGGTGCAACGTCAAAGGGCGCAAGACCCATGGCTTGCAGTCCCGCTGGCCCACCAATCTCGGCAATCTCGGTCTCACCAACACGACCAATGTGTGTCGCCTCGCTTCCGAGCCCGCTGCCGGTGGAGTCAAAGTCGGGACTGGGGTGACCTCGCTGAAAGGTCTTGCGCTGGCGTGCAAGGTAGAGGGCGTTGTTTTGTGTGAGCGGCGCGGCCGGGACGTAGACGAGAATCGAGACGGGGCGGCTAGGGGGCTTGTCTTCATCGCCCATGGGCGGCGGCGTTGGTGCGCGGCTCGCCATGACGTTGGGGTTGGAGGTGATGTGATAGGCCAGGTCGGGGTGCCAGACAATGTAGTCGCCCGTCTGCAGGGTAGGGATGGTGACAAGAGTCTTGCGAAGGTGCAGGTGAGGATGCCACAGCTCCGTCAACCGTTGCGCGTGGCCAGGAACAGCACCGTGGATGATGGTGGATTGCTCCTTGTCGAGCGCCCAGTTGGACGGGTCCAGGAAGGCTTCCCACTCGGGGCCATCACGGCGTTCTGGAGCCTTGGTCTTGGGGGAAAAGAAAGGACGGAGCAGAAAGTAGGCGGTGGCCAGCTTGGGGCTGGGGAGCAGGCGTATAAGACCAGGCTCGATGGTGCTCAGGGCGACGACACCCTGGTACATGCGGAAGACGCTGCATGCGCCGTAACCGTTGTAGAGATCAGACGTGGCGCTGACCCGGTGGGTTGGGTCCCATGGGTCATACTTTTCCCACTCGCCGTTGAACACAGCCTGGTAGGTGCCTCCACGCCCATATCCGTCGGGCTCCCAGCGCTCCAAGCTGCCATTGTCGACCTGCGCAATCACGGTGGACGAGGCAAAATCACCCAGCAACTCCAGTTCGAGCGCAGCCTTTTGCGCCTCCTCGTCCGGGGTCAGGCTTTTGCTGTCGTTTGCCACACTGTCGTCTTCGGCCTTCTTCTTCTTGCCAGCCGGCGCATCCGGACCCACCCCTCCGATGTTGGCGCCGTGGATGCGCAAACGATCGGCATAGGCGATGGGGAAGCGCGTGACCATGCGGTCGTCGGCGTTGTTGTCCCACAGCGACATGGCGAATTTCTGGGCAGCCATGACGCGGGGGTGGGCGCGGGTGCGCACCTGGGCGGGGGTCCAGAAAAAGTCAAAGCATGTCGGATCCTGGGGCGTGGGCTCCTTGAAGTCGGTCTGCTTCTCGAGATACTTGACCGTCTCGTCGATGGTGACCTGTGCGTCGGTGCGGGGCACAACCCCGCGGATCAGGCCCAGGCCGTAGCGCTTGAGATCGCGAGAGAAGACGGCCCTGCTCTCGGCATTGTCCATGTCGGCAAAGTCGATGCTTGGCGTGAGGTGGGAGCCGCGCTGAGCAATGTCGTCGACCTCGTCTCGCAGGGCCTCGATCAGACGGGCCCACGAGGCCTCGAGCTCGGCCTCATGGCCCTCGACGAGGCTGCGCTTGATCTGGGCGAAGCGGGTGGGCAGCGGGACGGGCTCCTTGCCGTAAAAAGACAGCACGGGAGGCTCCATGGCGTTGGAGGTGCTGCTGACGGGGACGGGCCTGCTGCTGCTGCTGCTGCTGCTGCGGGCAGAAGCAGCGAGGAAATCAGCAGCGGTTAACGGGGGAGGACCATCGCTTTTTATTAGCGGGGCGGCAAAGGTGGCCGTAAGGTTGCGGTGCTTGAGCTTGGAGAGCCTGCGGGGGCGCTGCTGGTGCGGAAACAAGGGGAGGTAGGCGGCGCTGAGACTTCCGTTGGTAATTGGATTTACGGAGGACAGTTGGAAGGACGGGGAGGTGGGCGGCGGGAGCGTGACGGCTGGGGCAACTGGTGGTGCCGGAGACTGCGGGCGTTGAGGGTGGTGGCAGGTCGTGCGCCGTCGTCCGCATTGGTTGCACCGAGCTCGTGCCTCGAGACCCATGTCGTTAATACCAATCGGGTTATTGCCAGCCGGACCGGTTCCAGCGAGCGCCAGCGGTAGCGGTTCTGTTGCTGGCATTATTGGCCCTGCCACCGTTGGCCCCAGCACGTCGTGTATCGTAGATTTTGGCGGGGAGGAGGCTGTTATTGTGGTCGACGCCCTCGTCGAGACATGGACGGCGGCGCCGCTTGCTGAGCTTGCCATTGTGCCCGACTGATCATCGAGTCTGTCTGCGGTCCTGGTCGAAGGTCGTACTGCATGAGTTGGAGAGAGGAATGGGGATGGTGGGCAGGCCTCTGGACTTTTACGGCTTCTCGCTTCCTGCTCCCTCTCGGCGGGCACGCCTCTCTGGGGAAACTTCGGCCCAACTCGCAGCTAGCACTTTAGCCTTGCTCCTCCGAGATGCCTGTCCCTCTCGTAGGTTGTCTCGATTCGACTCCAGTCCAGCCCAGTCCACCAGTCCAGTCGTCTTGTTGCCCCTTTCCCTCGATGCTGCCTTGGTCTTGGTTTGCTGTGTCTTGGTCTTGGTTGTGGATGTCGGGTGTTGGTGTCGATCAACGTCGTCCGAGGTGTCAATCAGTCAGTCAGTCAGTCAGTAGCAGCAGCAAGCTGGAGGCCAGTGTGTGGATGCATCGTCGAGTAATAAGGCAGCCCAGGACTTTGGATGTCGGGCCAGCCAAGGCGTCGGAACAGCGACGGGCATCAATATAAAGAGAGTCCCTCGTTATCTTTAGGCAGAATGGTGGGAGAGCGGGCTCTGCGGCCGGAACCGCTAAGCATTCTCGCCAAAGCATCCAGGGCCTAGATGCCACTGGGTGCCAACAGCACTCGGTGCATCGATTTCCGCCGTCGCGTTTCCATCCCACTCCCACTCCCGTCTCATCAGCAGCTCTGAGGTGGATGGATTTCAAGGTCCAGTTCCAGTTCCACCTCCACCACCAGGTAGGGCCGTTGGACCGTCTTCGAGCGACGAGCCAGGCCCTGTCCCAGCATGATGCGCTAAAACGGTGTGTCTGTGGGGGTTGCTTCCCCGCGGCTCCAGAGGCAAGAAAAATGGTCTGGAGAAGGAACGCGCATCCGGAATAATTTGGTCTTTTGCGCCATGCACGCAACATCCCCCCGCCGCCATTGGTCCCAGCAGCCCGCAGTGGGGCGCTTGTCGGAACGACGACTCCGCATCGCCTGAAGAGAGTGGCGCCGCTCAGCCGCCTCACGGCCCGCCATTCCCAAGCTTGAAGCTTCGGGCGGCATCCGAACGCGACTCCACGGATGGATACCCACTCGGTATCCAAAACAATACTGCAGTAGTACCGTGAGTACCTTTTGCTCTGCTCTTCTCATTATCTAGTCTACCTGACCTCCTGTGACTTCATGTAACAGGAGTATCCGCAGTCCTCAAACAATTCAGCCTCTTTCAAGTGCCATCCGTCTCAGATTTATCTTTTTTCCCTCCTCTTCTGGTCTCCTCACCTCACGGCCCTTCCAAGGGTCCTACATACTCCATGCCGTACCCGTCAAGCACGTTTGATTCCATGTGCAGACGGCACAGACTCGGAATTGCCCCTCCTTCGCTTCCCGGGTGCTTGATCTGGTTGCCCAGAAACATCCCATCAAACGCCGTCCAATCTCATCCAATCCGTCACATGTTCATTCATGCCTTGAGCCGGTGTTCACCCGGATGGCCCAGGGGGCTGAGGGACCAACTCCCGTGTGAGCCGGGGAATAGGGGTGTGACCTCAGTCCGCCCTGTCTGAATCGGGAACACGGCTTATACCGACTACTGCTGCGTCCGGAGTCAAAGCTTGTTGTATTATCAAGCGCTCCAGCTCGTCAGTGACTAAGCTTCAGCTGATTGTCTTGACACTTTGGCCACTGCCCCTATTTGCGAAAGCCGTTGAGAAGCCCACCGGTACAATCTCAACGCTCCCCAGTTGTATACATAGGTACTACAGCTGATTACTATCATCCCAAACCCATATAACTTCCACTCCCGCGTCATCGGTCACCAGGGGGCATGTCCTCCCGCCCAGCTCACGCTATACCCAAAAGCACCGCCAAAACCTCGGAGCTCACCTACCTCCCAACGGCATCCTATTAGGCATCGTGTCCTTTTTGTGACTTATTTCTCTCGTGCCTTGTTCCCTACCCAAAGTAGCCTTGACACCAGTGCTGGTTGCAAATCCTAGGTCATCACGACGGTTGACCCCAGATTCATCAAGCTCACCAGGACAGACTCGGAGCATGCCGATGTTGATGCCACCACCCGTGGCGATCCCATCTCCGTCGTGGACATCACAGATCCTCCCCTCTCGGCACGATTTGCTTTCCAATCTGGTGGTAGCCTTCCCTCCCAGAGTATTATTGCGCCTGTCATGCCGTGTTGCCCTCCCCCGGATACAGAGCAATGTATCCTTCCCACAGCACAAGGTCACAACCGTCCATCCGTCCGCGTACCAGCCTGACCTGCTCTCATCCGTTCTGCCCCCCACACCCTCTCTCTCTCTCCACAAATCCCCACGATGAGATTGACGAGTGGACAAAACCCCGCAGCCTGTCCAGTCAAGTCTGGAGAAAAGGGTAACATTGGCCGTCTCCAATTCTCGAGCTTGGACTTTGCTGGCTGCTTGACAGAAAGCGGTATGAGCACCACCTTGTTGCTCCCTCCGGCTGCTTCGTCGACCCCCAAAAGCCTAGTCTATTCAGGCAGGTGCCGGCGTGGACAAGACGGGGGAACAACCGAGGTTATCTCACCTCTCGTTTGAAACTGCCTACTTGGATGTTTGAATTCGTCATACTCGTACGTTGTGTAATGTCGTCCTTGCTTGTGATTTCAAGAGCACAAAGAAAAGAAAAGCAGCAGTCACACGGTCTGTTTAGGAAAGGTATCGAACCCCAGAAAATTCATCACCACTAAAGCTGTAAATCACCCAGTAACCCACGTGTAAGCCACGCAAAACCAAGGATCATCTTTTCTGTCCCCCAGACATCCCCGGGTCTGGCCTCCCTAGTCAAGATAGCAAGCATACCTATACTTTACGTCAGTGCCGTGAACACTATCCGAGTCCCCCACTCACAAACACTTCTTCCCCTCAGGCACCTACATGTCAACGGTCACGGACGTTGAGTCTCCCCCCCTTCGGTACCGGCCCATTCTCATTGTATCCCGAGCGCTCTCAACCATACGACCATGCCCTAGTCTTCAAACTTGACTAAGAAACCATGGAAGAATATGACCAAGTGCACGCGTGATGTACCTCGCTTATAACGAAACAGCAGACTAAGCACTACACCCGAATCCCGCCCCCATTCAGCTTCCCCTCATCATCCTCATTCCCCGAGAAAGAAAAAAAAAGGCACAAGAACCACCCGTTCATGCCAGTCCCCAGAAAGGCAGCAAGCTCCCGCACTACCATCCAGTTCTCACGCATCACGTAATGTCACCCTCCTTCTCTCTGATTCAATCTGTTGCTCCCCCATGCCAAAAATAGCTAGAGCCCATCTGGAGGGAATCGGGTACCAAGATAGATGACGATAAAGCCATCTCTGCTCAGCCAATATTTAACCACTGTCACATTCAAAACCACACCTACATGCTGAGTTGAGCCAACAAGTTTGAGCTCGTGGGGGCCCCTTTGAATATCGAGATGCGTGTGCTCCTCGAGGCCGGTATCGGACAACCTTGCGAGCGACTCGATCTTGAGCAGGATAGAACAGCTTGATTCACGCACTCGGCGAATGCGCTTTGTCGTGGGCAACCCAGGTCAGGTAGAGAGAGAGCCTGATAACGAGGCGGCTATTAATTGGACTCTTTCTATACCTAGTTGGATTCAAGATAACTATGTACAAAAGTGGATCTCAAACCCTTTGTAATCCGCATCTACCAACCATCGTACACCTTTAAGCATACCCGTTGGTGACAAGCCACTGCTTGACACCCTCGGCGTCCCTCGTCTTGTATGCCGCGCGTCCGCGAATCTTGTCCTTGACCTGCTCCAGTGTCCGGTCAAAGCCCTTGGTGTCCTTGCCAGCAAAGAACGCCTCAATCTCCTTAAGCGTCTCAAGATCGTTAAACTTGGGCAAGCTCACGTTGATCATGCGGTCCACAAGAATAGGGTTGCCCGCCAACTTGCCGGTAAACTCATCCCAGTTGTCACGAATGTACGCCCACATCAGCGGCCTGGCCGCGCGGTTGCCAGCAAACATGCCAGAGAGAATGTGCATATCGGCGCCGGGGATCGAATCGGCCGCTGCTGCCGGAGGAGAAGAGTTGAAAAGGAAGGGCAGCAGGACCTTCTTGATGACCTCGACGTCTGTGGTGCGGCCGAGAGCTTGGAGGGAGATTTCTTTGCCGTCAATAGCTGGGGTAGTGTACCACTCCTTCTTCAGCGCAGCCACAGCATTGGCCGGTTCGGTGATGATGGCGGAGTGGTACACGGGCGCACGGAGGTTGGCTGGGATGGGCGACTGCTCGGGGTTGGCCTGGTATGCTGACCACCTTTCAAAAGCACCCTTGCGAATTCTGACCACGACTGTTAGCAAGAATATCGAAACTTGATTCAGAAAAGCACATACTCTTCATGCGAGTTAGACACCGCCGTAAGAAGCAACCTCTTGCGAAGCAGACCAGTGTTGAAGTCCTCGCCCTCCTTGGCTTCCCATCCCACCGTCTTGAGGGCGTTGTCAATGACCTCAAGGGTGAGCTTTTCCAAGCCAGCCTTGACTTGCTCGTCATCACCAAAGATGGACTTGATGGTTGCGAGAGAGTCCAAAGCCTGGCTGAGCACGCGGTAGTGAGTCTCCTGCTTTAAGCCTTGCACAAAGGACAGGAGAGCAGCTGTGGTGGCATGGCCTGAAAATGCAAGGTCGGCGGCAGATCCAGTGATAAAGATCTTGTCCTCGGTGGTGAGATGATCGAGCTGGGTGCCGAGACGCTTGAGCCGGGACTCGGGGTAGTTGACACGGTAAAAACCAGTAGCGCCTGCGTTGAGCTGATAAAAGTCGTTGCTGACACCATCAATGGTAGACTCCTTGGTGGTGAGCGCCAGCGGCTCGATTCCCTTGGATCCCGTCTTTCCCTTGAGGGAAAGTGGCACCCACCAGGTGGTCTGGTCGTCCTCGGGCTTGACATCACCCGTAGACAAGAAACGGGACTGCTTCACAGAAATCCTTTGGTCTTCCTCGGTGACCGTCAGGACAGGGAAGCCGACTTTTTCAATCCAATTCTGCATCAGAGTGTGGACATCGGTGCCGGATGCTTCGCTCAGAGCGGCCCACAGAGCCTCTGTCTTGGCGTTGCTGTACTGATGCTTCTTGAGATAGATGGCAATACCCTTGAGGAAAGTCTTGACGCCGAGGTGGGACGCCAACATGCGGATCATGGAGCAGCCCTTCAGATAACTGATCTTGTCAAAAATTTGGTTCACATCCAGCGCGTCCCGGACCTCAACCTGAATAGGGTGGGAAGAGCGAACGGCATCCAGGGAAAAGGCTTGGTCCATCCCCTCATTGATGAATTGCGGCCACACATCCCAGTCAGGGTGAAGATGGTCGGTTGCCAACCAACCGGCCCAAGTGGCAAAGCCCTCGTTGAGCCACAACTCGTCCCACCAGTCCATGGTGACGAGGTTGCCAAACCACTGATGGGCGAGCTCGTGGGCAACGACATAAGCGATGCGGTTCCTGAAGCGAGCCTCGGACAGCTTCTCGTCAAAAAGGATGGCTGTCATGCGGTAAGTAACCAGACCCCAGTTCTCCATGGCTCCGTGGGTAAACTCGTGTACGGCGAGAATGTCGCTCTTTGGAAGTGGATAGTCAATCTCAAACTGCTCGGAAAAGTAGTCAATGATCTTGGGGGCGTGCTGAAGGGCCCATTGACCTTGCTCCTTTAGACCGCGAGTGGTGTACACACGAACAGGAATCTTCTTTCCATTGTACTCTCTGTCGGTAAAAGCTTCAATGTGTTCAAAATCGCCAACAGCCCAGGCCAACAAGTAGGTGCTCATGATGGGACTGCGCTCGAAGGAAACAAGCTTCTTTCCTTGGGTGGTCGGCTTGGTCTCCTTAACAGGCATGTTGGACAGGGCCACTTGGTCGTCGGGAATCTCGATGGCGAAGTCAAAGGTCGCCTTGAGGTTGGGCTCGTCAAAGCAGGGGAAAGCGCGGCGGGCATCACAAGACTCGAATTGAGTGCTGAGCATGTAGTAAAACTCATCATCGTGGGGAACACTGGCGGCCGGGGGAGCAACGGGCTTGTACTGGCTGCGGTAAAAGCCAGCCATGTCGTGGTTGAGCTCGCCGGTGAACTCGACGGTCAGCGAGGCCTTTGGGGACGCCGGCAACTGCTCGGCAAAGGTGATGGTGGACCGCTGGGACTTGGTGTCCTCGGTGAAGTTGCTGGACTCCCATGACTGATCACTCTTGCTCTGGCTAATTTCAACCTTGGAGTTGAGAAGCTTGAGCTCGAGAGTGTTGAGGACAATCTCGGTGGTGGGCTTGGTGAGTTGACCTTCAATGCTGCACACGGGTCGGTCAGCATGCTACCCAATCCTTGAAGAAATCAAGGGGACCTACGTGACGGTGCCCTTGTAGGACCAGGTCGTGAAGTCCAGGTCCGTAATCACCAGGTCGTAGTGGACCGGCTTGAAAGTGTCAGGGAGAATGTCTCTGTCCGTCATGGCTGCTCGTCTCCTCTGGTGCGAGGCGTGAGAGCAAGATCGGAAGCTCGTGAGAGCGACAGCTGGTGACGGGCGAATGGGCAGTCGACGCGGGGTAGCTCTCTTTGGATTGGCCGACAGTGACGACGACACAAAACGGGCGGGTGCAGACGGTCGAGGGGCACCAAACGTGGCTGAAGGAGAGACACAGCAGAGAGGGGTCGATGGGATCAAAAAGCGTCCTCTGGCGAGAACGGTGGATGTTGACCTGAACATGAAAAGAAAAGATGACAGAAACAAGTCCAGTCAAGCTTTGGGAAAGCTGCAGAGCACTTGACCAACCCCACCTCAGCTCTCGCAACGCGCCTCACCCGAAGCTGTGCTGGCAGATGGCCCCTCACCAGATGCCAGAAGGAGTGGACAGGATGGCGGCAGTTGACGCAACCGATGAAACGCTAGACACAAGCAGGGCCGCTTTCAATGCGCAGGATCAGTCCAGATAGGGGTCTGAATGGACAGCTGTGGAAAGGACGCTCCAGCGAGAAACAGTCAAGTGAACCGAAACAGAGCTTCCGGATGTGGGTGGGTCCGCGGGATCGAAGATTGATCGAAGCTTCGGGCGGAACGGGCGGGGTTGCAGTCCCTCACCGGTGGATCCCGGTGATGGCATGGAGATGTGGAATAGATGTTGCAAAACACAGGCTGAAGCACAAAAAGATAACCATGTTCAATTCTGCCAAGGTATCCATGATAAATGGCCAAGCCGGCCCGCATGAGTCCTGCCCGGCCCATCACATCATAGCATCACCAGCCAGGTGACAAAATGGTGACGATCCATGTTACGTAGTGTCCCGAATTCCCAGTCCCAACTCCCAGAACGGAATGCAGATAAGAGCTGCGAGTCCAACCACCACCTAGGTAAAATAGGTTGTTGTCGCTGGCTCTGAAGAAAAGCGCTCGACCTTGACAAGCAAATGAAATAGAAAGGATAAAAAGCACCACCCAATGACGACCTTAGTTCCATGCAACCCATCTAGTTCCCGGAAACCTCACTCTCGGCCTGCTCGGCTACCTTATCCCACCACACACCATGAGCCTCCCGATCGACAACCGACACCTTTCCAAGCATCTCCACCATATCCCTCACCTTGTCCACAAACTCGGCCAGACCCAATCCTGCCAGCTTTTCCCCTGCCGTGCTGGTGAATTTGACCTTGTCACTGGTGCTCACAGCTGCCAGCCGCGCGAGAATGTGGCCTCTGAGTCGTCCAAGCAGCAGCCTCAGGACTGGCTCTCTCACCTCCTCCTGCCGTGACTGCGTGGCCGCTTCCGCTCCAGCAAGCAGAAACTTGCTGACCAAAGCCTTGAGCTGTCCCCTTGTCGCCGCCGGCATCGACCGTCCCGCCTCGAGCGCCGCCATGATGCCCTCCACGGCGACGTCGAGTGCCAGATCTCCCTGCTGCTCGCTCCTCTCCAGCACCGCAAAGATCCTCTGGGCTTCGTTACGCCAAGGGGCTCGGACGTCGCGCTTCAGCAGGTTTTTGCACTGCAGCAGGATGGCGCCAGTGATGACGATCCGTCTTGTCAAGCGTCCTGCTTCCACGGCGCGCTTGTGGTCAAGGCGAAGCATCTCTGGCATGTCGTCCAGCGCCACAGGTGAGAGCTGCGTAAACAAATTGACCAGGAGCTGCGCGTATATGCGGTTTGCTGTCAGCCGGGAAGAAGGGTGGTTGACGCCCTCTGGGTCTCTCCTCAAGACTTCAGCCAGCAGCTTTTGCTGCGTAGCCTTCCATGTCTGCAGCGCCACCGATAGATCAAAGTGTCCAGCTTCGAGATCCGAGGCGAATGCTTTCGCCTCGTAAACCGGTGCTTGCGTCACGAGTTTCGGCGCCGCAAGCTGGAGTAGGTAGTTGGCATAGTCGCTGAGCATGATGTCGATGAAACCATTCAAGGCTTCGAGACGGTCAACGTAGTTGCCTTGGCTGAGCTTCTCGGTGAGCTTCTTCACTTCTTCATCACGAACAGGTGCACAGAGTTTGGGTAGTAATGTTCCCATCGCCTCAAAGAACTTTTCGTACGAAAAGCTCCCCATGGCGAATTGCTGCTTGGCAGTTTCCGTGTCGAGCAGCTCGCCGATAAAGGTATGCATTGAGTTCCCCGGCTTCACCAGCCGCTGAAGCTTCTCTCGAATAGACTCGGCGACCCTGAGGAGCAAGAAAAAGTGCGCCTCTTGGTTTTGCGTCTGCATGGTAACTCGCATGTCCTCAAAGATTGGGTTGAGTAGGCCTGCCTGTTGCTCGTGATACTCGTGTGGCTCGGTCCGGAACTCCTTGTTGATGGCTAGCTCATGGACAACAATCCTGTTGTCAGGCAGCAAACTCTTTTGGCTGGGAATGATGACATTGACCTTGAATGTGTCGCGCTTTCTGGCGGGTGTTGACGGGGGAGTCGGCATTTGACTGGAGGCATCTTGTTGGCTGTCCTCTTCCACACCAAGCACGCCCATGGCAGTCTCGGTCACTGAATGATCGGCAACACGAGGCTTCATATCGCCAACAGGCTTCTTTGCCTTGGCCCTCCGAGCAGCCTTGACGGCGTCCGCGACCATTTGCTTGCCCCGGGTCGGACCGGCCAGCTTCTTGATCCTGACCAACAAGAGGAGCTGGTTGTCACGAATGCTCTTCTTGTACACCTGATCGACCGACCCGTCGGTGCTGTCCTTGACCGATTCCCAAATGGCATCAAGCTCCACAAACTGCATGACCATCAATTCCACAAGTGAGCTGGAGTCCCGAGCTTTCCATGCTATAAAGGCATTATAAAACGTTGCATAGACTTCGGGAAAGGTGGTAAAGAGTAGCGGCGGAGGGGTATAATTGTTGAAGGAGGTCAGCCGTCCGAGAATATTCTCAAACGATACAAGCAAGTCTCTGGCCTTGCCGACCAGCTCTTGTGACTGCGGATTCGGTAGCTCGTCTTTGGGTATTGGCTTTGACAGACCCGAGCCTTCCTGATCCGATTCCTCGACTGCCTGGCCTTCCTTATTGCTGAGCACTTGAGATGGGTGCCCCAAGATGAGAAACGCACTCAAGAAAGTCCGTACTGCCGCCATCTCCTCCACAGACCCCTGTTTCCCCTCGTCGAGGCCGCATATTCGCAGTATTCTGGACGTAACAAGAAGTACCTTTTCCTGAGACAGCAACACAGTGACCTTGTCAAACGATGTTTCCCTAACCGCATCAATCGACAGCCCAAGTGCAGAAAACTCGGCAACCGCTCGTTGCCGCTGGAGAGCTCTCCACCACCACTGAATTTTGGAAACTGCTGCATCTTCGGTCAATGGGGCTGACTCGCTGAGCTCCATCCCACCAGTCTCGGTATCGGCGTTGGGCATGGACTCGACAGGAGGGGATTTTCGCGTTCCCAAGCTCTGCCCACGCTCCCTCCCCCTAATCTTGGCCGCATTCCTGTTTCTAAACTCTTCCCTTCTCCTCTCAGCCTCTGCCAGCCGCTCCTCCATTTGTGACTTCATTTTTCTCGCCTCTTGCTCCCGCTTCTCCTTCATGGTCTCGGCGACAGCCTTGGCGCGCTTGACCTCCTCGGCACAAGAGGCAGCGATCTCGGCCAGGTTGCGCTCCCGGGCCTGGGCAGCAGCAAGCGCTCTCTCTTCACTGGCGCTCGTGTCCTTGGTGACAGCCTTTGCGATGGCTGCGCGCAGGCGCACCTTTTCGGCATGGGCGGCGCGGTCTGCGAGGCGAGCCTTTCGGTCTTCGAGAATGGACGCTCGACGCAGGTGCTGGGCTACATATTTGCTCTGGGGACCGCCCTCGAGGCTGTAACCATGTGACGATCGGGACTGGGCCGACGAAATGCTGTTGCGGCGAGAAGAGGCGGCGCTGTCTTTTCGTCGCGTCTGGTTTGTCGGGCGGTAGAAGAGGCGGGCAGCGATATGGGGAGGTGGGGTCGAGATCTTGGCGGCGTCGGCGTCGCCCTCGACGAGATCGATTTCTTCGTCAGGTGGTGGGAGAGAGAGATGGACAGGATCTGGGGTGCCGGCGGTGGGCGATCGGATCGATTCCTCGAGGTTCCTTTCGGGCTCGGTCAAGTCGAGCGACGGTCGCCGCATCGCGCTCGCCTTTGTTTGTGTCGTTGTGGTGGGCAAATCTTTGTCGTGTGTGCGGCTGGCGCTGGCGCGATAGGAAACTCAGCAAAAAGTAATAATGGCACAATTGGGAGGTGGAGAAGGGCCGTTATGTCATGGAACGATGGTCCTAGAGATGCAGCTTGCAGCTTGCAGCTTGCCTGCTTCGTGGGGGTGTTGCAGTGCGCGTCCTGGTGACAAAGAGAAGATGGCAGACAAGAAAAAGAGACCGTGAGCCGGCGGAGGGAGGAAGTCAAAGAGAGCGTAAATAACTACTAACAGGAGGTCCGTCTCCCTCCTCCTGCCGAAAACAACCTGGAAGCGAACGGTGCTGACACAGACGCAGTCAAGATGATGCGAACAAGAATAGAAGGCTGGGGAACCTTGATGACGAACAAGCCGAGCTCGGGCCATCCTGCAGCCTGGTTGCACAACGACGATGCATTGTGCCAAGCCCTGCCGTTGCTTCGTCCTTTGACAGAGTCGCACCCAAAGAAAACTCCCACGGCCGACGTTAGCGGATCTTTGTTTCAACGTCAAAGACACCAATTACCCCTTCCCCTGAACCGAGCAAAAGAGCTAGTGCTCCCGGCTCAGACCGTCATTGTCTGGTTTCTAGATCACGAGTCGAGCCGAGACAGCATCACCTCCCCTCCAGCCTCTGCTCCTCCCATCTGTCACCTTCAGCATCGAGCTCCACCAACGAACTGTGGATGGTCACTGGCCCCTTCCTCCCATTCGAAGCATGTAGCTCATGCACCAGTTCTCCGTTTTTGCCATAGTGTCCCCAGCTGCTGTCACCCGGTAGCTCGGGCGATACCAGCATCCAAGGTCCAGTATACGGCGAGTTGAACATGGTCCATCGATCTTTATTCTCTCGCTTTTCCCGTTCCTCTACCTCCACAGCCGCTTTCGTGGAGTCTTTTCGACCTCTTTGGCTGGACGTGTTACGGCTAGTTGTGACGACACGGGTGAAGATGCCCCTTTTTCCCTCTGTGCCCCCGGGCCACTTCCAACTCCTCGCCCACCTCGATGGAGTCCATGAGGTGATTGACTCTCTCAGTTTAACAAATGCCGACCTCGAAAGGCCTGTCTCTTGTGTTGACTTGGTTTCTAAAGTCGCAAACTTGGTAAGGGGAGGGCCTCTGTTCCTCGGATCATGGACTGCCCCAAACAAGCTCTTGTTTTTCAACCTTCGGCTTTGTTGCATCTTCCGCTTTTGTTTTCGGCGCCACATGAGGTAGGCTACTTCACACGCTACAAGGAGGGCCACTGCGAGGATTAGCCCTATCGTGAGAGCTGCTGCTTGGCCAGAGGACATGTTTTCAGAGTTGGCTGTGCCGTCCTCGCCTGGTGGTAGCGGGGGGAAGGATGTGGTCACTGTTGTGTTGTCGAGGCTTGTTGGGATGTGCGTTGGTGCTGGGCTCCTTGTCTGGAGGGTTGTCTGTGTCGAGGTGACAGGATTGCTTTCTGGCTCGGCTTGTACAGTCTGAGAAGAGTCCGTGATAAAAAAAGCAGGACTGCAAAGTTCAGGGTCTGCAGAGGCGTATCCGCCCTCTTTGGTTTGCGGTTTGAAGCGGACGACATAACGAGTCTTGGTCGCTAATGTTTGTGGGGGTATGTTGGGTGTTTTCAAGTTGATTGATCCGTCATGGCCGAGGTTGATTGCCCCTTGCGCACACTATCAGCACGGAGTGGCCGTGAGCAACAGATCAAACTTACTGGCAAGGCACAAAGCCATGGGGTTGACCTCGAAATTCCATGTTGTCAACCAGAGGTCATACACACTATTGTTGAGGGCATTCCAAGATATGGGAATGTTTTGTCCGTGCCTGTAAGACTCTGAAAAGTCCGGCTGCTTTCCGCTCGGCACATTCCAGAGGTATTGTCGTTGGGCGTCACCTTGTCTCCTTTCCACTGAAAATAAACGCCTCCAGGTTGCCGACATACTGACAATACATAGGGATATGAAAAAATAGAAATAGACGCGCTGCAAGTTGGCAATCCCACGGGACTGCGAGCCGCGAGGCCTTTATGTTGGTGATACCATCCGCCATTCCAGCCAAGCGTTGCCCGCCCTCGAATGCAGTTGCTCTCCAACATGGTGGTGGTTCACCACGCGGTGTGCCCAACAAGCCTCGATCGGGCGGTGACAACCAGGTTGAGTGAAATGGCTGCAGGACCGCTTGGCCGCATTGGGGTGCTCCTGAGCGCGCCAACGAATGGAGACGACGGAATACCCGCAGAAGCGCGACTTCAAACCAACATGGCTATGAAGAAGGATATCTCTCTCTCTTGGCCATGCGGTAGTGACCTGACCGCCATTGGTGGCCTAGCCGTCGCTGGCGCTTATACCAGACTGCCGGATCTGTCATGGTGTCCTCTTGACCACTCATTCACGCCCGCTAACACGTGCAAGCTGGGTAGTGCTTCTTGAAAGCAAATCTGCCTGGTCGCCAATCTGCGACAATATCCAAGGCTCATCACGAAGCCGACACGTTGTCGCTGAATACACAGCAGAGAGACGAAACAACGAACTAGGTGTGTCAAAGTGGACCTTGAGCCATATGCATGCACTCCTACATTATTCCGACCAACATGCCATGGACTGCAACACTGAATGTGCTCGTGATCATGGATCTGAGGTTACCTGGTAGAGACAAGCAACATGTCCTCTGCTCCAGTGCCATGATACCTCTGCGTCCAAATATTAGGCAAGCGACAGGGAAAAAACCAAAAGGTTAAAGGGGGCGAAAAGAAAGCAAAGGAGGGAGAAAGGCAAAACTGATCGCGGCAGGGATCGAACCTGCGATCCTCTGCGTTACAGGTGCTAAATAAGCTTGTAAAGCAGATGCCTTAACCACTGGGCCACGCAACCTTGAATGGAGATGTTGGTCAGAGCTAAAACTTACGTTGTGGGCTGGAGTGGGGTGCGGGGTATGCTTTTGAGTCTACACTAGGACATGATTGATTGTATGTATGTTTTTATCCTCTTTGTGATAAAGGATGCCATCACATAACGAATTCCGGTTGCTTCAGGTTTGCTTGGGTACCTATTTGTGCAACAATGTATGCCAGTAAGAAATGAATGTCATTTGCCACGCTCTTGGAAACACCTATTGGTGGTCTGGAAAGCACTTACGACGAGAGAGCCGATTACATCACACAACACAGCGTTCTGTCTCACTGTTTCACATACATTTCGGAATCCCATATCCTCGGAAATGCACGTCCCTCTGCACTCTCCAAAAGCAGGCTGTACAACAGCGGCGTTCAGCCAGCCAAGAGCCTGGGCTTTGCTCGTCGAGCTCGTCGCCAAGCCCCCAAGACTCGCCTTTGACGATGCAGAACGAGAATTTCGCTGGGCGCCAAGAGTCTTGGGATCCTCATGATTACCAACAGAAGGACCTGGCCAAGGCTGGGCGGAAGAATCATCATGCACCCTTTGGTCGGGAATTAATGTGCTTTTAAGCATTGCTCTCCCTCTTACCTCTGCTGGACCTGGAAGAAGGGACCATTCATTCTTTCTCGACTGGTCACTATCTGGCGGCAACCTTATCACCGCCGACCACTCCCTGCCTTTGGTACAGCAGCGTCCACAACAGCACCCAGAACGACGACGATGTTATGAGATATCGCCCCTCCGCTGCTTACAGGCTCGTATGACGGAGATCGCGGCTAAATAGCGTCATCCATATATCAGATCCAAGAGGACTCGCCTAGGAAGTCGACAGTCGCCGTTTTCAGTCAGAGCATCATGGACTCGCCACATCAACATTCGAGGAGAGTTGAGGACCAAGATGCAGCAATCATATACGAAAGCGACTCCGAGGCTGGGGTGTATAGCGTGTATCAACAGGGACGACGGCAACACCGAACAGACACTATAGAGCGGCAAGGAAACAGCAGACCAGATCTTTTACTCTCCAGAAAGCTGAAGCCATGGTACACGGCCCGCACAATCTTGGGCATCTTTTGTGCCGTGCTCTCGCTTGCACTATTGGGACTGGGAATCAAACTGGCCGTCAAGTATGAGTCGGCACCGCTCATTCACGTCACTGTGGCCTTTACAGTCTTTACGGTATGTTTGTCTGTTTTGAGCTAAAAATCTCTGCACGATGCTGATCAACAACAGGCCGGGGCATCCCTCCTATGGAGCTTGTTTGAATTCATCGCCATGTGCACCCGCGCCCAGAGAAGGGGCATCTACCCCGGCGCCCACGTGGGCGTGCACATGGGTCTCTGCCTCGTGTCTGTTGCGGTGGTGGGCTACGTCGGTATCTGGGTGTCGCATGGGCAGGACAGTCGGGTCGAGGCAAGCAGGAACAGGCTGGAATACTCGCCCTTGTACCACATGGGGGTGGTGATATTGATTGTTTCATCTGTGTTGCTGTGAGTATTCCTGTCCTAGTCGTCAACATGAGCGTAGCATCAGAGGACTAACGGCAGGTCTAGACTTGTTCATTTTGTTATTTCCATCCTGGCCTGTCAGGAACTGAGGCGGAAAGATGACGGGGATGTGCACAGAACTGTTGTCACGGTTCGATATGACGGAGTCGGCCCTACAGGAACGGCGCGACCAATAGGTTACCGGACGACGCCGGAAACGATTGGTCTGCCAGCCTACACGACTAGGTACCATCGGGATGAGGCAGCAATGATTCGATCTCCACCTATTGTGATAGCCAGGGGTGATTTGGGTGTGGAAATCATTGAAACTCCCACTACGACTCAGACAGTCTTGGGGGAGACAGAGATGGACGGACCAGAGGAGAAAGCACTCAGGTCGTCAAAGCGGTAATGGTAGAGGGTTTCCTACCACACGTCAGTTATGAACGCAATGCAATATACCCAATGACTAATCAATACATGTGTATCCTACATGATATGGGTGACTACATCAAGAAATGTGTCAACTTCTGAGAATTTGCCAGTTGGGAAGTCCGGGGCAAGCTTGTCCGAAGGATTCGATAGCTGCAAGACTACGGCAAATACGGCCCGTGCATGTGGCCTTTGGCTCGCTCTCGGCATCTTTCACTTTTTCCAACACCTTGTAGTTGTTTTCTTAGCTGGCATGCAATTACATATATCCCCTTCATCATATGCCCTTTTTCGTTGTACGTATTTCAGGTTTAATGTTGTGTTTGTCTTTCCCAATCATGCCGACGGGAAACTAAGGAACGCCGGGACGACGAGCGGGGGTAGGCACCAGGGTTGCATCGTGAACTGTAGGAGACTTGAGAGCTCTGAATTTTGCGCTTTTGGTGCTGTCCAGGAAAAGGCCAGAATATTTCTGGAGGGTTTGATCAGCTTGCCCTCTCAGGCCAAACACCAAACATCAGCATTCACATTCCTCGCAGTCAATCTGGTGGTGAAAGCAACTGGGAGCACGTGGGGAGAGGGGACACCGTGCCAGACCCTTGGGATAAAAATAAGAACTTAGCGTCATCCAAGCTCTCGGTGACATTGCGCTATCTAGCAAACGCGGGGCAAAAGAGACCTGTATCTCTCAACCTGCAACTGGAATGTTGTGTCTAAACTATGGGTAAAAGAGCCTCAGTAGCATTAATTTTTTTTTCTTTGTCGTGTTATGCTCGCGGTAGAGGATATTTTT
Source organism: Podospora bellae-mahoneyi (assembly GCF_035222275.1). Classification (NCBI taxonomy): domain Eukaryota; kingdom Fungi; phylum Ascomycota; class Sordariomycetes; order Sordariales; family Podosporaceae; genus Podospora; species Podospora bellae-mahoneyi. The sequence goes on from NC_085884.1 coordinate 67,627, forward strand.
GCCACGGTCTGGTTTGCCAAACACAGGCGGTCTCTTATGCAGTGAGATCAGATGCAACCGTGACAGTCAGCCCCTCACCAATCCCTCCCCCAACAGACAGTGCTGCTGCGCCGGCCGCCGGGGAAGAAACCGGTGAAAATTTCCTGAGGTTGAGTGGCTCTGCGCCGCAGGCGTTGTATGGGATTTGAATAGGGGTTTTTGTTAGAATTCTCTCTCGACAACAGTTCCAGGTAACACGCCTCTGGTCCACAAGATGACGAAGTTTGTCGAGTCCCTGTCGAGGCCGGAGTCAGGTTGTTTAGCACATCGTGTACAGGGACACCAGCGTTACCTATTTGATCCGGGGAGTCTACATGTATTTCGAACACTTTTGTACATCAAAGAGCTCTTCATTACTCCGTAGACCTGTCCACAGCCGCATCATCAACTGATACCCGGATGTCTCGAAGCGCACTGTCAGAGGACCCCCGTCAGCGCTAGCGTCGGTCTTCAGGGCTGACGATCCATGTGGGGCATGGATGGCATGGCTGGGACCCTACGGGGCCGTTCCCGAAGACCGAACGCGCCAGGTCTGCCCATCTTCATCATTCAGGAACCAGTTAATGGGCGGGTAGAAAATAACGATTCAGACGTTGAAACAAGTCGTCGGGAGTGACCTGAGGGATACCCGACATGGGACATACCCAGCCTACACACTACTGACTGAGGTGTCGCATGGAGATCGCCCAGCAGAACAGGTTTGGCTGCTGGAGGGTGCCTGGTTGGAAGTGGGTGGTGCAAGGTTTCTGGCAGGTACCACCCTCCTGTCGTGCATCATTAGCGCCCGACCCTCTGGAGCAACACCCCATGAGGCCCCAATCAATCCTCAGCATTTGCGGTGCACGCAGAGCTGAAGGCCAGAAGCTCGTATTTCCTCCGCTCATTTCCCACGCACGCTCTCTTTATCAGAGTGTTTCGCTGGTTCTCTGGCTTTTCTGTCTTCGTGATCCTTTGCTTTCTCCCCTCCAACGTCCCTCTCCCAGTCCGATGTGCTGCTGAGCTGGAGATGCTGCAGCCTGTCGCCGTCCCATCTCGATGATTTCACAACATAAATACACCGGTTCGCCCGCCAGAATGCCGTCTCGGAGGTCGTCTGTCGCGATCGCCTTCATCGCCCTTAGTTTCCTGCTGCTGCTCTACACATCGAGGAGGCTGGGCAGTTGGACGCCCTACAACGAGCCTTATCACCACGAGACTGATCCCCACAAGAGCCAACATGCGCCCCAGGGAGATGGCGCCCACGATACCAAGCCCGTACCGTCGACACAGGCCCCCGCCGTCGACCCCCTGTGCGAAGGGTTCCCCGACACCAGCAACATCCTGCTCGTCATGAAAACGGGAGCGTCCGAGTCCTTTGCGCGTGTGCCCACCCAGATGATGACCATGCTCAAGTGCCTCCCCGACTTCCTCATCTTTAGCGACATGGACCAAAACATTGGCGGACAAGATATCCACGACAGTCTGGCCACGGTCCAGGAGGCTGCGCAGGAAGACAACTCGGACTTTGACCTGTATCGCCGACAAAAGTGGTGCGAGGTCGACCAGGAGAACTGCAACAAGCTCGGCAACCCGGCCCGGGAAGGGTGGAACCTTGACAAGTACAAGAACGTTCACATTGCTGAGAAGGCGTATAACATGCGGCCCAACTACGACTGGTATCTGTTTGTCGACGCCGACACCTACGTGCTGTGGCCCAACCTGGTCGAGTGGCTGAAGCAGCTAAAGCCGACCAAGAAGGTCTACCTGGGCAGCGTCACGCTGATCAATAACTTCAGCTTCGGACACGGAGGCTCGGGTTACATCGTCAGCAAGGCGACCATGGACGACTTCATCGGCAACAACCCGGGTGTCGGCAACCAGTACGATATGAGAGCAAAGCGCGAGTGCTGCGGCGATTACATCTTTGCCCTTGCGCTCAAGGACAAGACGGAAGTCGGGGTCCAGCAGATGGTAAGTGTCTCCCTCCCTGCATTGGCACGCTCGCTCGCGTGGTGTCTTGGATCCCGATCGCTTCCAGCATTCTGGGACGAGGCTAACAACTGGACTGCAGTGGCCTACCATCAACGGCGAAAAGCCCGCCACTCTTCCCTTCGGCCCATCGCATTGGTGCCACCCCATTGTCACCATGCACCACATGAACGCCGAGGAGATCAACACCTTCTGGCACTTTGAACGGAAGCGATACCACCGCCTCGCGCAGTCTGGCAAAAAGGCCGAGACGCTAGTGATCCGCGACATCTTTGACGAATTCTTGGCTCCCAAACTGAACGAGACACGCGAAGATTGGGACAACAACGCCGACAATCGCTTCTACCTCGACCAATCCAACGACCGCAAGTGGGAAGACTGGATGACGAACCGCATGAAGAAGCAGGATCAGTACAACGAGCACGAGAAGAAGGCACACGAGTCGTTCGAGGCCTGTGGTGCCGCCTGCAAGAGCTTGGGCAACGAGTGCTTCATGTACAGATACAAGGATGGTGCCTGCAGTATTTCCAACTCTTTCCAGCTTGGCAAACCTCTGAAGAAGGGGGCAGAGAAGGACCGGACCATGAGCGGCTGGGACGTCGAAAAGATCAAGAAGTGGGTGGCCGATCAACCGGCATGCGACAAGATCCGTTGGCCCGAGGTCAAGACCAACTAGAAAGAGGAGTTGTCATCATGGTCGCCAATGGGAGTTTCATTCCGATTCAAGGCAAAAAACACACATTCATGAGCCATCAAGTTTAGGAATTTTAGGGATAGGGACTGCTTTGGCGTTTGGGTTGGCTTTGACGGGCGCTGTGGCATACTGGGTAGGTATAATGAAGGAAGGGAAAGACAGGACAAAAAAAGAGGAGCTCTCTGGTACAGGACTCCCTCAGCATCATTGAACAAAACACTACAAAAGCGGCGGGAATAGATCTTTTTGGGGGGCACTTTTACAACCAGCGGCATCTGACAAGCAAGCAGGCGAGCACGTACATTGGTCATTTTCTCTTGATAGAATTTGTTTGACGGCATCTCTCCTTCAACAATTGTATAAATCTGCTTTGGCATATGTAGATGAATGCAACCATGTAGACAACAGGGTGTGTTTGGGTTGTTGAAACAAGTGTTGCCACTCCCCTGGATTGGGTACCATACGGCAAACCAATAATCCCGGCGTGAGACACACATCAAGACATGTTTTATTGCCCATCTCATTTTATCCAGCTTCACCTTCCCTGCATCCCCAGTCCTCGTTCACGGCTCCGGCTAGATATACGGCTGCAGACTAGGCAAAACCCGATCATACGCCACACTGGACGGCGGCTCCATTGCAAACATGTAGTTTCCCCACCATGGGCCGCCTCCCCACCAAGCCCAGCCAGTCCAGACATCGTTGTTCTGCTGCAGGTAGCTCAGCATTCCTGTCAGGGCAGCAATGCAGTTGGTGTTGGCCCCGCCGGCTGTCTCTCCGAGGAAGCCCTTCTTCTTATTCTGCTTCAGCCACTCGGTAGCAGCACGGACACGTTCAGCGCCGATGGTGCGGGAAACGCAGGTTTCCGAGGTGCCGGAGCCGTCGCTGTCGAGGTACTGGTGCATTTGGTAAATAATCTTCTCGCCCGTCGAGTCGGCTGGATCACGGAGGGAGAGGAGGTTGGCTCCGTTGCCCGAGGATACCTATGGGCGAGTATGGTTAGTGCCAAGACTGACAATGAAAAGGGGCAAAATAGGGGCCATTACCCAGGTCCAAGCGCCAGTCCAAGAGTTTCCTTCGACCATGATGTACTGAGCCGTCGCTCCCGTGGCACGGATGGCGTCGATAGCAGCTTGGTTGAGGCGGCGGACTAGATCATCAGCCATGTCGTGATACTCGTTGTTGGTGTCAAAGATGACCTTGTCGTTGTTGACGAAGAGCTTGGCAATGGTGGTCCACCAGGCCGCGAAGCCAGCTACATCGGTTATGACGTTGTTGTAGTAGCGGCCAAAGTTGTGGGGGTCAATGATGGCATAGGCGCCTTTGCTGGTGACATAGTTGACGATCTGGAGCTTTATTAGCGACTTATCAAGAACAGGACACGTTCACTGGGAAACTACATCAGTCAGGCCACTGGCATAAGTGGCATCAAGTGGGCCATCAAGCTTGTTGGGAACAATGCGTTCCCTGACAGGGTGTCAGCGCTTTTGACTGGAGTACGTTATGTTGAATATGCCAAGGTCAACTCACATCATGAAAGCAATGCGGAAAGTGTTGAATCCCTTGCCCATCAAGGCCTATCCCGTATCATCAGTTTTAGAAGCTACACAAGCAATCTGCCGTGTCTAATCAAGACTTACGTCGATACTCGACCTCACCGGCCAGGTGTAGTGTTTTCCAAGCTGGCCAGGCAGAGTATCTTTTCCGAACTCAGCGCCGGATTGGTTGACGCCAACGAACTGGAACTTGGTTGCCCGCTTGGTCGGAGCATCACAGACTGGCGCCGGAGCCGGAGCCGCCAGCGCTGACCCGAGGGCAGCAGCGCCGAGAAGAAAATTGAGAAGCTTCATGGCGAACTCTCACAGAATGATGGAGTGACAAGTTCAACATAGCAGCAACACGGCAGACTCATTCTTATATCAATAGTCAATATTTCCATTCAGTCTTGACGACTGCCATCAAAACATCACCAGGCCACCGGAAATACCCCCTCCGCCCTCGCGATGAGAAAATAAAGTAAAGTTGATTAGGAGCTCTGCGCTGCTCAGATTTCCCTGAAACATTACGCCACGAGTGAGGCTCATATTCAGGCATGTCGGCGAGCACATAATTCGCGAGTGAAAGAGGCTCCAATCGGCGCCTCGGGAGGTATCTCGTCACCAAGATGCCGATGCAGACTTGCCAACAGCCGGGAATCGTCGTTGGAGAGTCTGAGGGGTGACACCCTGCTCAAGGCCCGAATGGGGCTGCTTCCTCCGCCCTCCTCGAATCAGCCGTGAGAGCGCCATCGAAGGGATGGTCACAAGAAACAGATCAGATGGGCCGTTGAGCTCGTAGTGGCTATTCTCACTTTAGCAAGTTAAATAATAAGATTGACTTGCGATAAATTAGAGACTGGAACGACAAAACATCGATCACCTAAAGATCGAGGACACAGATTACCTTAGTTAGGTAGGCACTTGAGGCTCAGTCCAAATCATCAGACAAGGCTGCGATGTTTTTGCCTGTAAGGGAGGCTACTATTTCCCCCTGACTTGTATCTATCTTAGTCAGCTAGTAGGTGCCGATGTCATTCAGGTAGGTCAGATTATGGGGTACACTGTAGCGAAATCTTAGCCCTTTGCCTAGCGATCACCTAGATACAACAATGACCAGTATGGCAAAGCACCGCAAATTATCATTGCTATAGTCGCACTAGTTTCCTTGGCGACACACAAGCCGTTGAAAATGCCGATCTAGATACAGGGCCGGGAGTAATCCGGCAACCGGAACAGGGGGGCGGAGCCGGCCCGCATGACCTCTGCCTTAACACCGATTTGAGCCGAATGTTTCGACCCCCTTTCCCCTCGTAGTTGGTGGGCATGTTGGTGTTACACTCTCTCCAAATCCTCATTAACTCAGCCAGCTGATCGACCGATTCGCGTTGAAATTTAGGACGGTACAATCGGACGTCGAGCCGCCCGGCAACGCTATTAGCAACCGAACTCACCGGAGAAAAGTGGAGAACAGATGGCCGGACTCCGGGTCATTCCGGGATGCAGACGAGGCTTGCACTTTGGAGGTACCTGTGGACGGAGGGTGACCTTGCAGACAACACGACAGTTAAGGCCACTAGGGCAGCCAGGAAGCAGCTGCCGACAATATTCTGCCACCACAGCATCAACACCTAATGGAAGAGGATGGGGCCGCAACGCATTCATTGCCTCAGGGGCACTGGGTCTCGTTGGATTCGGAGCAGGTGTCATGTTCGGCAAGGGATACTATGAATTAATGCAACCAAAGGCTGAATGGGATTTGAACACGCCGAATATCCCGAAGGCTATCACGTATGCCAACCGATTCGAGATGCTGCATGCTGCCGAGGAGATTGCCCGACTGATAGGCCAAGATTGTGTCAGTTACGACTCTGATGTGTTGGAACATCACGGACACTCTGACTGGTCTACTTCCAACTCCTCAGAAAGAGCCGTCGCTGTAGTCTTTCCTCGGACGACGGAGGATGTGTCTACCATCGCCCGGATATGCAGCAAACGCAAAGTCCCCATGGTCCCTTTTGGAGCTGGCTCGTCGGTTGAGGGCAACTTCAGCCAGCCTTATTCAGGAATCTGCATCGACTTCACCAATATGGACAAGGTGATATCGTTCCACCCGGAAGATATGGACGTGGTAGTCCAGCCAGGAGTAAACTGGGTCGATCTCAACAACAAGATTGCCCACACCAACCTCTTCGCGCCGATGGACCCCTCCCCCACAGCCACGGTCGGTGGCATGGTCTCAACTAACTGTTCTGGCACCAATGCCTTCCGCTACGGAACCATGAAAGACTGGGTCCTCAACCTCACCGTTGTCCTGCCTGACGGCCAAACCGTCAAGACCCGTCGACGACCACGAAAGACATCGGCGGGGTACAATCTCACCTCGTTATTCGTCGGTGCAGAAGGGACTCTGGGTATGGTGACAGAAATCACCCTCAAACTCGCCCCTATACCGCAAGACACCTCCGTCGCCGTGATCCCCTTTCCCAGCATCAACGACGCCGCCGCAGCCGCCACCTCGCTCATCCGATCTGGCATCTCCGGCCTTGCCGCTCTCGAAATCATGGACGACGCCCAGATGGCCATCCTCAACAAGCACGGCAGCGCCACCGTCCGCCAACGCCGCTGGCAGGAGAAGCCTACCCTGTTTATCAAATTCTCCGGCACCACCGAAGCAATCAAATCCGACATTTCACGCGTCTCATCCCTCGTGGCACCTTTCAATGCTCACCAGCTCATCTTTGCCAGATCGAAAACGGAGGAATCCAATCTCTGGGCTGCGCGCAAAGAAGCCTTGTTCACCATGGTTAATATCCGCCCCGAGGGAACAGAAATGTGGTCTACCGACGTTGCGGTGCCCATCTCGCGGCTTGCCGAGATCATCACCTGGTCCAAAGAGGAGTGTTCCAAGCTGGGCATTTTTGCCAGCGTCATTGGACATGTGGGGGATGGCAACTTTCATGTGGCTATGATGTACGACCCGAGGAATGCAGGGCAAAAGGAGGCAGTGGGGAAGACGGTCAAAGAGATGATGAAGAGGGCGTTGGAGATGGAGGGGACCGTGTCAGGGGAGCATGCTATTGGGATTGGCAAGAAGGGTAGCCTCAGGGACGAGTTGGGGGTGGAAACGATTGGGTTGATGAGGGCGTTGAAGAGGGCTGTGGATCCGGATTGGATTATGAACCCAGGGAAGGTGTTTGACTAGCGTCGTTCTTTATCTCGCTCATATATATTAGGTAGTGGTATTTTTGGTTGCATAGGTAGGTACTGTTCGACACTCAAAGCTCGGGTATCATCGCGAAATGTCATATTCATCACCTACACCCTGCCCTTAGTTGCCCAATGACCTCCTCTCCTACAAACACCGCCACAGTTCCGATCAAGACCCAGCCCCCGACATACCAAGCCCAGCCACCCACCACACCAACCACCAAGCCCCAGATTAAAACATCGAATACGCACGACGCAAAGCTCTGGCTCACTGCACCAGGACACACCTCAACCACAGACCGGCCGAACAGCAGCTGTTTTGCTTGCCAGAGCCCTATGATGGCCCTCCAGATTGCATACAGCGTAAAAACTGCCCAAACAGCATCTCGAAAAGTGGTGAAAGAGGGATTTTGGATTTTGAATGAGACTTCGTATAGGATCGGGCTGAAATAGGTTTGCCACCGTGGTTAACGGTTTGTGGACGTAGTCTGGGTTGGGTTGGAATTCGACCGGCGGCATTGATACTTCGTGGTATAAATGTGTTGGTGGATGTAATACATTGGTAAACACTTTATTAGGGATGAATGGCGGGTAGCAAATCACATGGGAGTTCGGGTTCTTTCTATTAAATGCTGCCTGGGGGAACCACGCAATCCAGGAGACGTGCCAAGAGTCGAATGCCATCGAGACCTGCCAAGGTGGTACTAAGTTATCGAACATCCATCCTAGCTACAACAAGACGCGCAATCTAATTATTGTCTTTCAGGTCAACTAAGCCTTGTTTTCGCCATCGCGCGTGACAGTCTCAGCCAAACCAGGCTGCTCCCCCTTTTCTTTTCTAGCAATGACAGCCTCGATCTCGGCAGCCAAGCGAGACTCGCCCTTTCTGGTGTTCCACGGACGTGGCCCGTCCTTAGAGAACATGACCTCAATCTCCTCCAACGTCTTACCGCAGGTCTCTGGGTAAAACACCCAGAACCAGATCGCCGCGGCAACGCACAAGGCGCCAAAGATGATAAAGAGCTTCCAGGTAATGTTGACAAAAGCTGGTGGCGTGAACATGCCCAAGGCAAAGTTGAAGACCCAGTTGGACAGAGCCGCCATCGACATGCCTGTGGCACGGGTGCCGAGGGACCACACTTCAGCAGCGTAGATCCAGCATACTGGAGCCAGCGTAAGGGCGTACACCACGATCAGGAGATACGAGAAGGTGATGACAGTGTTGGCCGGGGCGCCCGAGTGAACAGCAATGACAATGTTGGCATTCGGGGGGTTGCCAACTCCACCAGGAACGTCGGTGTGGTTGCCACCCATGACACCGCCGATGACAAAGTGGCAGAAGCCCATGCCAAGAGCTCCCCAGACAAGGAGAGTGCGACGGCCAGTCTTGTCAATGAAAAGCCTGTGAAGAGGTGTCAGTCTTTGTGTTGTTGACGACCAACGAGAAAGAACTTACCACATGACACCTGTAAAGATGATGAAGACGGCATACTGAATACCCGAAGTAACCATGGCCACATCGCCCTCCAACCCAGCCATCTGGGCGATATATGTCAGGTAATACACAATGACATTGGCACCAGCCAGTTGCTGCCACGCCTGTACCGTCGTTCCCGCCATGGTCCTCTTCCACATTCCATTCTTGAAGAACTTCCTCCACCCCTTTCCAGCCTCCCTCTCCGCATTCATGACTGTGACAATCTCTTCCCACTCGGCAATCACCCTCGGATCCTCAATATTGCCATCCGCCTGGATGTTTGCCAGCGTCCGGATCGCTTCTTCATCTTTCCCCACTTTGGCCAACCATCTGGGGGACCGGGGCAGAAAGGGCAGCCCAATAATGAGGAGAACGCAAGGGATAAACTGCGTCCCCCACGCCGTCCGGAAGCTTGCCGTCCCCGGGATACTGGCACACGCATAGCCGATAAAGTACATGATCAAAATGCCAAACTCGATGGCGAGCTGCTGAATAATTACCAGACTCCCTCTCTTTTCCGCTTTGGCGATCTCGGCCAGGTACACGGGCACCTGAGCAGACGTGATACCAACCGTGAATCCGTTGAACACTCTGCCCACGATCAGCTGGCCGACGTTTTGGCAGGCCACCTGCACAGATGTCCCAATAAGCCAGAATAAGCACGCAAACATGATGGAGTCCCTCCGGCCAATCTTGTCCGAGATGGGGCCTGCAACGGCAGAGCCGAGGACGGAGCCGGCGGCGAGGGCGGAACCGATGGCACCTTGGATGACGCCCGAGGGATTGTTGAAGTAGGTGATGTACTGGTTCGTGACGACGATGGCCGACATGGAAGAGATGTCGAAGCCGAAAAGGGCACCGCCCAGAGTGGCGATGATGGCCACGAGGTGGACATTGTAGATAGTGGGGAGCTTCATCTTGGGCATCCTGTCTAGGTGTCTGAGCCCCTTGGGTGCTGCTGATGGTGACACACAAGAGCTCAGGTGGGAATAAGCTTAAAAAAATGGAGGAACCACCAGGCTGGTCGATGGGAGCAGAGAAGGAAATTCTTAACGTTATCTATCTCGCCTCGCCATATGGAGGTCTGGATCGGCCGACCAATATTACCCTTTGCATCCTCGCATCCTCGCATCCTGCGTGAGGGGAGAGACATACAACCGTAGACGCGAGCCAATGCGGTCAGGCCGCTGCGACCAGGAAGAGGCATGGTTGATACAAGCAAGTTGAGCCGTTCTGGATGTTACCCTGATGGTCGTGCGTGCCTGTGGTCCAGGAAGCGTCAAGATGGTGGTGGAGCGAGGGAGGTTGGAGGAAATGACGAATCCCGCCAATCATGGGCCGGACCGTTGCGACGCAGCGGAAGTATGCCGTGGCATACCGTTGAGACTGTGACTGTCAATGCACCGGGTTTCGCAGCCGTGATAGGCGCGCTTCTGACCCATGCTCGGGTGAATGTAGCATCGACGAGCAGGTCACTACCGCCTTCGGCAGTTTTATCGACGATACCTGACTTGCTGTCGATCGGTGGATGTGTCTCCAGGAATTTTCCCCGGCTTTTTTACCCCAACTTTGAGGTGGAGAGGTGGAGGCCTGATCACGGCGTGTTCAGTGTTTACTGTGTGGAGATGGAATGTGCCAAACCGGCGTCATATTTTCTGATCAGACATGGCAGCTGGCTGCCTTTTTCCCGCAATACAAGATCCATCCGTCTACCTACATGATCAAGCGGCAGTGATGTACTGGCTGTGCGCTCGAATCCGCTTGCCATACTTGTACAACACCCACGGTACTGGAACCAACACGACGGAGATGAACCCCAACAAACTGCTGGCCCATCCGGTACCCAAAGACGAGAATAGCTGCACGGTAAACAGAGGGAAGGCGCCTCCAAAGGCATACCTCAACAAACTGTTGGCACTGAGCGCACTCGCGCCGTGCAGCGAACCATACGAGTTCATAATGTACAGGGCACCGCTGCTGTACACCATGATGTTTCCCACAGCAAAGGGCACTGCGGCCACGACAGGGCTCGCCCAGTGTGTGCCTGCGTTGGCGGACCACCCGAACCAAAACAAACTGGCTGGGTTGAGGGCACTGCCCACCATGGCGCCGTAGAGACGGTGCTCAGGTGGCACTTTGCCAACCCCATACTTGGTCTCCAATGCGGGATACGTGCGACGGTCAATGTAGACAACCCCAACGAATCCTACTACGCACCCCAGCGCGATGGAGAGAAATGTGAGGCCTTGCTGGCCCGGGGTGAAGTTGTAGTGGCCGCCAGGGCCAAAGATGTAGGGAAATGCGGCAAAGAAGCTGTAAAAAACGGCAAAGTTGAAGGCCATGTAGATGGTCATGAAGAGCACGATGGACTCGACAAAGAGCATCTTGAACGGCTTGAGAAGAATATGCTGGAGGATGGCGCGGGATGGCGGAGCGACCTTGGAGGACCGTGTGGGTGTTTTCTCGTTTCGCGTGCGCTTCTCCAGAATGATCTTTTTGTAGGTTTCGGACTGGGGAAGGGCGTACAGGTAGTTGAAGACGATCATGAAGAGGATAACCCATTGAAGCCATCGCCATCCCTTGGCCTCGATCAGGTAGCCGCCGACAACAGGCCCAAAGGCCGGCCCCAGAAAAGGCGAAACAAAGTAAAAAGGATACACGACGCCGGCGAGGGTGGGCCGCCAGAGATCGGCATTGGTGCCGCCGCCCACCGACACAACGGCACTGCCAAAGAAGCCAGCAAAGGTGCGGCAGACAATCAGGGTGACAAAGTTGGGAGCCAGTCCGGAGCCCAGGGTGAACAGGCCAAAGATGGGAACTGTCGTCAAATAGACGATCCTGCGGCCGTAGTTCTCGCTGACAGGGGCAGCAATGATGGCGCCGAGACCAAGGGCCCAGAGGAAGAGGGAGAGGCCGAGCAATGATTCGGTGCGGGACACGTTGAACTGCTGTGATATGTCGTTGGTACCCGAGGTGTAGACCGAGGAGGCAAAAGAGACGTTGACGCAGAGGAGGGCCGGAATGCTCGTCATGTAGAGACGCTTCCACAGGGGCCAGTTGTAGGGACAGTCGGCATCATCAGGGCCTGTCCAGTCCAGGTCAACCAAGTCGCGTGCCTGAGGCGCTCGGGAGGGGAGAGCCATGGCGGTCGAGCGTAAAAGTAAGTGTCCTGGTAATGTGAGCAGTCCATGTTACCCACCTCACATCAAATACCTGTCGACGATGATTCATCCTGTCGGTCATTCCCGTTGCGTGCCCGGGTGTTGTTGGTTGACTGTCGACGTTCCCTGACGGAAGCCTGGCTTGATGCTGCTTGTGGGGACTCGGACGAGGGAGGAGCTTTGACCACTACGAAAGACCAAGCTGTTGCACGTGACAGCGCATGATCCATGCCAACTCGGAAGGATCCTGGAAAGTCACTCACCCTCTTCCTCCCTCATCCTTACCACTGGCGACAATGAACAATGGCCGACCTCACAGCTGTCCCGGGCGAGCTGCCCAGAATGATATCCCATGAGCTCGAGGAACCATTTGACGATTCAACCTCCGTCGAAACATGCCTCGCTTAGGGTTATTACGCACCGGAAGGAAGTCGGGTAAATATCACGTGCCCGCGCGAAGGTTTCGCGAAGAGGGCCGTTTGCACAACACGCCTCAGCCTCTGCTGTGTTGTTTGTCGTGGCAGCTCTCCAGCATCAACAACAATGGCTACCTTCATGAACCTGCCGAACGAGACCCTCGTCCACATTTGCAACAAGGTGCGCGATTTCGACACCCCCGCCGATGTCCTCAACACTCTGCGCCCTGTCCCGTACCGCCCACCGCCTCGCCATCGTTGCTGAAAGGCCCCTGTACAAAGTCGGAATAGAGAAATTCAAGACTCTTCCCCTGTCATGAGCTGCCCACACCGGCCAAACCGGCACTGCGTGTAAGGCGCTCGAATATGGCGCTGACCCCAATGCCTGCTTCCAATTTGCGTTCAAGGTCGAGTTCTGGGACAGGGTCGAGGATGCAATCCGGGCCGAAGAGCGTGAGAAGAGGGACCGTGAACCGGTCGAAGATGCAGACGAGTCAGAGGTTACTGAACCGTGCAAGCGACATCTGACTCCCACCTTTATCCAGATTGATGCCCTGTTGCCCACCGGCTGCACAACAGTCTCGAATAGCACCGCCCCTCTCCACAATGGCATTGACGCAAGAGTTGGGCCTGATGCTGACGTAGAAATGGCCGAGGGTAACGACGGCTCTTACGACGAACCAGACGAAACACTAGACGACGATAGAGAGTGGCATTGGTCTCAACAAGGCCCGGCATGTGTGGAACAGCCCCAGGGTTCGTAAATACACAGGCTTGCACCTGGCCGCCAAGAGAGGGCACAACGATGTGATCAGTATCCTGTTGGACAATGGTGCCAATGTCGAAGCTCTGGCAGCGCGTTTCTGTTTGTGCTCCAAAATGGCACCATCTGGGAAAGGTTGGCCGCAGCTAGTTCTGGTGATGACGAGTTCCTGAGGCAGTGGTCACCGCTGCATGTGGCAATCCGTCACAAGAATCTTGACAAAGCCAAACTCCTGGTCTCCCGGGGTGCCGATGCCACGAGAGGCGCCAACGGTGGTTATACGGCCCTTCATCAACTGGCCTACGGAGGCCACTTGGAGTTGCTTCAAGATATTCTGGACGGAAACAGGGCGGTCAATATCAACGTCGCAGACAAGCGAGGTCTCACACCCCTATACCATGCCGCCGTCCTCCACCAGGAGCCTGTTGTCTCTTTTCTGGTCGACTGTGGCGCCGCGGTTGACCCCCGCATAGAGATTCGTCTGGGCGAGGGCAAGAGAATCATCACAACGCCTCTCGGCGAGGCCTGCAGCATTGGCAACTTCCCGGCTGCGAAAATATTGCTGAATCTCGGTGCCGACATGACGCAACTGGCTACAGCACATTTGGCTGACGGGAAACATATGAAGCTTCCACTGCCTACCCTCTGTTGCATGTACTCGCATGCTGACGCACTGGACGATCCATTGGAGGACGGCGACCAGGTTGCGGCGACACCCCAGTCTTGTGCTCGTACCGAGCCGGTCGAGCGACTTGTCAAAGGCGGCGTTCCTCACGAATGGACATTCAACAACAGGCGAAGGGCGTTTGCGCTTCGCCTAGCCGCCCGCAACTTGAGATGGGATGCCATTGTCGGCTTGTTGGAGGCTGGTGCCGACGTCAACGCGGCTGACGATCAGGGACAAACTGCGCTGATGGTTTTGCTTGGCAACTTTCGCTATACTCAACAATTTCCCGATCTAGTCGACAAACCCGAAAAGGTCGTTGGTCTACGACAACCTACAAGCGTTTGTGGCCTTTGGGGTCGAGGTCAATGCCCAAGACCACTCAGGGAAAACGGCTCTCCATCATTTCCTCAGGGCCTTTGCCGAGTGGCCCGATCGCCAGCGGACAACCGAAAACGCAAAGGAGGTCCTCCAATTTCTTATGGAAGAGGGCGCAGACCCGCTTATTCGCGACAACAATGACGTTACGGCCTTTGAGACGGCGGTCAAATGCAAGCACGTCTGGGCTATCAACATGATGTCGCTCATGTGCAAACTCGACCCAAACATGTCGTTTGGTGGCCTAGACAAGGGACAAAGACTCTTTCTCGCCGCTGGGTGTGCTCATCAGTATAAAGCCTTATACAGGTATGACGAAGGGGAGCACCCCCCGGATGCCGACCACAATGAGCTCATGTCCTTGAGGGGGGCCCATGACATGATAATGGACATGGACCTGCTCGACCCTGACGATGATTTCCCAACAGGGCTCTGGGATGCCCAAAGTCGCTTCAAGGCAACCCAGGCGGTTAGTGAAGCGGTGATTGACACACTGCTCAATATGGATCTGTCCCATCACTTTACATCGTCCATGCCCTTCTTTCTGTGGTGTCTCCCTCCGGCGCACCGGTGGCATGTGCGGTCCTCGCACCAGCTCATCAAGCTCACTGTTGCCCGTGTCCTCTGCCGCGGTGGTGGCTTGAGTGTATCCCAGCTCGGCTCCGACCAGATCAAATCATTGGTCAAACGGTTACGGCGATGTCGGAATGGGACATGGTCTGCCATCTGCTGGACTCGGTCCCTGACCGCGAGATTGACAACATCGGCGGCGATCGGGAAACGCTGCTGTTTGCAATTCTAGCGCATAAAGAGATGACGGGCCGGACTTAGCTATGCCAGTTGCATCTCTAAGCTGGTCGAACGCGGGGCGGATTGCCATCGACTCATCGACTGCCAACACAACGGGTTTGCCATGAGTCCTCTGACGGGGGCATTGATGTACCAGAGCAGCCCATTGATACAGAGGCTGTTGGCCCTGCAGCCCATCAAGGACCACCCTGAGGCTGTCAACCAACCTTTCCTGTACCAGGCGGTCAGGCATCTGCTGGAGGCGGATCGTAGGTACAGCTATGCAGGGTACCAGACACCGGCCAAGTGCCACTGAGGTCCCAGCATAATCCAATTGGTGATGGAATCAGGGGCTGACACGGCCGTGACAACCGACATGTTACAGCGCCGACAGTTTATATGGAAATATTGTTGCTTGTTCAAAATCTTGAGTCCAGGTGTGAACATTCACCGCAGGAATAACCAGGGCGAGTCTGTGATCAGTTACCTACGGCAACTACTGGGCCCCGGTGCCGATGAAGACCATGGTCAAAAGGAGGGAGTGATTGAGAACGGATTGGAGCATCTCAATAAACACTTTGCGACTGTGCTGGGCGAGGATGGACGTGAGACAATTGTATGGAAGGAGACGCCGTGCACAGGTCAGGCTGGTTAATGGTCCGGAATCAAGACTTTTTGCATGGCGCTGGAAGATTTTGGATATATGATTGTGTATGAGAAACCCACCTAAACCCAAGCCAACGTCGTCGTCTGGTGAACTTGCGTGTGATGATGCAACGAGATGGGAATATTACATTTGTGTCGATTTTTGTCTTGGCATTCCTTTGTCACACCCAATCGACAGGTTACCCAAGTATGCTGCGGTTCTGAGGGTGGTCGTGCGGTCGATGGCCTTGAAACACTTGAAGGACGGGAGATCCAGCGCAGATTACTCGCCTACTCTGCTTCTGCCACACTCCCGCGCGTCTTGCTGCAGAATTCGGCGTAACGCGCGGCCCTCCCTGAGCTCTGATGGCGAACCAGACTGCCGGAAGCCCAGAGTGCCTGTGGAAAGTCGGGGCGGGCAGCGGGTAGCGAGTCCAAACGAATCAGTAGCTAAGACATCCGATCCACTGCACGGCTCCATGAACAAACGCTGGTGCCCATCTCCAGCTCCGCCGTAGGTGGACATGATCATCGACGCTTTTGGAACCTCTTGATGACATGCCCGTTGGGACGGGATGCGGGGGGTTTGCGCAGTCAGGTGGTTTGTGGCGCGGGGGTGCTGCCGCGCCCTGTAGTGTTTGGTTGAGTCCATATTAGCGGCAGTCCCACGGCACCGTCTTTGGACGGACCCGGGAGCTTCATCAACTACCTATCCGGCCACCAGAAAGGTCCTGCATCGTCAGCACCGGCCGCATATCGCTCTGTACGACACCGATATGAGGGGTATATTACTCCCGTCTTTTCCCTGTCTTCTTTCTGGGCTTCTCACCAGTGCGCAGTCGTTTGCATGAGAGGAGAACGTGACAGCAGCATCCACCGCCCAGAAGTAGCAACAACACCCCCGCCAAGCAGTTGAGACACAGGTGAAACATTGAAACAAGATCTTCTTCCTTGTCTCTCGCCTGGCAGCAGAAATAAATACCTTTGTTCGACCTACACAGCGGCCCCTTGGGTCTCTGTCTTTGAGGTCTTTTTTTTTGGGCAGTTTCTGCTTTGGCATACCACGAAGGGAGGAAGGATACATTCATTACGACCGACCGTTGACCGGTTGGCTGGCACAACATCCCATTTTGTTTCCTTTAGCCTATCTTTGAACTTCTTAATTCTGTCGTTTTTCACTCTCGATTCATGCTTTTACGGCCTTATCTCTATTAATACACCCCGAATAGTCATTAATCATGGACAGCAAGACGGTGTCTTCCCGCCTGCGAGAGCTGGTCAAGGTTCGTGCCCTTATCCTTTCCCTCGTCTGCCACGATGCTAACATTGCTATAGTTTCTCGGAACAGTCAAGGGCGATCTCGCCAACGTCACCGGACCTCCCTCCCTCCTCGCTCCCTCGTCCGTCGTTGAAGTCGGCCACTGCTGGGCCCAGCGTCCTGCCGTCTTTGCCGCCCCTGCCCACGAGCCCCTCCCCGAGAAACGCTCCCTGCTCGTCCTCAAATGGTTCCTCGTTGCTCTCAAGAGCCAACTCTACGTCGCCGGTTCCCCTGGCCCGCAAGCCGTCTCGATCAAGAAGCCCCTGAACGCCTTTCTCGGAGAGCTATTCCTCGCGTCGTGGACCGACGAGGAAAACAAGGCAAGCACCGAGCTTATCGCCGAGCAGGTATCTCACCATCCCCCCATTACAGCGATGCACGTCATCGACCGTCAAAACGGTGTCAGGGCCGACGGGTACGCTAGGGTGGAGATGACATTCAACGGAAACGTGAACATTAGACAGGTTGGGCATGCAATGGTGCACATTGATCGATATGACGAGGATCATTTGGTGCCGCTGCCAGATGTGAAGATCAGAGGATTCTTGGGCGGGTGCATGTACCCAGAGATCACTGGGACGTATACCCTGCACTCGAGTGGCGGGTACGTGTCTCAAATCAAGTTCTCCGGAGAGGGGATGATCAGGGGAAAGAGGAACTCCTTTGAGGCAAAGGTGTACAAGAAGGATGATACCAAACAGAGGGCCATTTACACTCTCTCGGGAGTCTGGAGCGACGGGTGGGTGGTCAAGGATGCGCAAACTGGGGAGGTCCTGGAGATGTTCAAGCATGACGCGGTGGAGAATGAGCCGGTGCCCATGGATATCGTTCCGGTGGAGCAGCAAGATGACTGGGAGAGCCGTAAGGCGTGGGGCAAGGTGCTGAATGGGATGGCCATGGGTAATCTCGAGGCTGTCACGCGGGAGAAGACCAAGATCGAAAAAGCGCAGAGACTGATGAGGGCTTTTGAAGAGTCAAGGGGCGAGACATGGGAGCCGCTGCTCTTTCAGTCCATTTCAGCGGATGATTTTGAGGTATTCCATCGCTTGGCAGATGGGACGGGTCATCAGTTGGCTGATGAGAGAACCAAAGGGGTGTGGAGGGTGAAGGATACGCAAGTCAAGAACCTCCAGAGGCCTTTTAGAGCTGGTCTCACGCCGCTGGGGTATTAATGCTAGTGAGTTGATATGGGTTCCACATAGCGTAGGCGTTGGTGGCTGTTTGTTGTTTTGGATGGATAGCAATATCAGACATGTTTATTCACACAATTGATTATAATTCTATTATCCTGTCTTCATTCTATGCACGTCGGCCAACGACATGAGCTTTTTTTAACTTTCAATCGCCATATTTAATTGTATCGAGTCGGACTGTCACATAGGGAGGGCTAGGTCCTAGGATAATTTGCTATCTGTGCAATACACTGCACCCTCTAGACTTTAGACTATCTGGTGTATAACTACAAAATATGCGCCACGCCAATCCTGGACTACTTTATGATACCTTGACTCATAGGTTGACTCATAGACTGACTTGCTCGGGGAGAGGCGATCTTCACCATGTTCGACATATCTGTCCAATTACCATACTCCAGGGTCACAACGTTATTTTTCATGACTTTCTAGGGCCACAGTAAGGGGGGGGAGCTACCTACGAAAGTGTCACACCAGGCCACTCTTCTAGTATTTTCTGTGGGAGTGTACTTGGCCTTGCATTTCCACTGCCTTCGACGCTTAGGCTAATATTTCCTGTTAAGTGAAGATACCTGGCCTTGGCCTGGCCTCGGCTACCCTAACAAAATACTGGCCAATTTCTGGCATTCAAGCCTGGTTTTATTGAGAGTCCTCCCCCCTGTAGCCCCTTGTTAGGTGGCCTTGGCAAGTACCAGACGAACGTTTATCATCCTAGAGGGTTGTACAATCATCTTCACAAGCGCCGCTCAATGTGATAGGTCAATCTTTTTTACATACAGTAACCCCTGGTTAATTGGGGAGGCAGTAACAAGTTTTTGTTGCAACCTGCGTGGCAACAGAGAGAGGATAAAAACTGCATTTCAGGATGCTCATTGGCCAGACCAAACATCTCGACCTCTTTTCTTGTTGAAAAGGAGGGTGACATTTCCGCCAGATTCAGCTACCAGCTAGTGAAATTATGCAGCCAAGCTAGAATATTAAATTAATGATAAGTTAATATTCAATTATTATTAAATAAGCAAATATTTATTTATTTCATTGTTTAATTCAATTACTTTATTATTTCACTATTTAAGCACCAGTTTCCTTCTATTTTTCATCTTATAAATTTCTTTCTTACGTACCAAAGTTCGAACTTCTTTGTGCTACTATCCGAGTGCACACCTCCCTCTTACTGTGACTCGGGGCAAATAGCAGCCTCGCATTATCATTCATCCTCCCTCTTTTCTCTCACGTTATGCCTCGTACGCGCATCTCACGTCGCACATCATCAACTACACTGCCAGCCCTGTCACTGTAAGACCAGCTTCACGTCTTGTCATATCTTCTCTCTACTTGATTTTCCCTCTTATCCCTATCCTTCACTGTGCCTCTGGGCACTCAAACCCAAGGAGATTTCCCAGAATCATGATCCCTTGCCCATTGAAGTTGTCCATGGAAACCAGCCCTTTTGAGGGCTGGGAATCACATCGAAGGGAACATACACCTTAGGACATGCAAGCTTTTCATAAAGATCTAGCTGCTCATGAATACCCACCATAGAGATAATCAAAGTGTTCAGCTTAATTGCTGCCCTTCACGTAGACTGATGATTGATGACCTGAAGGCATAATATTAACTCCTCCAACCAATAGATATCAATCATACACAGAATCAGGCATCCCCTTTGCCACCACTTGAGGCCTCCCTGAGACTATCTCCTGTTCGAAAGGCCACACACATCGAGCGGCATATCCCTCAGGGCGTGGTGAGAATCAGGAACACGCGCTATCACGAGGTCTGGACTCGTTTGCCCTGCCGCACACTCTTCATTTTGGCCACATTTTCACACACACACCTCACCGCGCTGGCTCTTATCCCCAAATACCAACTCCTTCCACACCTTCCACAATTTGCACATCGTCGTCGCCTTCCCTCGTCCTACCTGCCCGTTACAGAAAGGCGAGGCAAATCGCGCCTCCCTTTTCAGGGATCTCCATTCTCGCCGGCTCGCCATACTCCTCTCAGCGTCCTTACACAAATCGCCCTTTCTTACATACCACCAGCCGCACTTACACCGCACAACCTCACATAAATCGTGGTATGTATTATTGTGCATGTATTTAATTACACGCCTATGCAGCACCATGCATAAATATTTATCTATGGTCCTTATGCAGCATTCTTAGTATATATCCTCTCTCTCCTTTTCTGTCTAATCCCAGCTATATCCCAACATTCTGTCTTTTTTCCCATTTAATCTGAGCTCTGTCCCAGCATTCCATGTCTTTCTCTTTCTTATAGTCTGGGTTTTCTACTCACATTGTCCACCCATTTCTTTTTTTTCTTTTTCAATTTAAAATTTATTCTAGTATTCTCTGTCTTTCTTCTTTCATTTTGAGCATTACCTCTTGTTCTCGGCACGCCACCCGGCGAAGGCGGATGAGATTGGGCGTTCTTGGAGTCTTGACGACCCAAACTTCATCCCAGTCCTCTCTATCTATCACCTTTTTTTATTCTAAGCTCTATCCCGATATTCTCTATCCTTCATTCTCTAGTTTAAGCATTTCCTACTGTTTTTAATACACTACCCGGCGAAGGCGAAAGGCACAGGGTGGCTTTGGAGTCTTGACGACCCAGCTCTATTCCAGTACGGTATCCTCTGTCTAGGTGTATTCCAGTCTAAACTCCGTACCAGTCTTTCCTGCCTCTTTTTCTCTCTTAGTCTAACCTTCCGCTATCCCAGCATCCTCTTTTCTTTCCTTCTCTAGTTATATTTTTGTTATAATTCTTAATCGCCAAGTTAGGGCGGGACGACTTCATAGTCTTATCAAGTATCCTACTTTACTTCTTATCCATTTATTCCAAGCCCTATCTCAGCATTCCCATGCTCTTTCTTTCCTTCATTCTATATATTCATGTGTTATCTCAGCATTCCCAATCCTTCTTTTTTTATCCAAATATTCTTTTCATTCTGTATCTTTATTTCTTATATTTTGTTCCAGCGCTATTCCTTATTATGTGTCTTCCTTCTTCTAGTCTCCACACTCCCAGTATTCTCTACCTATTTTCTCTCCTTTAGTCTACGCATTACCTATCTCGCGCCCTCCCAGCCATCTATCTTCTTTTCTTAAGAGCTTTTAGTTATATATTAGCATTCTCTACCTTTTTACTTCCAGCCTAACCTCTACTCACACTTTTGAAGGACAGTATCGCATCTTGATACTAACGTCCACCCATAATCCCCTATTTCATATATTGACTTTTCATACATTCCACACCTTTTGTATATCTCCAGATATTATTTCTTGCCTCAAGTTCAAGCTTTTCAAGTTTCAAGTTTCACCCCTACTAGTCTAAGCATTGAAATTTGCCAGTCTCAGCTCCTATTACCATCAGTCCAGCCTTCCAGGTTATTTATTCCACATCACTGACCTTCTCCCAGCCTCAGTTACTGATGCCTACTCCGAAGAATTATCGCGAGTCGCGCGACCACAGTCGAGGCGGTCACGTCAACTCAAGAGGTAGTAATCGGCGCCCTCAGGTGTTGAATGCGGTATGTCTTGACTTATGGTTAATCCTACCATTGCGCTAACACTGTAGTAGGCAGTTCCATCAAGAAGACGGGTTATTCCGCCTATTAGATCGCCACGGATGCGTGCCGACCTGTTGGCAGCAGCGCAGGAAGTCCAGGCATCTGCGGCTGAGAAGGTCGTAATGGAGGCACCGGTTACCGAAACCACGGCCGTTCAGGTTCAGACAGACCCCGGCGTGGCATCAAGCACGTCTGGACAGAACGAAGCATCGGGGTCCCCATCTGTCAGCGAGCCTTCAGATCCGGACCCAGCTTCTCAGCAAGTCCAAATCTGGACTGGCAGCCTGTCTGAGGGTGTGAGGCAGGTCACGATGCTGGTCACCAAATCCAAGCCCGGCAGGACCGACGTCAGCGCGGACCAACTCAAGCTCTATCAGGAGTCCGCGAGAGCCTTCTTCTAGTGGCTGGAGTTCGATGCCGTGGTCAGGCCGTCGTTCAGGAATGTCCATCACCTCGACCAGATCATGAACTTAGTCCGCAACTCGACAAACCTCGGCATTCCCCCTGATATCAAAGAGGCGGCTAATGCGGTTCGTTTGAGGCGTGAGGAAGACAACTGGGGCCAAGGCGACGAGGGCTATGCTAGTGACGTTCGCACCGACGTGGACACGGGTCAGTCTCGTATTGTCTCACCCCGCTCTCCGGGGCGAGCGTCAAGCCGCGGAAACAGGGCAGCCGGTGTCAGTGTCATCCCTCAGCCTCCCGTCAATCACCCAATCTACGGCAAAGGCGGAATCATGCACGGCGTGGTTTGCTACCGAAGCCCCAGAAAAGGTCTGACGTACAAGCTGAACCCGGCCTACAAGCACGAAAAGGTCAATGCCGCGTTCATTGGAGAGGGCCATTTGACCCCTGGTGATTGGTGGCCTTTCCAGCTGGTAGCACTTTTCCACGGGGTACATGGAAGAAGCCAGGGGGGGATCTTCGGCTCGGCATCGATGGGAGTCTATTCGATCGTCATATCCGGCCGCAACAACAAGTATCATGAGATTGAAAAGGATGATGGTGAGGTTTTGTATTACTCCACTGACAACATGGGGGTAGCTACCACATCGGTCGGTACCCAGGCTCTCAACAAGTCGATTGACACCAGACAGCCTGTGAGAGCCCTCCGTGGCCAAGGTCAGACCGGCGGAGGCTGGGCTCCTGAATGTGGGATTCGCTACGATGAACTGTACCGAGTTATTGGGAAGAAATTGGTGCCGACAAGGAATGGAGAAGAGTGGTTCCGGCATACGTTGCGCCGTGAAGCAGGCCAGCGGGATCTTCGCGAGATTGTGGGAAGCTCACCAACTCTACAGCAGAGGAACGACTACCTGAGGATTCGAGACGCCTACCCTGGCGTAGCCTGAGGAGTATGTGGATCAGTAGAAGTGTTGTTTAAAAGTGTGTTGGTATTTTGAAGTGATGACTGGGTGGCGAGCTTGAGGCAAAACGAAACAACTGATGATGGAAACAGACTCGACATGCAAGGCTTGCAGGAAAAGCACTGAGTACCTAGTTGGAACTGCAATGATTTTAGCTTTGCCTATTATATACCTAGCTACTTACTAGTAGCCTGCGCTGAGTAATAAAGATGCGTTGATTTATATATTTACTATTTCTTTTCTAGCGTGTATAAAAGCCCTAAGTGATATGTTAGGTGGGTCTACCCCTGACCCCCTGAGCCCTTGAAGCTTTGAGGTACCTTGGAAACTTGTCTGACACAGATGATGAGTCAGATGCCTTGTCCTATATTTAGGATTATTTTAAGAGTAGACTGGATCTAGGCTGCGCTGTAGTACTTGTGTCTAAGTTTGATAACTTGTCTTTCGCCAGAGGATGTGTGGCATAATAAAACCGCCTGTGAATTATTTGCAGAGCTGAAAGGACCACCCCCTTAGGAACGGATCTGTGTACCACGATGAAAAGCTTTGTATGCAGTAAGAACAGTGTCTCATTTCCAGAATTGAGGTTCCGACTGCCTTGAAGCCCCCTGAGGGCAGCCTTCATGTGATTCCTATGAGACTAACATTGGTCCTCCTCAGGCGCACCTTCTCAAACTGCCGGTAACGTTTGAATCTGTCCCAACTCGTGAAAAAACCGTGTGAACTCTCTGCATGGTCGTCCCAACTTGTGTCAGTCACCCTTGGTATTGGGATACAATAATGACATTGTTCAGAAAAATATCAAAGTATGGAAGAAGTATGCACAGAAATGAAAACTGCCTGCGCGAGCTTGGGCCATAGTCGTCAGTCTTCTACAAGTCTTGGGGCAGAGCAAATGGGGCAGGGACACCTTCAAATGGCCCAAGAGTGGGCTTGCTCAGAAAGACTCTCAGTGTGGGAAAGATACCTAATCCCTGGGCCAATCTGCAATCCTATGGGCTAGGTAGGTCATTTACATAAACAGCATGGCCAAGCGAGGGGATACGTCCAGCTTCAATTCAGTTTCATTGCTCTGAATTGCTATTGCCGTAGTGTACCATCCTCACCACCTGCAACATGGCACCTACGATACGCTCCAGACTTCGGAATAGTCTATTTCGACGGCAGCCGACAGTCATTTTAGCCCGCACACCTCGTGCGGCCGATCCTCATTTGCCATCATTCTCTCGGTTGGCCGATGAGCTTGTCCTACACATCATCGAGATTGTCGATGACAGCAGTCCACAGGATTTATTCAGTGTTGCGCTGGTCTGCTCCGATCTCTATGTCAAGGCTCATTGCCTCCAACACCGCCTCCTCGCTCTTGACTTCACCAGGCACACCAAGATTACGCTGACAAGTCCCATCTTCGAGATTTGGAGCGAGGACAGCTCACCTGGCCGTGCAGTGGCTCACCGTCTACAATACATGCAACGCATCGACCTCTTGTCTGCCATTCGCACACTCGACGTCTCCATCCCCAGTGTTGGGGGAGAACCTCTCTCAGTGCAACCAATAACCCACGCCAACAAAACACGACAGTGGAAGTTCCTCCGAAAGCCCAAGACACCAAGCCAGGACCCAGGAATGGATCAAATGGTGAAAAGGTACCCGATCTGGCCCCTCGCCTTCGGCCAGTACCATCCCAATCCATCATGCCTATCGTCAACCCCTCTCATCAACTCGATGCCAAATCTGCGTGATATCCACTGGCATTGCCGGCACGTCCACAGCGCCCTCCCGCTCCCAGATACTTTGTCCTCCCTAATAACCAATTCCAAAAGCCCCCCCATCAACCTTCACCTCACCATCACCACCAGAGACGACCGACGTCCCAACCCACGCCTCCTCCAGCTCCTCTCCCAGCTCTTGACCTACCCGCTCACCCCGAACCTGACCTCACTTAAAATCAACATAACCTACTACATCCCAAACTACACCCGCCAAGTCCTTCACCCCCTAAAAGCCATCCTCTGTTACGCTCCTAATCTGCAAAAGCTTTCTCTCGACATCTGGTACCACCGCAGCGCCAGCGGCCCAGGCACTCTAGACGAGAAATACTTTGGGTTCGGCTTCACATCAGCCGAAAAACTTGCCACCAAAAGGCTAAAGCATCTTACAATCCACGCCTACCCATTTGGCCGCCCTGCCGTGGCAGGCGAATCAAATTGGAACACCGAGGGCTATCCACCAAATACATCCCCGGAGGTCGACTACTGGGCCAGAGAATTTTACTGGGGAGCACTGGAGACGCTCCAGCTGTTGGACGTGGGGTGGATGGGGACAGACAAGATATTGGCCAGCGTGGAGCTAGCGGCCAAGCTGGGGACCTTGAGAGATCTGAAGCTGGATGGGCTGTACGGACCTGGGATGAGGCCCTCGCAAGTGGAGGGCTCGGCTAACAGAGGCTATGTTGAAGGGATCTGGCGTTTCTTGCGGTGCTTGCCACAGGGAAGACTGGAGCACATCAGTTTGCCGTTTGTAGGGGGAGATGTCATTCCAGTGGAGGCAGTTACGTGGTTTGGAAACACATTGACGAGACTGGATATCACACGTTCTGCCGTGACAGAAGATGATCTCTGGGTTTTGGGGAGGAACCTGCCGCGGTTGCGGGAGCTGAGGATTTGGTGTGAGAGGCAACACGGCCAGTCGGATCATGGCGATGGCGGTGAGGGCAGATGGCCGGAAACAACGTTTGGTGTGCTGGCTGATGCAGGCAACTTTCCGTCTTTGCGAGATCTGCACCTCACCTTTGAACTTGGGTTCAAAGAGAAGCAGATACAGCCGCCGTTGACCGTCTTCGCGGCTAGGCAGATTGGCGAGAGGATACATGGTGGTCGTCGCAGTGGTCATAAAAGCCCTTCTCTGCAGCGGGTACATTTGTCCGCCGGAGAACTTCCAAAGAGGAGGAATGACCCAAGCCGCTTTCGAGGCTTCCTGGATGCCGAAGAAAGACCAAAGGCCTCTGCTAAGAACGCAATGAGCTTTGTATGCTCCCCACAACTTGATACCGGAGGAGTGAAAATCAAATGTCCTAAATTGGTCAATGCTGGGTTGTCTGAGGAGAAAATACAAAGAGCGTGGGCACTTGTGATGAAATATCAAGCCGGGGTTCATGGAAACCGAAAAATTCAAGAATTAGAAGACAAGGCAGTGGCAATCTTGGGAATAGAGGGCGAAAAGGCGGCCATGGGAGATAAATATTGGGCCCTTGTAGCTGCACTCAAGGGTCCCCAGTGGGGTGATTAACGAGGGCAATTATACGACATGACAGGTCCTTCAGAGGCGCGCCCGGACATTGCTCGCCTTGCTGATATCGTAGCCCAGTTCTTCTGCAATGCCTAGGCCGGCCGCCCTTCCAGAAAAGATGCACCCGCCCAAAAATGTCCCCTCCAGACTGTTGTAGCCGTGCACGCCTCCACCTCCAAATCCGGCGACCTCTCCTGCAGCATACAAACCCTTGAAGACGCTGCCATCAGCCTTCATCACCTGACTCTTCAAGTTTGTTTCAATACCGCCCAGTGTCTTTCTTGTCAACAGGTTCATACGGACTGCGATGAGAGGCCCGCTCTTCTTCTTGTCCAACAGCTTGTGCGGTGGCGCAATGCGGCTGCGCTTATCGGGCCAGTAGGTTCTCGCCGAGTTGATGAGCATGGTCTGGGCATCCTTGGAGAAGGGGTTGTCGAACTGGCTGTCTCGGGTCTCGACCACGTCCTTGATCTTCTGGTAGTCGAGGGGCACACCTCCCGGGATCTTGGCCACCAGCTGGTTCATTCCCTCCACCAAGTCCTCCAGATTGTCCTTGACTACAAAGTCGACACCATGCTTGACGAAGTTTTGCACGGGAACGGTGCCCTTCTTGGAAAGAACGCGCTGTGTCAAAACACCCCAGACAGACTTTCCAGTGACATCTGGGTTTTGTTCCGACCCTGACAGGGCAAACTCGCGCGCAACGATAGCCTGGTCGGTGATAAACCAAGTATAGTCGTGGCCGGTGGAGCAAATATACTTGAGCGTGCCGAGGGTGTCACAGCCAGGGAAGAGGTGGTTGGGCAGCCGCTTGCCGTTGGCATCGAGCCACAGAGACGACGGTGCAGGCAGCACACGAATACCGTGGCCAGGCCAAATGGGGTTCCAGTTTGCCAACCCTTCTGTGTAATGCCACATGCGATCCCGGTTGATGATGTTCGCGCCGGCACTTTCTGTAATGTCAATCATCCTCCCGTCAACATGGTGCGGCACCCCAATGACAAAGTTTTGGGGGACCTTGGGGCCCAGTCTGTCGACGGGCCACGCGGCTTTCACCTTGTCAACATTTCCACCGATGCCCCCCGATGTGACGAGGACGGCAGCTCCGTGAATCTCAAATTGGTCGACTACGGTTCTTGACGACTTGACACCTCGAGGAGAGTTGTCCTCTTCGAGTATACTTCCCTTCACACCCACTGCTCTCCCTGTAAGCTCATCCAAAATAATCTCGTCGACACGGTGTCGGTGTCTGAACTCGATGGTCCCCTTCTTGGCGGCCTTCTTCACTGGCTCGGCAAAGACCCTAACAACCTCAGGGCCAGTCCCCCAAGTCAAATGGAATCTGGGCACCGAGTTTCCATGACCATCTGCTCGTCCATCACCTCTTTCAGCCCAGCCAACGTTCACCAAGAACCCCAGTCCTCGAGCTTTGACATAGTCCTCCATTTCATCAGTAGCGAAATTAACGAATGCCTCCGCCCACTTTCGTGGCCAGTAATCCTCCTTCTCGCGGTCAAACTGGGCCGAATTGAACCAGTCCTTCATTGCCAGCTCTCTGGAATCCTTGATGCCCATTCTTCGTTGGTAGGAAGAGTCCACGCAGAAGATGCCTCCCAAAGACCAAAACGCTTGGCCGCCAACATTGTTTGCATTTTCTTGATCGAGGAGAAGGACGGGAATGCGAAGACGGGAGAGCTCAAAGGCAGCGACGAGACCGGCGAGGCCGGCGCCGACAATGATGACGGGCTTTTGGGCCTTGCCCGCGGACGGGTGTCGTTTGGACATTGTCGTTGGAGAGGGGTGGTTGGGTTGACTGGATGAAGTTATCGAGCAATTGTCGAAGAGGAGATACTCGGATCGCTCGGAATGGGTGTATCGGGGCAAAGCAGTGCTTTGAGGCGGTGTCAGCTCGGTTCGTTCGGTTGGATTCGGCACCGACGCTGGAATCTGGCCTGAATTTGTAGTGTAAGCACTGGCAATGGCGACTGAGAAGAATAACAAAGGACAAGACCAAGCATATGCTCAGGAAGGGCCGAGCAGGATTAAGACTGGTAGCCCCATGGCGGCGTCACGCGCGGTGCAACGCCAAGATTCAAGCCAGCCTCGGTTCGTTTGACTGATGGCAACGGATGGGCGTGGTGCGATTCAAGGTCCAACATCCCCCGCGTTGCGGACGGTTGACGATTGCCAGCGCTGCTGGCTCTCACTCGGGTGACATGGACCAGGGTTAGGGTCATACCCCAGTTCTGCCCCTTGCTATACCCCGCTTCCCCGCATTCCGCCTGGAGCTGCCAAGTCAGTCAGTCTCTCGGAGAGTCCACTCTGGAGATTCTTACTCCAACGACTGTTCATCTGTTTTTGATTAGAAGTGCTTTCATTGCCTGGGATCGCCGACATGTCTTCACGCTTATAACAGCAAAAGGTCTCTACGATAACTTTCTCTCTGGTGATGAGCAAGGATTGGTGAGTCTACGCTGCGCTCCTTCAAGACATCACTGACCGAGATGCAAGCAGACCGTCACCGTTGTATCCAACTTTACACCTCCGCCAAGAACTCATGATGCAACTCCTCATTGCAACCCACACGACTGGAAAGGCGGACACTTGCAGTCAACGTCTTTGACCACTGCGATATCTTGCCAAAACACCATAGTGCTCACGAACAGCCACGACTATCCATGTCTCTCAATCGCGAGGCTGGCGATGGGAACCATACTTACCCACTGCCACTACCACTGCACCACAACAAGATGGCATAACACAAACACGCCTCGATGATAAGTTCTCGGGGTAATCCACAGATCCAAGAACTACTCCTCCTTCTCGCCCGTCAGGGTCCATGTGAAGGGAAATGCCGGTCGCTGTGGTCTAGGCCAGTAACACCCCTGAATGGCTGCGCCGCGGCAACATATTAAGCTCACTTCTGGGTGCAACCGTCGTGGCCACTCATAATCGAGACGGATGTTGATCGTTACAGCTTGTCTACAGAACCGCGGCCAATCATGGGCAAGACCGCTGGGTGAAAGAACCAGCTGAAGACCCCCCGCCGTTGCGGTGCGGCATTGAACCCCGATGATACCCTTTTACCGGTAAGTATAGTACGTGCATTATCTGAGAACAGGGTGAGATGCGTATTTTCTGCCTGTTGGTATTCTAGATGACCCGCAAGGAGATCTCTGTCCCTCTTCGAGAAGGAGCCTTGTCTGGAAGGCTCGTTATATAGTACTGACCCCATCACTCATGGCAAACCCGATCGTCGTCACCCTCGTGGTTCTCCCCGGCTATCTGATTTGCCTGTCTACCTCAGATTGATTTGCTCCCTCCATCACCATGGCAGATGTCGATATTCACGAAAAGCCAAAGGAAAAGAGATCCATCCGCACATGGACCCCCTGGCTTGAAATCGTGGCGCTCTCGGCCATTCTTATTTGTATCATCTGCTCAGCCGTCGTTGTCACCGTCTCTCACGATCAAGAAGTCTCAACCTGGCGCATCAGCCCGGCTGTGTGGCTCGCCATCTTTTCGGCCATCTCTAATGTGGCTTTCAGCTCTGCTCTGGCCGCAGGCATTGCCGTACGTTTCTGGCTCCGTGCTTCGGGCGGCACTCAACTCTCCCAGCTTCATTACATCTGGGATCATGGCCGCGGTCTCGGTTTCTGGCCCGCCATCAAGTCCGGCTCCGAAGCTCGCAAAGTAACCCTCATCTGTACCATCGCATACCTCGTTCAGTTTTCTTCGGGCCCTCTGTTTCAGCGATCAACCCACACCTTGGCTCAGAACCGGGTTGTCCAGCAGAACATGTTCTTTGACATTGCCAACAGAATACCCGATGGATGGTCGGGAAACTGGCAGTCAGACAGGACAGTCATTCACAACAGGAGGGTCATGTCGCAAACCCAAGCCTGGTACCGCAATGACTCCATCACTGTACCATCTACGGAAGGATATGTATGCGATGGCACTTGCTCCGGGTCGGTCCGCGGTGCGGGTTTTGTGTACACGTGTGCCCCTACTACCTACCAACCCCTGGACTTGTCAACAAACGCCTCACACAAAGCCACCGTCTTCCACATCCGAGCCGAGCTAGTTGCCGACGAACGGTCCGAACCATTACTCACTCTCTTGACCAAACACATTGACAAGCTCGAGGGCAACTGCCAAGCCACTGTCAAAATCGATCGCTGCAACATCACCGCCGCCGTGGTGGAACATCCCATCATCATCCAAAATTCCACCGCGTGGTTTGATCACTCTGCTATCAAGTTCAATCAGTCACTGCCCATCATTTCACCATACATTTCCGCCGGTGACTCCCTCACCACGCCGATCAACTCGGGAGTCGGTCCGCTCGCTGGCCTGCAAGCCTTTGTCTCTGGGCACATGTACGATAATGCGACCACAACCTTCAATCCGACCCTCAAGAAATGGCTCTTTGCTGGACCGGGGCCGGGAACATTGGCCGACGTCTTCTTCAGGGCTGAGCCTTGGGATTTTGGGAACCACAGTCTCATCAGCTGTGGGCTGAGCTGGGACAGCCCGACAGAATATGTGCTTGCAAATCTGCACGAGTGGCAGTTTCGTGTGGCCGAGAGAGTGGGCAGGGGTACCGAGAGGCAGAGCTTTGAAGTCACCAAAACGGTTCCGG
Organism: Podospora bellae-mahoneyi; assembly: GCF_035222275.1. NCBI lineage: Eukaryota > Fungi > Ascomycota > Sordariomycetes > Sordariales > Podosporaceae > Podospora > Podospora bellae-mahoneyi. The sequence continues at coordinate 98,751 of NC_085884.1, forward strand.
TCTTGGTGTTTTGGAACGAGAAGCAGTATCTGGGCCCAGCGTTGGCGGTTGCAATACTGGGGTTGCTCTTTGTGGCGAGTCTCAGTTGGGGTTGGTGGAGGCTTGAGAAGCCGGTTACGCTCAGCCCTTTGGAGACGGGCAAGGTGTTCGGCGGTGGCATCTTCAGGGGTGTCAGGGGCGATGCCACTGTCAGCGAGATTTTGAGAGAGGTTAGGGATATTGAGGTAAGAGTTGACACCGAGAGTGGGGTTGGTGCAGACGATCGGATCACACGGATAGAGGTCGAGATGCGAAGACCCAACAAGGTATACACCACGGGGTCTGGCTCCGGAATCTATTTGTCCGAAGGGATCGAAAGGGGCGAAGGATCTCAAGGCGGGTCAGTTGCAGGTAGCACACGAGTGCAGAGTCACCTGGGGCAGGCCTAATGGACGGTTTGCAACAGTTTGATTCTCTGGAGTTGAACCTGGATACCTTAGCTGTTCGCGTCGAGTTTTTGCACTACCCATGACTTCAATAGCCACGACTCAGCATCCGAGATATATACGTTCTCGCGATAGACAATATCAGGCACTATGTAAAGACTGTTCCTTCAGACACTCTCTCGCACGCGTTTCCACACCCTCCATATCGGATTTCAGTTCGTTCACATGCCAGGAAGCTTGTCAAGCCCTGTTACTCTTGTTAGTCTGAACTTTCTCTACAGAGCAAACAATCAAGAGGGGAAAACTTACAGCCATCGATGTTCTCCTTCACGGTCGTGGTCTGCAGCTTGCAGTTATTGGCCTGCGCCACGCTCTGCGACTTGATACCGTTGCTCAACAGCGGCGTCGAGTCCATGGCTCTCTGCAGAGAATCGCCCTTCCAACCAAACAGATAATCGGCATGGGTCCCGTATCCCTTGCTATCACCATAACTCCAGACAAAAGGCTGAGAGCCATCTGTAGGCCAGAGGTCCTTGTTGTTGAAGGGGGTGGTGTCCCACATTGTCTCCAACGCCACCTGCGGCATCCGGACGGGATGGCTGGAGGGGCATGGGCCGGCGTTGGTGAAGGCACCCTTGCCGGTGTTGTACATGTGGTCTTGGTGGTTAGGGCTGTCGAGATTCTTGCCGTCCCAGCAGGCGGGGAAGTGGTGAATGGCCATGATGCCGGCTGGGCAGGGCTCCTTGGGGAAATCGGCCGTTTCGGGGAAGCGGGTCATGACGTCCTTGAGGCAGGTGTAGCGGAGGCCGGGGTTGTTGCCGTTGGTGGCGGTGGGCGAGCCGACGGTCATGCGGAAGCCGGGCTTGAAGGCGGTGATCTTTTGCTTACCGTTGGAGTTGAAGTCTTGCTGGAGGTAGTAGACTGTCATGCCCCCTGTCAAGGAGCCGAGTAGGGCGTTGGGGTATTGTCCCACGCGCTTGTAGGAGCCGTTGCGGGCTTTGAAGTACATGACGGCGGTCCAGTAGTTGGTAAAGTCCTCGCTTGTAAATTGAGTTAGCCTGGTGTGAAGATGATGACATTCGATGAGACGTAAGGATACCTACCTGAAGGAACAAGTGGTGCAAGTGGCCTTCTCGGCGATGTCAACCTTGGGGTCCATGGTTGCGTTAAAGGCGTTCCCGCCAATGATTTGGTGGACATGAGACGAGGGGACCTTTCCGGGCTCGACGATGGGATCAAGGCGCTGAACCGTCAAGGTTGCGCACCCGAAACGGAGGTACGCTTGGGCCGGGGCAGCAAACCCAAGTGCGGCGAGGGAGTTCCACTTCATGATGTTCTTTGTGATGACGATGATCCACGATGATCGTGGGAACAAGACAAGACTACAAAACAGGTCGAGTCCAGGTCTAAATACCTGACGGGTCTTTGTACTCTGCTATTCTTGTCATTCAATCTTGGGTCAGAGCGGCAGCCGGCCTACAGGATGCATTCCCAGCGTGGTTGCCGCCACCGCGTTGATAGCTCCCCTTTATCCAGACATCATCCACGTCGGCATGACCTGCTTGGGCCTTCATCCCAGCTCTATATCCCCGCATTCTTGAGTGTCTGGTTCGTCCAATAACCATACTTCTCCCTCCCCTCCATCAAATGTTTCTACCTCTCAAAGATCTTTTACTGGCTGTTGAACAATCACTAGGTAAACAGAGGACACATCCATTCTGCCACATGCGGCAACTTTGATACCGATTGGTTGCCGCCAGGATGTCATCCAAGGCCTGATCAAACTGTAAGTAGGAAGACAATCTCTAGCAAGTACTCGGGTTGGTGGCCTTTCATTTAAGCTTCGTCTAAATCCCTGTGCACTACTCGGCTCTCCTTCCGAACCCGAGGACAGACCAGGAAACAACAGGCTGTCACGGCAGTTAAGCAATTGGATGGGCTTGTGTGCTGCATATCAAGCTCTCTCGCTTCTTGCTCGGCAAACCTCGTTGACACCGGCAGATTGCTCTAGATTGAGTGGGGCATTCGGATGTGAGTTCCGCTGTCGGTAGAGGCAAGGGGAATGCCGGAGGTAGGTTGTTGAAAGGGGGGTGAATGATCAACATTTTACTGGGCAGGAAGATAGCTAGCTGTAAGCAAGTGGGCAAGAGTTCAGTTTTCGAACAAGTTTCTATCCATAGATTGCAAAGCTGGCTGCCCGAGCCTTCCTCCAGTGATAAGCGCATTTAACCGAGGTACTGTTCTTGAGTGATTCAAACAGTTGCGGGTACGCTGTACTCGACCCTACCTACCTACCTTGCGTATCTAACTTATTGAGGTTCCGCTGTTTCGAGTGCTGAGAAAACAGGGGGTTAAATACCTGGTACCCCCGAGTTTCAGTAGGTATGTATATTTCAATCTCTATTCATTTACAAACTGAAAGTAGCTGTGTAAGCCCTATCGACAGATCTCCCTCACTCAAACGCCAATAAAGCCATGATCCCTTTGCCCCCGCCCGTAAAGTCAAGTTGGCTGTTTGTTCATATGTATCGTTATTCATTGCTGAACATCTCTGTGTTGTTTACTCTGACCTCTTCGGGCGTGAGCCCTTCCAAGTGTTGTCTTTTCTGCGTCCCTTTTCCCTCATACTCTTGCTGTTCCATTTTTCTGACGCTATCGAGTGTCGTTTTGGTACCTAAGCAGTGAACCTGTTGACATCATCCCGGTGTCTATTTAAGCCCTGATCCCACCCGCTCGTGATCTCATTCGGGATTTGTGCATTCTGGTACCGAATCAGACTTGACTGTGAAGCTGTGAGACGCTAGGTATCTTGCGACGGGCGATATTCCGGCGCAGAAGCCTCGCCTTCCTCGAGCGTGTAGATGATCCACCGTTTTCCAAGCTGTGTAGACGGGATGGCAAGAGTCAAGGCTGCTGATGTCAGAGCTGGCACTATGATCTTTGGTGATGGCCTAGTAAAGGTAAACTTGGATGACATGGACCTGGGTACCTTTGGCTCCTTTGGCTTTAACTCCTTCATGGTCAACTGTGGCTGTGAAGGGGTGGATGAAATTGATTTTCGAGGTAGCAATGAGGGTGACTCTGGAGCATCTTGCTCATCATCGTCGTCTTCGTCCTCCTCGGCCGCAGTTGAGGCTTCGCCTGTCGGTATTGCAAAAGAGGATTCAGACCCCGGGTTTGATTTCTTGCCACTACACGCCTTGACGTATCGATGTCTCTGAAGCAATGGTAAGTTTTCTTTAGTCAGTTTCCTTAATAGGTACAAGACAGCCAAAAGACATACCTTGAGGGCATCTTTGCGTGAAAAGCACTTGTCGCAGTGAGGACAAGGAAACGGTTTTGTGGCTGAGTGTATCCTTCTGTGTCGTTTGAGATCGTGGTTTCGGCTGAAACATTGAGTGCAAATATCACATTTGAATGGTCGATCTTGCTGAGAGGACTCTCTTGACACCGGATAGACACTCCCTCCTACCCGCACGTTGAACTCATGATACGGCCCACCTGAACTGCCGATTGATGGGAGTGACGGAGGCGGTTGACCAAATCCTTGGGGCATATACCCTTGATGCTGATGAGCTACCATTCCGGCGGGCGGAGCTAGAGGCCCACTATGCGCGGGATAATGGCTTGGATGTAGTGAGGGGGGATACTGGGAAGCGGGCGGAAGAAGACTGGTGATGGGAGGAAGCTGACCTCCGAATCGGGATGGGGAGGATGATTGTGGCGGAGATCCGGGCAATGGCTTCCGTGCGTAATACTGTTCCTGGGATCCCAAGTCTTGGTGTTGTGAAGACAGCTTTGAATTCCACGCCGGTTGGAACCCGGGGCTGGTGGCAGCGGATAAAGAATACACAGAGCTGGGGGAATGTAGGTCGCTTGCCTGGGGGCTTCTATCGTCGGCCCCAGAAAGCGGAAAGCCGGATGACGGCGGGAGCGAGAAAGGGGGCAGTCCATCGCGGTACTGTTGTCTTCTATCATGAGATCTCGGTGATGATTGTTCCGCCATTTCTTCAGCAGTTCCCTACATAACACAGGAAAGTGAGATGTTCAGGGAAAGACAGAGAGTGTCCAGTGTGACTGGGCCCGTTAGTCCTGGTCCGCATCTCAGCTGAACAGACCCCCGTCCCTTGAACAGGTGTGGCTGCGCCGTAATAGGCATCGCGCAAAACGCGCTTCCTTGGCGACAGCCTCTCAGAAGTTAGCACCGGTCATTTATTGCATGCCGAGCCCTGGTATTTCTTCTTTTTTACCTCATCCCGCACGGGAAGCCTAAGTCAGATGTGGTGCGACATTGTTGGACCCGTGGAAGCCACTGACAGAAGACTGAACACCGCAGACCATGGCGCGGAGTTGCAGTGGTACCCTTGGCAGAACGCCTCTTTTCTAAATCAGCATCATATACCTGACGTCTTGTTGAGATCCCCCCTTTGGCAGTCAGTCGTCTCTCATGCTTTCTGGGAGATGTCAGTATCTGAGCTACCGATTCGGTCTCTGCCACGCCACCAAGAGGTCCCTTCCGATGGCTGGTACGTCGCTCACCTATCGAAGCTAAGAAGCACCCGGTGATGTACATGCATGGCGTGACGCCACCGAGCCACGAAGACACCAAGTTAACTGAAAGACGGACGAAAAACTCCAGGAAGTGTCTTTCACGGCGCGGCGCCGGCCAGAACAATCCAGATGTTTCAAGTGCTGCGCCTCAGGTAGACTTTGGGGACCAATTATTGTGGATAGACCGGTGTAAGACGCGCGCAGTGTGGTCACACAAGCTGTCTGGGCGCTGAACATACATGTAAGCTATTTAGGTAAGGTGCGGAACGACACCGCCTGACATTGGGACCTCGCATACTGGCAAAAGAGGCAGAAGATCATCACTATGAGGCTCTGCCGACCTCTTTGGTCACGAGCAGCCACCTCGGATTACTTTTGAAAGGATTGCAACATTCCGCTTCGTCCAATAACAAACAGTTGACGGGTTGGGCAATGTTCTTGCACACGGCTAGAGCAATCCAGGGGTTCAGGGGGCGGGCAGTGCATCAGATTTCCCACCATTGCTTCATGTTTTATAAAGCTAGCCTTCGTCACTGCACTCAACAAATCGGAGACCATATCGATTTAATCGGGTATGGTGTAGCGGTAACATCGTTGACTCTCACTTCTCAGAAGTGTCTGTTCTCTCAACAGCCCCGGGTTCGACTCCCGGTATCCGAGTCTCTTTTTTCCCACACTTTCTCACTTGCACAGACACATCATCTTGATACACGTGCATTTATTTTTGGAAGACTGCCTCGCTATTTTTATGCTTTCTTGCTCAATCAAACCCATAACGCCCCCTCCCACAACTCCATTATTCAAACCCATCGACGCCATTGTATGTGGCGAAATTATGGCAGGCTCAGGAACAGCTTCAATAATTTGGGATAGATGGGCGTACTGTTACATGTTACTGTTAGCAGAGCTCTGACGAAAACCAAGACTGTTTATTGAAGCTTACCCAAGTCCAGTGACTGGATCCCAACCCTCTTTCACCGGGAAGCCGTTGCTTCCACATCCTGGGTTTGATCCAGAAGTGATGTCAGTGAACACTTCGGGATGATCATACTGCCTCGTAGTTAGCATTATTCCTTCATCGCCGCCTTCGAGATACTGACCAAAACTTGGTGGATAAACCCGACTGGCCGCTTGCCTCGGACTAATCTCTCCTCGTTGATCAGAGTAAGGATAGAAGCCCAAACCGGTACCGCCACCGAGGTACCACTCATGCTATCAGCATATCCTCTGAGAACAACCCTGTAGTTGTCTCCAATGGCCGAAACATCAGGATAACCTCTGCCGCCTTTGTTGAACCTCTTGCCCCTCTCTTTTCCCAACACACTGCCCAGCAAACTTGGCTCCCATCCCCACTGCGTGGAGGCTGCTGTAGCCGTTAGGTTGTATCCCAGCTCTGTGACGTTGGCCCGCTTCAAATACGCAGCCACGTGCTTCTCCTGCCATGGCGGCCTCATGAAGACATTTGAAAATCCCCCTCCAGAAGCAAATCTCTCTGTGGCTGTCTCGATGAACTTGCCCTTATTCTTGGGGTCGGCCTTGACCAGTGTAGCACCCACGCTCAAAACATAGGGACAGTTTCCCATGATTCTTGGAGAAAACACCTCTCTATTCGGGCCTAAACAGCCAGCCTGAGGGTCCCCCCTCCTTCCACCGACGCCATAGTCGCCAGAGGACTCTACCACAGTGACCCCCTGCAGTGAAAGCTTTAATATCTCCATGCACTGCCTGCGGGTGTAGGACTCTGGCCATGCGTGCTCGAAGCCCGAATAGGAGATGGATATGACGTTTGTTGGGCGGTAAGTGCCGCACATCAAGTCGCCTTGGTAACCATATCTGTCGTTGTTCGGGTTCGGGTACTCGGGATCGCGGCAGGAGTCGTCAGCACAATTTCCCGTCTGATTGAAGGCGGCCATGGTGCAAAAGGAGCCATCGATGGCGTCAAAGAAGGCTTTTGTCTCGTCAGCATTTTGATCAAGGCACGTTAGCAATGAAGCCACTCACTATTGAAGAAGCCAGGGTATCTTGTATCAGCACGAGTCTGGTCTTGCTGGTACCATTCGTCGTCTGTTTGGAACAGAACAGTCTTTTGAGGCCATACCAACGGAATAGCCACTTGGAAATCAAGATTGGCCTCTTCTCCTGCTAGCTGGGGATCCTCGATCGGGCCCTCGGCGCCGTTGATCGACTTGAGTTCGGGATGAGTTCCTTTCGGGATCCATGGAGCGACATATTTCCAATAGGTATCCATGTCTTGTTGATTGTAGTGCTGAGCGAGACCTTGAAAGATACCCAACTCGTTGCCTTTAGTCGCTTTCGTTCCAGGTGGGATTTGATACTGGTCTATCACCCATTAGCTACTTACATCTCTCAGTCAAACATTTTGAACCTACTTCGGATACATTGAGGCGTGATGTCCACATCACAGCCCTCTGTTACCTCGAACTCATCTTCATTCTGGTCCGGCTGGATATTTCCGGCTGGTTTGGTGGCAGTAGGAGTAGACACGTTGGTGGTGCTTGTCGCCCCTGATCCTCCCTGTCCCTTTCCCTTGCCTCTATCTTTGTCTTTATCCTTATCTTTGCCCCCCTTCTTTCGTCCTTTGCGGTCACCCGGGCGTCTTCCCTTCTCGTACCAGCTATCGTACCAGACCGACCCTCTCCGTCCAACCATCCTCTTGACAATCTTCTCATCATATCCACCAGCCATCAATTTGATGCCGGGAGTTATGTAATCAATGTGATGCGAAATGTTGTGAGGAACATGATATCTGTGAAGCAGTTCGTCAGCAAGATGATCTAACATGGAAGGAACGCGTTGGAAAACAAGCGCTCACTCTGAACAGGCAATGTTTGTTACCCCAGATTCAGGGTGTTCATAAACATGAAACCGAGCAAAAAGCAGTTTCTCGACCTCCTGAACCGGCGCGTCGAACTGAATCCACTATTTCGCACCGTCAGTACGTTAATGCCCTCAACTTCCCAATCACTCGACCTGTGTAAACTCACCTGCTTGTTCCCCGACAATCCTAGCCTTCTTTCTTCCACGCCCGAGGCCTTCAGCCACTGCTTGACCTCGCCCACCGCCTGTGTTCCCGGTGCAAAGAAGTCAACCACCTCTCGAGCAGTCAAGTGCTTCCCGTAGTTCGGCGATTTCGGATCCGATCTACTCCGTTTTCACGTCAGCCTTTTCCACAAATTAAAGAAAGAAATACAGAAAAGTCACACACATGTCCATTAGCAACTTGTGCGCCCGCTCCTCCTTTTCCCGCCCCTGTTTCAAGCCAATTCTCACAGGCAACGTCACCCCATCCTTGACCAGATCCCTCTTCACCCAGCCCTGGAGTTGCCCGTCATGCTGCCGTTCGTGAAGATCATGCGACCTCGGCACGATCAGAGGCCTCCCTGACCTCGCTGTCGTTGGGCCGCCCTCCACCAAAAAGGCCAGCCCCTGGACACTGGCGACAGTAAGAAGAACTGATCGAAGAAGCATACTGAATGGGCTTTTGCGCCGGAGTGTCGAGGAATCAACGGAAAAAAAGAACACGAGCAACAAAGGGAATAAGGAAAGCAACAGAATCGAGGGAAGGAAGGGGAGACCCAGAGCGCGTCGACTGGCCGAGGTAGCTTGACGGCACCGTTGATGACCGACGGGAGCTCATACTTATATTGATTCCCTAAATAGAACAGAGCCATCCTACAGTTTAATATCCCCGATGTGGGCCTGGCCGAGGCCCTTCCCCAATTCCAGGTTGCCTTCCCCTTGGAAAGTCACCAGCAGTTACATCCGATCCCCAGTTCCAGAAATGTCGTTGCATACCTAATCGTCCTCCCATTGGAACGCAATGCACCTCTGCTGATATTGGGCCTGACAAGGACAAGGCAATGCCACTGCGGAGGGCACGTGGCGAGTTACACAATCAATTTTTCCCAGTTGCGTCCAGGTCCCTAAAGAAGCAATAACCTCACCAAGGTCTAGAAAAGCCACTACTATATAAAGACACTATTTTAAGCAATGCCTTTCGATTGTTTTTTATCCCCGAGGACGGGCAATCTATTCTGCCGGGTCTTGCATCGGCAGCCCGCTTAGGTTCTCTGCATCCGAACCACTCAGATTGCTCAATGCCCGCCCCTCCCCCCTTTTCTCCCCCTGAGCCTGGACTATGGCGTCCTACCTAACCACCTAGGCAGGACACCACCAGCTATCATGACAAACAAATAAATGGGAACGTGGCAATTGAAAGCCAAAGGTTCTTGTTCAATTAGAAGATTTCCCTGCCGATTGAGATCAATCCGGCAAGAGTTTGGATCGCAAGTGGCAACACCGGATAAATGCCCCCAACGCAAGACATCATCATCTCTTTAACACCCGCCGGTACCAAACCTCACAAAATAAATTGCTCGGAGCCTCGGAGGCGTACCGAAAACTCGACAGAACCACGCTTCGGCTCGAGCGTTGAACCGCCACAAGTGCCACGTTGGTACCCGGACTTGTTGGCTGACCCAGCGTGACGATATCAACCTGAATCTATCGCACGCTACCTTGCCAAGACACTTTCCCGTTAGACAACTAGCGGCACTCGAACCCGATGATAAGTATCTCTGATGCTTCGGGTTTTGTTGGGCTCGTCCGTGTTGCAAGACACACGACTGCGAGACCTGAGGAAACGATAATGCTTTTTGATCAAATTTTTCTTCTTCATTCTGCTCCTGCCGAGATATGAATCCCAGCAGCAGACTCACGGCTAAGATTATCCTATCCCAAAGCGTGGCCTGATCATATTACCGCCTCCTTTCTCTTCCCCTAATCCTCCGTCGCAATTCCATCCGGCCACCCATAGATAGTGATGACATTCGTTTCCATGAATGATGTCAAGGGGGAAAAAAAAAAGGAAAAAAAAACGCCCCCAAAAAAAAAAAAAAAATCAACTCCTTCAAAGCCAGCTCCCTCAAATATGCAGAGCATCAATATTCGCAGCAATGTACTGCTTGGCCCCCTCACGGAAATCATCCTTCAGATACCCGTTCCGGTTGTTGAAGAACTGAATGAGCCTCTTGTCCTCGGTGTTCCACGTTGGCCAGTTCTCCTTCACCTTGCTCTTGGCGCTCGTGCCGCCCGACGCGTCGTTGGGGTCGAGGTTGTAGACAAAGTTGGCATAAAAGTTCTGGATGCTCTTGCTCGCGTAGTTGGGCAGGATGCCATAAAAGACCTGCAGCAAGTCGCTGCCGTGGAAAGTGCCCAGGATGGGGGTGCCCTCGTTGTAGCTGGCCAGGTAGGACCAAACGGGGACGTTGGGGTTGGCGGCGATGGCGTACTCGATGAACACACGGCGGGTGAGCGTGAAGACGATGTCGCCGAGGAGAGCAGCCAGGCGCTTGAAGCCGGGGTAGATCTCATTGAAGAGGCCGGAACCAAAGGGTGAGCCGGCTGAGATCAGGGGCGAGTACTGGCTGACCAGGCCCTTGACCTGTTGCGCGGTGGCGCCGTGGAAGAAGTATCCCCTGAGGTAGTCTTCGAGGCGGCTGGTGGTGGTGACATTCTTCTGGAAAAGCGAGAAGAGGGTGCCCTCGTCTTCTTGGTCGCCGATGATCATGGGCACGGCGGCGTACTTGCCAGCCTTGACAAGACGGTCGGCGCTGTCAGTCAGAGCAACACCGTCAGGGCGAGGCAGGTAAGAAAGAGCCACCGAGCTGTAGGAGAGGATAGCCGGGACAGAGTTGGCGGTCTCGAGGAAAGTCTCGTAGGGCAAGTTGCGCAGGCAGTTGAGGGTGTCAGCAGCACCGCCGCAACCGGAACGGGCAACCACAGTGTCGTAGATCTCCTGGCCCTTGGGGCAGTCGACGGGGTCAGCAGGGACAATGCTGCCCGAGTTCATGATGGCACCGCGGAACAGGGGCTTGCCCTTGTAGTTGATGTTGCCGTCGTAGAGAGACATCTGGTTCCACACAGAAATGGCACCGGCCGACTCGCCCCAGATGGTGACCTTATCTGGGTCACCGCCAAACGCAGCAATGTTGTCGGCGACCCACTCAAGACCCATGCGCTGGTCAAGATGGCCAAGGTTGGCAGAGCCGTCCTGGAGGACTTCCTTGCCGGGCATGAAGCCAAAGGCGCCCACACGATAGTTGACAGCAACAAACACGTAGGGCTTGCCGGCGGCCATGGCATTGGAGACAAGCGGGCCTCCGTCATACATGGAGCTCCATCCAAGCTGCATGAAATGTTAGTCAAATGTTCTGAGCTTTCCCACCTTATGGCTTTTTGCTTACCTCGAAACCACCACCGTAGATCCAAAACAGGACTGGCAACTTATCGCCGGCTTTGGTGCCAGCTGGGCGGATTACGTTGATGTTCAAGCAGTCCTCACTGATCTTGAGTGCCTTTTGAAACAGGGCAGTGTTGGCAACCGTGTCAATGACTTTGGCGAGCAGATCTTCCGAGTCGGTATCGGCCAAGAACTGAGGGCAGGCAGCGGCGATGCCGCCAGCGTCGTATGTGCCGAACGAAGCGGTCGTTCTGACGGGAGGCTTCAGGCGGAGAGGACCAACGGGAGCTTGGGCGAAGGGAATGCCATTGAAGGCTTCCGTGTTGATGCGGCTGACACCGACAACATTGCCCTGAGCAATCGAGACAGTGGGCCTGGCTCTCTTCTCCAAAATCTGAGTGGGAGGCTCAGGGGGGGCAGCGAGGGCCTGGCCAACGAGGGCCGCGGCGGCAACGAGAGTGGCGACGCCCTTCATGGCGTTTGCCGGACAAGAAGAGGGAACAGGAAGGGGTGAGAGGAAGATGGATGAGATTCCCTGGCTGACGAGTCCTCATACCCAAGGAGGGCGGCGAGGGACGAGATCTATATAGCTCTTTTGCTATTCCATCTTGTTCAACAGCCACGGAGTTTGTGTCCACCTGTAATCTCAACGACAAGAGCTTGTACCCGCCTTGCTGCACTCCACCATCGTGGGTCACCGTGACATGGCAGGGCTTCCCCAGAAAAAGCTCCCATGTACATACGCCGGCATGGTCTCCACCAAGCCAGCTGACTGACTGGCATCAAGGAGATATGTACAGGATGGGCAAGCGGCCGCGGGCAGCATCGGGCGGACTGCCGTTGCGGTACCGCTCCGAGGCGCAGTGATCTTGTTTTGGGGTTTCACTCTGAGCGGCTCTGGGTTTCTATGTACAGTCCAGGAAACAAATGATTGTTAGGCCAAGACATGAAGTCTGGGGTCCTGCGCCAACAGCCATTGGAGGCTTGGGTGGTACCGCGAGATTCTGGGGGTTGGGTATGAAAACCTCCCACTCGCCCAGCCCTTGCCGTGGGGGGGGGATGGCAATGGCCGAGAACGCCAGTGGTCACCTGGCGGTCTGGCGGATGGTGAAAGGTGGTACTGAGAATGTCTAGCGCTCCCTCTTACGCGCATCCAGTAGTTGATGAGTCGAAGAGAGAGCAGAGTGGAAAGGCGCAAGAAAGCAGTCGACGAAAACACTGCGAAGCCGTCGTCAACCGTACTCCAACGGGCATGTGAAAAGCTTTTGGTGCCTGACGCTAGAGGAGCCTCGGCTTGAGGGGATAGGTTGGACCGTTAGAAAGAAAGCTAATAAGTTGCGGTAAGTAGATGGTGTGCTGTAGATCCATTCCTCTACTGGCCGGTACGCTAGAGGAAAGGCACTATCGAGGCACACTTCCCCGCAATCCGTACTCGCGCTCGCAACGGTCCTGCGTGAGGGGTAAAAGTGGCAGTCAACGCCTTGGAAAGAAAAAGATTTTGGAACGACGGCCCTGAATCACCGGGGTGTGAGGTGGTCAAGCGAGGATATGGTGGTGAGGATCAGGGAAACTGTTGAGGAAAAGTGGATCTTTTGGATTCAAAGAACTGAGTGATATTAAGGTAATTATTATTTTTACTGCCTCGAGCGTCAAGGTACCTTACCCACGAGGGCTATTCTATACAGCGCCTTGTGTGTACCCGCGACAGTGGAAGAGTCGAACAATGCAGTCGGTGCGAGATGTGCCAGCGCCCGGTCCCTGCTGCAACGTGGGAAGTTGGAAGGCATGGGACGGGAGTTGAGCTGAGGTTGACTTCGGACGGATCTGGGGAAGTTGTGCTCAGGGTGGGGGTTGTCGAAGAGTTGGGGAAGATATTGCGGGGAAGCCGGCCTTCTTTTCCCAATCCGTTTGCGACAGCCGACGCCATTCAGGTCTTGGGAAGGCATTCGTCGCTCCGCCATCCATGAATAGCTCCTTGGCACTATGACGGCAGACCATCCGTAGTCTGTACAATGGCCACTCGTGAGTTCAACGTTTGACAAGGGCTCAAGGAAAAAAGAACTCAGACTCGGGTATCCACCGACTGACGCGATGTTGCAAAGGTTGCAAAGCAGTCTGTTGGCCAATATAGCGACTCGTCCACGTCTCCACGATGGTAATCGGGAATTACAACACAAAAGCCCGAGACTCGGAAGGGCACAAGATGCCAGGGCCCACCACCCGTACACAGTCGCCGATATCCCATGGAAGTCCACAGCATTAGAGCTAGACTGAGCTCGTACGATCTTCGACTCTCGAGTCTCGGAGCATCCTCCACTCAATCACAATCCCGTCCTAGACTCTTCATGTTCCCCGATGACGAACACGAACCGCCCCTGCCACCGTCGTGCTGCCCTGCCTTCCAGGTTGTTGGAGAAACCCTAGTGCGGGGGGGTGTATTAGTGCCTGGCCAAGCTCATCACAGTAGGAATCTCTTGTTTGAATTCTCCGACGACGGGTGGCGCCGGTACCTAGTCAACTCATCAACTTTCATCTCCAACTTTCAGATGTCAATCACATCAAGGTCAGGATGCTGCCGAGGTGCGAATGCCATCTCAAAGTAAACAAGGACTTCTTCTGGCAGTTAGGGTCGAGGGTTTGTATGTTTTTGATATCAAGCTGTGACTTGCCTTGCCTTACCCCGGAGCCCGGGACACCTAGAAGCAGCTCACACACTGACCACGATTAGAGACAAGAAAACACCACCATCTACGTTGCCAGGAAGACTCTCGGTGCCATTTACAGGCCAAATCTACACCTCCCAAGAACTGGCTCCAGTGGAGACACCAGAACCAACAGATGGAGGGGAGGAGGTCACCGAAAGAAAAAGCTAATGCACCCCGCACCCGCCAGACTACGCTAAGGACTTTGTATAGGTACATGTCTTCCCCAGATTTCCACAAGTGAGGTTGGCCGTGATTTTTATTAGCAACTAGGATGTCACCATACCCGAGACTCAGGTACGTTTTGAGCATGTGAAAAGGCGCTCAACTGGGACAACCAGGTATCTAACTTGGAAAAGGCCCTGCCCTGACGATCTGTCGTCAGGCATCCGGCTACTTCCCTTTTCAGCAAGGAGTTGTTTTACCCCTGAACATCGGAATAAAGTAAATACAAAGCTGGAAATGCTTGCGATGTAGGGAGTCCATGGGATCTGGTCCTTTCCCACTTAGATATTCAGATCGAGATGCTTTTCTCCTGCCTTCCTTTGGGCACCCATAACACTGTTTCCAGGTCAGTTCCCAGTTCACCCTAAATCGCAAGTGATGCATGGTACGTAGATGGGAACTATTGACCAAAGTTTGTCTCTTGAATCCAATACAATGCATTCGCCGGTAACTTTTGATTCCATGAAGCGGAAAGACTAGTGACAGAAGGTATCATCTTCTTATCTGTTGTCGAAATATTTGTCATCATACCTAGGTAAAGCTCAAGCAGTCGCCCTGAAATACAGCTCTTTCCCATGTCCCCAATATGGTAAAGCGTTCAGCTTGTTCATGAATGAAGGAATACTCTTCGGAACTGGCAGAATTGGATGTCTTCACACGCTAAAGTATCTTATCTTTCTGGACGTCTTCGTCCTTCGAGCGGACATTGAAAGAGTATTAATGACCTGTCAAGAATAGGTGCCCAGTTCAGCTACATGTACCTTTTTAGTGTTTGTTCTATATCTGTACTCGAAGAAGGTAATTAGCCTCCAAGAACGCTACCTCTTCAAAGTATGTTGTCCTTGGCTCTTTCATGTCTGTCTTGGTTCAAGTATCATCTTATGATCTTGCTATTCGCCGGGCCTTCAGAATCGGCCGGTCAGCCCCAGCGACTAGTGTTGAAAATCTTGGCAACTCGATTTGCTTTTTCAAGTTCACATTTGGCTCTGATGGCTTGCTATGCTATAGCAGGTACTATATACTAATAGGCATCGTCAGCTTCCTCTGCAGAACATTAAGAAATGGCCCATGCTCCACCGTTGCTTCTTCCGCCGAGATTGATGTCATTGCCGCTGCAGGATCCCATGAGGCTCGCAGGGATCTGCAACGGGCCGCGGCCGTGACAACTTCAGACGAATGAACCCTTGGTCTTAGCCACCCTTGTCAGACGGCATTCCACAGTGGGGACACTTTTCCTTTCCAATTCCTTCCTGATAATGCGGCAGGAGAAAACAATCATGAGAGAAAACGCCGATGTCATGTCCAAAGAGAAAAGCTGTCATCAAGGCTGTGACAAAACCATTGCTGACCCATCCATGGCCGACAGCTTGTACATAAGAAGTGCAAGAGATATCTAATAAGCCTCCGTAATCCCAAATCCAGTAATGCTTCCAGTCAACGCCTGCCTACCATCATGTTTCATCATATCCGCCGCGTATCAGGCGCGTTTATGCCGTCGTCCAGGCTTCCGACCATTGCTATAAGAAAGCAAAGCGGGTATCCGTGGGCACATGTACAATACATCAAAAATCGAAAAAAAAAAAACATCCCCTTGCTATTAACAGTCGACTCATTCCCTTTTCGTTTCATTTCAGCTCCGTCATCCCTTTCCTGTCATGTTCGAATGTGTTTGTGATGATGCGGCGAAAATCAGGCAGAGCAAAAGCAAAAGCTAGGAAGATCAATCCTAGCAAACCTCCAAGGTCCCAACCGACCTCGCCGTCCGTCTCCTCTTAGCACTTGGACTGAGCACAGGTCGGTCGTCCGAGCTGGGAGGCTCCTCCTCAAAACTACTGTTCAACATTTCCTCAAGGGGTTGCCCTTCCTTATCACGACGCCGCTTGAGCTTGCGCTGGCTGATGATGTGAGCCAAAACAGGCAGTTGCTCGGGCGCAGGCTCGACGAGGGGGCCGTGAAGGTCGATGAACTCCGGGTTGTCAAATGGTGAAACCCCTGAGATCTCTGACCCGAGGGCCTTGGCAAGACGTTCCTTGAGGCCGAGAATAGGCCACACCTTGACTGGCGTGTAGGTGATCTTCATACCGAGCCCGTCTTCACTGTCGACCAAAGGGGTCTTGTGAGGGGTCATGAACCTCTCCAAGAATGCCGCGGTGATGACGGCCGTATAGACAATGAAGTGGGGGTCGCTTTCTTGTCCCTCATCGTGGGTGATGAGCTGGACCTTGATGTCACGGAACTGCGGCATGCGCAATCGAACACCCCTCTGGCTATCATGCCCCGAGCTGCTCGGCGTCATCCTACCACTGTAGGCGGGTATGCGGTAAAAGTGTGCTTGCGCCATAGCGAGAAGGGTGGCAACGATGTAGGGGTCATGGTCGATGTTGGCGGGGATCAAGAGCTTGGAGCGCAAGGCCTGC
Organism: Podospora bellae-mahoneyi; assembly: GCF_035222275.1. Taxonomy (NCBI): domain Eukaryota; kingdom Fungi; phylum Ascomycota; class Sordariomycetes; order Sordariales; family Podosporaceae; genus Podospora; species Podospora bellae-mahoneyi. The sequence continues at coordinate 115,333 of NC_085884.1, forward strand.
AGCCGTGCAACAGGCTCGTTGAATATGCCGTTGGGGCCAGAAGCAATGCGGAAGAGGTTCTTGCGAATGGCGGCAAGTTGCGACCGGTTGACATAAGCCAGAATAGGGAGGTTTGGCGCATACTCGGAGTCGGATCTCACGAGTGTGTGTGGATCCAGTGTAGCCATGGAGTCGAACGAGGCATCCCGGCTGGCAGCGCTCTTCCAGACACAGGGCAGACGAACCGCTTTTCGGAAGGCCCTCATGCCGAAGAAGAGGTCGAGTTCGGCCGATGTCTTTGCCTTGGACAAGGTGTGAGGGAAGAGGGTCGACATGACATGCTTGATGGCGCGATTCTTACAAAAGAGCTTGGTAGGCGACGGGTCGGCCTGGACGAGCACCTGCAGCTCTGTCGTCAAGACGCGCGCCATGTGGGAGGGCTCAAGCCATCTGCCGTTGAGGTTCTCTGGGACAGGCTTCTCAATGGTGGGACGCCTGTCGAACTGGACGCCAAGGAGTTCCGAATGCCGGTCGGTCCAGCACATGGGCATGGCGTAGAGGGAAGTGCCTGCATTGTCGTGCATGATGTCGTACAGAGAGCCTGGATCGGGACGTATGATGCGGGTGCCGGGCCGCGGACCACGGCGTGATGAACGGGCCTTGGGACTTGCCGGCTTCGGCTGGGACCTTGGTATTGGTTCCGGGGCCGGAGGGGACACTGGGCGACTGTTGAGTTGAGGCGGGGTGGGTTCGGTGATGCGACGGGGCGAGGAGCCCGCGTCGCGTGAAGTTGTCGTCATGAGAGCAATGTTGCGCAGCTGACCCAGAAAGCTGCCGCTGAAGAGAGAGCTGTCGGAGGAGCAACGGGGTAGCGCGTGTCAGTAGGGAGTGCCTATGGCGCTATGTCGGGAGGCGCTGCTGATATGGAATTTCGACTTACTCAATTGCGAGCATGGAGCGGATCAGTGTTTGTGGTCGCCTTGAGGCTTACCAGGGGTGGCGGTGGGTGGATTCTCTGGCAGCCCTGTTGACGCGATTTTCGTAACGGGGCCCCACAGGAAGACACACCTACACCCACAAAATGTACCGAATCCAAGGAAAGCGATCAGGCGATGAGGTGGCAGAAAATGGCAAACTGTCGTGTGTTGTTGTTGTTATCGTGATGCGACAGCAGCAGTGTGTCTTCTTTGTCCACCAAGAGCTGGGCAGGACGGGAAAGGGCTGGGTTTAAGAAACGCGGCCGGGTAGGGCACGGGGGGTGGGAGAAAACCCCCTCTTCATGATGAGAGCCCGCCCTGCCTGCTGCGGGCGTGGCGACCGCCCACACAATTTGCACTTCTGCAGCCAACAGGCTTGCATTGTGCACCGATTGTGCCGGTTGCAGCGACACGCTAGTACACGGAATCCCGTGACATGGTGGCCCAATGCGGCTTAGCCCGGCAGCCAGGCATCGACGTGTTCGATCGCAGCCCAGCCACGAGCCCGAAATCCTCAACGTTTTCGTCACCGTCGGGCCTTTGGGCTCTTGGTGTCTCAAGATTTGAGATCTCTTTCTCTTGTGTTCACCGCCAAGATGTGCAGAACACCCAGAACACCCAGAACACCCGCAAAAAGAAAAGCAATCTCGGAGCACTCTATCTCGCTGAGTGTCATTTTCATCATGCGTGACCAAGGATGACCAAGGCCCGACAGGAAGGAGGGCACACAAAACCGCAAATGTTTGGCGTCATCAGATGAATTGCCAAGAAAGGCTCACCTTTCGTTTAACCGGGGTGAGCCGACCAATTAAGCCGGGCTTATCCACACTCGCCGCCCCATTGCTCGCACAGCCGCTCGCAAGAAGTGGTGTGGCTGCCTGCGATGAGTCTTGCTGTGTCACGTGTGTAAGGTAACCAAAGAAGTCTTGATGCCTGTAGCACAATCTGGTAAACTCACGAGCCACCTAGCCCGGGAGATGGTGAGCCACAGCGCCACATTTCGGACAGTCTCCACTTTCGACGTCAGGGGTTCCAGGTTGGCCATGTGCCAGATCTCCCAGCAACAGCCTGGCGAAGCACCAAAGTCAACCCCGCAAGGCTGCGACCGTGGATTGATTGACCTAAGCTGCGTAAGCCGAGTTGGCACTGAAGCTCCAAGCTCCCTGACGAGAACCGCATTCGCATTCCATCACACATCAAAACAAGCTGCTCTGTTGAGAGCGCAAGGCCGTCAAGATGCCAGTACGCAAACTGCCATTCCCAAATCCAATTCACTTCGAGCCCCTATCTCCGAGCTGGCTTCGTCCCACCGCCTTCACCCCCTATTTCCCAAGCTCTACCTTTGCCAGCCAGCTCGCTAACATGTCTCCCACCGCCACCACCAGGCCTATAACTCCATGTTCAACACCGACCCCAACCCGCCCCGTTTAATAGGCAACTTCCCCCTCCTCCCCCTCCGAACCAAGATCCGCGGCCCTGTCTACCCGCTCCCTTTCCCCGAGCCGGCCCTCCCCGAGAATGAGTCCCCCGACCAGGACTCAGAGTCCTACGACATCCTCGACGAGGTCCTCGCTCTCTTCCGCGCCAACACCTTCTTCCGCAACTTTGAGATCCAGGGCCATGCCGACCGGCTGCTAATCTATGGCATTTGGTTCGTCTCGGACTGCCTGGGCAAGATCAAGCCGACGGCGTCGAGAAGGGAGGCGACCAAGGAGGTGAACAACTTGGCGTTGGATACCAACTTTGCCATTCCGGGCGACCCGAGCTGGCCGTTGAGACAGGTATACTCCATTCCCTCAATGTTGCTGTGTTGAGTTGAAGGATAAGCTGACTGGATGTTGGAAACCAGATGTACGAGCCTCCCCGCGACAGACAAGACGCCGAGGTCCTTAGACAGTACATGATGCAGGTCCGACAAGAGCTGGCGGAGCGGTTGTTGGCGAGGGTTTATGCCGATGATGAGACACGGCCGAGCAAGTGGTGGTTGAGCTTCACCAAGAGGAAGTTCATGGGCAAGGGTCTTTAAGCGTGTTTGTTTCTTTGACAAGACATATAACAATGTACTACAGTGATTCAAGGTGGTGACCGGGCGCAGCATAAAATTACTTTTTAATTCTGCAAATGGTATCTATCCGACGCCAGGATGCAACTCATCCAATTTTTGCTGTGTCGAGGGCCTGGGTATCTGAGATTATAAACCCCCTCTTGAGTGATTTTCCGCGTTGCTTGAGCGCGATTATACCTCCTCCACCTTCGCCTCACCGTCAACCTTCCGTTTCTTGGTCGGTGACGCGACATCACCTGTCGCAGCATTCTCGGGAGCCGGAGTCCCCTCCGTATCCAGAGGCGGTAAGGTGTCGGCTCTCTTCCGCTTCCCAACCGTAGCACTATCCTCCTCCTCGCCCGTCGCTGGTGTTTCAGCTGGCGTGCCCTCCCCGTCTATCTTGGCAGCCTTTTTGCTACTGCTGGGTTGAATCTTCTTGAACTTTCCTCTGGCCTCCACTCTGCCCTCGGCTGGCTTTGCCCTCCACGCAGTAAAGATATACCCGTCAGCTCCTCCACGCTCTGTCATAAGAGGATGTGTTCTCATGGGCAACACCTGCCATCTTCTGGCGCGGCTGGTCTGTATGCTCACGCCCTGAAGTAAGGTAGGATTCAACGGGAACTGCTCGTTCCCTTCCCAGTGCTCCAGTTCCTCCAGGCTCTTCCCTACCGTCTCGGGCACGTTCCCGCTTGTCCAGGCGGTGCGCCGGGGGACGCTGAAGCAGTCAGCCAACGCAGCCAATGGCTCAATGGAGGGCGAGTATATGGCAACAGGGGCTCCGCCTGCCAACAGTGGAAGGGTGTGCTTGAGAATGGAGATGGGGTCCATGGACGAGGCGCAAACTAGACCTGAGAAGTTACCGGCACGCGTTGAGTCGACAATGTACCGAGTGCGCGCAAACCGACGGCGCTTCCGGTGAAAGTTACCCCGACGGCTAGGCTTCCATGAAGCCAGCTCCTCTGCTGACGCTGTCGGTGGTTCGGTAGAATATGAGGTGTCAAGCTCAGGCTTGAGGAGTTGTAACCAGGTGAGGTTGAGGAGGTGGTTGAGAAGAGGGTGGGGTGGGTGATTTGGTGCTGTGATGTCAAAGTTCCAGTAATTGAGGAGCGAGAGGTTTGGCTGGCTGGTGCTGTGAATGACCGTGAGGGTATTGGTTTGGGAGAACGGAATGGCAAAGTCGGACCCCCTGGGCCTAACCTTTTGCTTCTTGTTGGTTGTTGTCATCTTGGGCCTTTCAGGTACTGTCGTTTCCGGCACCACATCTACCATATCAACATCCCCATTTTCCTGCGCGGTTCCATTCTGAGTCTGGGCGTCCGTCTTGACCTCCCGCTTGGCCTCTCTTGCCGGTGCCTGTTCAGCCACAGTCGCGTCTTCGCCCTCCTCCTCCTTTGGGTATAGCACCCCCATTCTCTCAGCCATGGCTGCCACCAACATGCCGCAGGTATCGTCAACCACCAGCCACCTGCCCTTGAGCTCATCTGGTTGAATTGGAACGCACGTCTCCTCGCCCTGGTCGGTCCGAGAGTGGGGGTCGTCAATCATGCTGTCCTCGCCGCCGTAGTGCACATTTCCCCAGCATCCGACAAGCCCAAACATTTCGGCGCGCATGTCCATGATCTTGCTAGCATCCTTCTCCTCCAACTGCCATTGCGCAAAAGTAGCGACGTCAATGGGGACGACCTGAAAGCGGCGGATGTACTTCTTCGTCTTGAGTAGCTTGTACTTGGCCAAACTGAACGTCGTCTTCTGGTCGAGGGCTGTATGAGATAACATCAGCTTGGCGATTACATCCTTGCCGGCATTGTTTCCCTCCCGCTTGAGCTCCTCGATCTCGTCGTGTGTCAACTTTTGGATGGCGCTGTCGTCGATAACTTCACGGCCGGATCGAGCAACGATATTACCCTGCTCGTCCACCAAACTGAACTCTTCGCCCTCGGTCGCGGTCAGCACGGCATTGGCATCTCGGTCTGCCGCAGTGGTTTTTCCTTCGGCCTCATCCTCTTCGGCGATGACCTCGGCGTGGAGCTCGCTGGCGGGAACGATTCGAAGACGGGAAAAAGCCTCTTCGGGAGTCTTGTCTAATACTTCGAAGGTGAGATGATACGGGCGACCGAGAACAAGGTTTGCGGGAAATGCGCCATATTTTCCTAGGGAGATCGTCCTGTTGATTCAATGTCAACAATGGCCCATGGCTTGGTCTACCAGCCGTCGCAAAGGGATGGGAAAGCGAGGGAAGAACCTACGTATCTGGAACGATTTGGATGATCTTTGTTGACCCTGAGGGCAGCTTGAGGCCAACCCAGGCATTGGGGCGGATGAGGGAATGCATGCTGTACACAGTCTCAACACGGTGAAGCTGTATTGACAAAGGTCAGATGCAACGGCATGGATGCATCAATTGCGACTCCCGTCGAGAAGCCCAGAAAAAATTTCCACCAGGGGCTGCAACCTCAGCACAATGCGGGGCGCTTTTGGCGGGGTTGGGGGACCTGGGGAGCAGGTACCTTGACGGCCACTGATAAGAAACCTGGAAGCTTATCGCTTTCACTGAACAACTGCCCGGAATAGCACGTATACTGAGAGTTAAAGGCCATGACAATCTATGCATTAGTTTAATAACCAAACCCACCAGTCTACTCCAACTACTGTTTCTTGTTTCATCCACAGTCCTGTCCTTCCCGCATCTCCCGTCACCGGGCAGCCCACGTACAACATCACATCGTCCTGTCCTGAACCATTCAACTTCGGCCCTGTGTCTCGATTGACAAGCTCAACCAACAACAAAAACCCCAACAACACCCAGGCCCATGGCCAACACCAACTTCGACGTCTTTCTTTGCCAGGCCTCTGAGCTAGCCTCTTCATTGACTGTCTGCTTGGCCTGGACACAGCTCAACGATCCCGAGCTGTCATGAACCTCGCCGCTCTCCGCAAAGTGCGTCCAAGTCATCAGCACCGGCCAGATCATGTGCTCAGCCTCCCGAATCGACGAGCTATTCCCCTTCTCTGTTGGGCTCGAGCCAGCCGCGAAAAACAATGAGCTCCTATCCGCAGCCAGCGGGTTCACGCTGTTCTCATTCTTGCTAATCGGCGTAATCTCTACCATCCGTTGTCAGCTCAGCCTCTCGCAATAGAAGAACAAAATACTAACCATAACCCGTCCCAACAGGACTATCGCCCTCCACCCCCACCAACCTGAAATACTCCTGACAAACCGCGGGCACACTCACATCACTACAACCTCCTTCCTTCCCCCCGTTCCCCGCCAACCCATTCACCTGTAACTGATTGATGCAATCACTCGGCAGCATCTGCTCACACCCCCCATCACCACCATCTTTCAGAATCTGACTCGTATTCCCCGTCCCCTGAACCAACCCGCCCGTGAACACCATGGCGCAAACCCTCCAGGTGCTGGCATTAAATCCCGGAACTAGCCCCTCGTCAGGGGGGATGATTTTGAGCGTCGTGGTCGTCATGAACTGCTTCTTTTTGTCGGATAGGGTAGACGCCACACCGGAAAGGGAGACATCAGGGATGATTCCTATCTCCAACGCCCAGCCTTGCACCCGGGAGGCGGTGCCATCTGCTGCCCCGGCGGGGATGGAGAGGTTGTACCCCGTGATGGGAAATGAGGCGTTGGAGATGGAGTTGAATCCCCTGATGGTCTCGAGAAAGGGAGCAGCCGGGAGACCATAGGGGGCAGAAGACAAGGGAGAGGTGCCGCCGACAAAAGATTGGGCAAAGGAGGAGCGGGGCAGGAGCAGCATGAGGAGGGAGAGCGGGATCGAGTAAGAGGACATGGCGATGATGTGCGGTTCCAAGATGGCTGTGATCTAAAGGAACAAGAAGAGAAGCTTGAAAATCAGGTCGTCGGTCGAGTCCATTTTATGTCTCTCCTCCACAAACAAGGAGGGGCGAGATACACGCGCAATGTACCCAAAGCAGAGGCCTAAGAATAGAAGACTGTATTGGGCTGGTGGAGTCTTGGCTGGATGGGTTGGAGGCTCTGGCGCAACAACATCGGGGATCGAAAGAGAGAGAAAAGGCCGAGAGATATAGCCAGTGACAAGACCACCGGCGGGATGTCTTGCAGCTTCTCGGACAATCACCTGCAAGGAGAGAGTCAGAGCACTACATACTCGGGAGCCGTGAGACGGACTAACTATGCAGGCAGAACTGTTGGCAGGTCTATGGTGAACATTGAAGAAGAAAGTAGAACCTGTTCTTCCTTCGGGCGGGTATCCCTCCATTGGGCCTTCACTTCTCCTGGACCAAATGACAAACGTCCCAGGCCTCTGACGAAATGGCCGATCAACTGAAACACAACGGTTCCTCTAGCTATCTCGGTACCTTACCACGCTAACAAAACACAGTTCAACGGCGGAGTTGCAGCAAGGGGGGCGGAAAGCTTAGTCCCACCTCGACCCAGCCGCTGGGTTGTTAGCTCGCCGTCTTGGTGCTCGAAACCCTTGACAGATCAACCTGTGACCCCGATGCCCGGATTCTGCAGAACTCCAAAGTTGGATTCTTTTGCTTGTGATCGTCCCCAACCAGCCCCTTGCCAACCGCCCCAAGATGAATGGCACGACAAGGTAGGACAATTTCTTGATTTTTCTTCTATCCACTCCCTCTTCTTCCAAACCACTCTAGACTCGCTAGCTAGCAGACAAGATCGAAAACCAATTACCACCCATCGACGCCGACCAGTGCTCAAAACTGTGTCATACGACCCAGAAACAACAGACTGGCTGGTTGGCTGACTGACAAAAAGTATACAGACAAACAATGTGAGGAAAAACGACACTGACCAAACAAGTGAGAGGACGAAAGGGATATCATAGGTGTTAATATATGACACAGCCACAGCAGTAAAATGTTGTTGTATATACGAACACATGTCGGTCAACATCAGACCCATACCCAAGCCAAGAAAACACAGAGGAAAAAAGAACCCAAAAGGAAAAAAAAGCCAGGTATACCAAAAGTGACAAAAGGAGATGTTTAATCCCCAAAGCTCATCCAGGCCCAGGAACCAATGGCACTTCCGAGAATGAGGATGGTCAAGATGGCCGCGCCCGCCCTGTCGCCGTTGGTGATGGGGGCGAGCGGCTCACTCAGACCTCTGGACCTGGAACCAGCGTTGTAGTTGGGCTTGCTCAGACCTGTGATGTTGTTGGCCGGAGGAGGTGCGTCATCGATCAGCAAGCTGGACACGGCAGCCAACACATTCATCTGCTCGCCAGCGCCGCTCGTCTTGTCGACGGCAGGATCAACATAGACACCCTCCCTCCAGTAGAAGCCACACCTCCGACCTGTGTCACCTCCTGTGCACTGCTTGACAGCAGCTTCGGTAGACGTCCTCAAGACCGGGAGGATCTTGTCCCGGGTATGCGGGGCGACCTTGGTGACCACGGACAGCCAGCGGTGGACGTAGCCCTTAAACGACAACATGTCTGCCGTGCAGGCGCCCTTGCGGCCCTCGCAGGGAATTTCGTAGGCGATGTCGTCCTCGAAGAAATCGCGATGCATGCCCTCCCACAGCTTGTCGACTCTCGTCTTCCAAATCTCACTGCCGTTGGTGTAGTTATACATGAAGGCGCTCCCGTGCAGCAAGAGGGCAGCGTTGTAGCTGAACTGGGCTTTGTTGATGTCGGTGCAGTTGTGCTCGACGTGGCCACCGTCATACACACGCCAGTCCTTGTGGTCAATATACCCTACATCCCACAGCCACTGGAACGTCTTGTCGGCCCAGTCGGCATATGACTGGTTGAAGGTGTAGGCTGCCAGGCGGGCGCCCAAGTCAAAGAAGCAGCCGTTGGCAATGGTGTTCTTGTAGTTGTAACCTGCGTTCGTGGGCGGAACCTGCCATCTCAGACCTCCGTTGCAGGTGTTGTCGTGTCTTTCGGGGGCGGCTTGGGTGTGGAAAACAGCCTGGGCCAGGGCGAGCCACTGGGGCTGGTCCTCTGGCGGGTTGGGGAATTTATTCTCGGCCGCCAACATAGCACTCATGCCCCAGAAACCCTGGTCGTCGTTGCCCAGCGAGGCCGTGTGGTTGGGCGGCATGTAATCCTCGTCGGGACCGACCTGGTGAATCATGCCTTCGGTGACTACCTTGTTGTAGGACTCATCGCCTGTCAGAAACCAATAATCGACGTAAGTGCCCATCATAGCTCCTCCTTCCCACCAGTAGTAGTCGCCCTTGTGTTCTGTGGGGGGGCCGGGGAGAATGCCGGGAATTTCACCTGACTGGTTGCCCTTGTAATAGAGCATGAGGTCGTAGGCGAGCGTGGCGGCGGACTCCTTGATTTCGGCTGCAAACAACAAAACAGTCAACATCAATTCATAGGATTCTCTCGACATGTGCTGGGTCGGGTCGGTACCTTTTGTGCCCAGTTTATAGACGGTAGCTCGTGCGCCGGGAAGCAAGCAGCTTGTGGTGGCCAGCAGCGCCGTCAACCATCGCGACGGGCATTTTAGCGCTGGCATTGTCGCCATTTTCGCGGCTGTGGTTGTTGCAATTGCCCAATCTTCTGTATCTTCTGCGATATCCAACTCGAAAGTCTGGGTGACCTGGGGGTATATGTCGTTGTCGTTGGGGGTGGTCGAATCCGGAATAAGCTCGCGCTCAGGCCGAAAGCTGGAATAGGCAAACGAGCGTGGGTTTGGTGGGAGTAACGAGTGTGGGTGGCGGTGGTGGTGATGACCAGCACCTGGTGTTTACCTAGTTCATCAACATATACCTTACAGGTGATGATGACGGAGGGGTGGTGGTGACGGTGATAACGGCGATGGAGGCGGTGGTAGATGGAAAAGAGCGAGGCCAGGTGGAAAAGGCATGGTTCCAGGAGGTGGGAGGGCCAAGATGACGCGACGAGACACCTCACCTTGTCGCTGCTTGGTATTCTCGTTTGGCGCTTGGCTTCTTGGCTTTTCTGCTGCAATGGCTGGGCATCGGCGAGGCGGTGCACGCTCGTCTCCACTGTTGACGGTGCCATTGGCTGTTGCATTTGCTCTCCCAGCCTTGGCGGCCGTCAGGAGCACTGCGATGCAGGTGGGCCTCTCTCTTTTTGTCTCTGTAATATCCCTCGAGTTTCAATACAATTCATTCCCGGCACCACTCAGAATCCCAACCTGGAGCCCCCACCACAGGCCCCACATGCAACTGATCAACCCTAGAAGCTGTGAAAATCCACCCCACATACTCTCGATGTTCCAGACCCTCCAAAACCTGTTTTAATTCAGATCCAAGCGCCCCAAACGACTTCAACAAGAACGGACTTGTCCCTGTCGTTCTCTGGCTACCTACCTGAGTCTCGGTGGTACACCGGCTGTCAACGCCGCCCACCTCATACTCTGGCCAATTCCTTGTCTGAAATCTCGACTAACGCCTTGGAGACTTGGAAAACACATGGAAGCCGTTGGCATACGTCAACCAGTACGCTCAACAGCGATCACCTCTTGTTCGGAATTGTTGGCACGCGCGTCCCCGACAGCTAGCAATCTCACAATTTGCGTATCCGTATCTGATGTGGCTGGTCACATCTCGTATTCAGTCATGGCTTAGACCGACAATGCATACCTTTTTCTATTTACATTTCCTGTCCATTTGCATACATCAAAAAGTGACTGGCGCACACACTAGTGCTCCCTATCTACCTAGTTGTTGGCCGTCTTGTCGTTGTAGTAATGGATCTGTCGGGGCAATGTCAGTTGGCACCATCTCAATCACTCAAGTAATTATGAGGGGAACTCACAGTATGGTCGGAGCACCCTGCAGGCGTCTGATAACCATAAGCGCCCGTGTTGATGAACAATTGCTGGTTCTTGCACACAAGCCAGGCTCCGACGTTCTGCCTCCTGATGCTCGGCACGCTCCACGTGAGGGTGTCTCCCTGCCACGCAAACGTCCCAAACGTCGACTTGGTCGTGTTGAAGAAGGTGGCCAGAGTACGAGGAGGGTTGGCCTTGTCGGCCGGCTCCTCCACCCAGAGATACAACGGTGGGTTGGATACCTTGTTGACTAGCTGTCCACCCTCGATGTTGAACTGTCCTGCCGTGGTGTGTGACTCGAGAACAGCGATGCCGGGAACATTCGCGGGCTTCGTCTGGAGGTATTTGTGATAGTTTGGAGGCGTCACGCCACGAATCCAATAGGCACCTTGCTGGAGGGTGGTGGGAGAGGGCGTGGAGACTGGTGTGTCTGCTTGAGCAACAGGTGAGGCTAGGCAGGCGCCCGCGCTGAGCAGGATGGAGACAATGGTTGACTTCATGGTGGTGGCGTTACCGACGAGAGAGTCTTGGGTTGTCGACAAGCTTTGAGATGGAAGGTTAGCTGCACCTCGGCTTTTAAGGGGTCCCTCGGTCGGAGCGACGCCGATCGGATGATCGAAGATCAATATAAGGCTCAATATATACACCGGGGCCTTTGCCTCCTGGCGAGCGCTTTGCTAGTGGAATTAACCTCTCCGCCGGTATTGAGCTGCTTTAATCCCGCGTCCCGTGAGAGGGGCGCTGCTTTGTGAACAGGAAAAGGTAGATCGGCTGCTCTGCTAGATCCGGGTAAATGGCCTCGACATGAAATGATCGATTGTTACTACCACATAAAAGAAACAGACTAATATTGAAAATATACAAGAAACCATGTCCTCGACACATGAATATGTATACCAATACAGCTCGTCCCGATGTCCCTGAACCCCTGAATCCTTCACGTAATCACCTCAGCCTCGCGATGTTCGCATCTCGTATACATTCTCCCGTCGCTTCCCTTTGGTGTGCATATCAGCAGGAGCCTCCACCACCGGCACCGTCCCGGAACTGATAGGTTCTCCCTCATAAGGACTCAGTGGCCAAGGGTTGTTGAGAGGGTGGTTACGTGTAGGAGGTGCAGGTGCAGGCAAGTCTTGCCCCCCAGACGGGCTTGATCATACTACTTCGGGTGCTTTCAAAAGGATTGCGCTCTGAAAAGGCCGGTCCCGGTGATGGACTCATCAGTGCCAAACCCCTGGGATGAATCGCGTCATAGTAATCCTGAGCTTGCTGGCGATTCTGCTTCTTCTGGCGGCGTCTGCAAAGAAACATGATGAGCAGAGTGAGAATGATGACCAAGATTAGTATCCCACCTATCACCGCCCCTGCGATGATGCCATGGGTCGTACGAGGCATGTCCATAGGTCGGGAGCTGGGTGTTGCCGACGCGGAAGGCAAGGGACTGGCGTGGATCATGGCCTGCTGCCAGTGTGGTCTCTCACCGCATCCGACCATGGTCTGGAACGGACGATCGTGATATGTCAGCGTGTTGCAAAAGATCGAAGCAGGATTGGTGCTGTTTGATCCAGGTCAGGTTGTTAGAGACGACGCCTCAAATGTTCTTAGGACACCGTACACGTACCAGCAGGTTGTATGTGGACCAAGATTATTGCAACGCCCACGACTGAAGTCACCGTTGTCTAAGCAGGCTGTGGCGACATCGCAACCTACTGATGTTGGACAGCAGCCCACATGGTCTTGAGCGGTCCTACAAACCAACCCTCCGTTGCATGTTATAGGCTTGTCTATTGAGCCATGTTAGACCAAAGCAAAGAGGCAGGGTTTGGAACGTAAGCAACGTGCTGGTATCGCCTTGAATATAGGCACAGGTAGTGAGGGCATTTTGTCTCAACAACAGGCCCCGCGGACTATGAGGAGGGTTTGGGGACGCCGTAGGAGCGGGTGCCTGTGCTGGTCCATGATCCCAGTCAGGAGCCTCTGTGTGCAAATGCGTGGGCTTTGCCGCATGCCATCTTGATTTTGGCGCAAGAGCACCTTGAAAGCTTCTATGGGCACCTTCGGGGACTCCGTGATGAGCTCCTCCAAAGTGGGCTTCAACTCGGAGGATGAGTGAGAGGAAGAAGAGCCACGTAACTCAGAAGGTTAAAGTTGGTACGGTCAAGCCCATGTCGGACATAGGTATTCGCAGCACTGGACGAGTGGAAATGAAGACATTCAGCAATTCTGTATCTTTGATCCACCTAGTGCTTAAAGGGCTTGCGAAAGTCTGGCCCGACAGTCTGGCCAGGTCAACTGAGCGGGGCAGAACAAAGACTAGATCTCCACAAACACCTTCGGTAGCTGGTGCAAGCTAGGTTATGAGCTCCTGGGAAGCTTTATCCAGAGCCTCATTCAGAGACCGACCATGTGTGCCGTGGCGTACGCGTTCTCTCAACTACAAAGAAAACCTCGGGAATTTTGCACAAATCAGGGCATTTCTGTCCTACCTAGTAGAATGCTGACTTGAGTACCTCGATTGCGAGCTGGCCAATGCACCGGCATGTGTGGGAAAAGGGGTAATTCAGGGGTAACCAAGATTTGTTCCTATAGCACGGCAGAGAACTCTAAATGGCCAAAAATGTCTCATTTTCCCCACCGAAACCAGCTATTATTAAGGTGCTGTTATTCTATATACGTATTCATTAGGCATTATTTCATGTCATGGCATCTGTGCGAACTTTGGCTCATTGACTCAGATATCGATCCATCTCGCCATCCATTTGTCAACAGCCTCCTTGGCCTCATCAACCAGCCCAAGTTCTGTCAAACTGTTAGCCACCCCATCCAAATGTTATCGGAGCCATCAGACGAAACTTACCCAAAAGAAGCTGAACACCACCTCTGATACCGCTCTCCAAAGCAGAGGCAATCCAAGCATGCGTGTAGCTGGTGTGCTCGCCGACAAAGATCAACTGTGTCCATGTGTTAGCTTTTTATCATGTCAGTCTTGAGCAAGGCAGGAAGACGTACCCCATCATAAGTCTTGAAGTACTCGGGAATATATAGCTGATGCTGTCCAATACTTGGGTTCGCCCAGCCACCCCTGGTGAGCTCGTCTTGAGCCCAGCACCGCCTGTTGTACCGACCAGTGTACAGCTTCCTCGTCTCCTCGCCGTGGATCTCGGTCATGGCGTCCAACACATACTGGACGTGCTCTTCTTCTGACAGGGACTCAAGCAGCGCGCCAGTGTCATAACTCGCCAGAATGGAAGCGGGCCCGGTGCCGTTGATGTTGTAGGATGGGTAGCAGATGGAGCCGATACCGGGGATGTCGGTGGAGGTGCTGCAACTGCCGAGGATGGGGTTGGCGTACTTCTCCCAGAAGCGCGTCTTGTACTCGAGGGCGACCTTGCAGGCGTTGGCGTACTCGAGCTTGCGGATGGCGTTGGAGATGGTGGCAGGGAGGGTGGGCATTCTCCAGGAGCGGACGACTGAGAAGGGAGCAGAGATAATGGCGTAATCGTAGCCGGCAGAGGAGAGCTTGGACTTCTTCCCACTGCGGGGGTTGCTGTCTCGGTAGGAGAGCTGGACCTTCTTGGAACCCGTCTTGGAGTCGGTGGAGAAGGCAACACGCTCGACGGCGCGGTTCATGATGGTATCCTTGTTGACCAACGGGTGAAAAGCCAAGGGGAGACGGTTGAGGCCGCCATCGATGGTCTTCCAGGAGGCGGCTCGGAAATAAGCGCCGCTGTAGATGCTGGACCAGTAGCTGTGATCGCTTCCGCCAATAACATCTGTGTCGTTGAGGCTACCTCCAAGATGGTGTGTCAGGAAAGCAAACTCGGACCACGTATCACCTCCAAGACCCTTGAGACCGTTCTCGATCCAGTCCTTGTGAGCCTTGAACATGTTGTTGGCCACATCCGCATACACACTGCTGGGAGGCATGTACTCGCTCAGGGCCGCAGCCAAAGCGATGGTCGAGTTGTCCCGGGGCATAGAAGGGGTCCCCAAGGAAGGATCGGCCGCAATCTGGGCAGAAGTTGGTGGCAGACCGGATGGGAGCTTGAAACCGTTCCTGTAGACCAGTCCGTTTGGTGAGCTCTGGTACCAAGGCTGGAAGCTGACGGTGAGGTTCTTGCTGTTCCTGTTCAGTTTGTTGATCTCCTCGGCGACCTGGAAGACGATCTGAGAGTCGGTGATTTCGAGCGTGCTGTTGGTTGCTGGATCATTGTAGGTCCAGGGGAACCGCATCGGGCCCATCTCCTGGTAGGAGTAATCGAAAGCCTTGCCGCGCAGGTACTCGGTGTGAACTCTGCCACCAAGACGGTTGCCGGCCTCAATGATCTTGACATTCTTGAGGCCCGCTTGAGTGAGGACGAGATAGCTCATCAGCCCAGACATGCCGGCACCCACAATGGCGACCTCCTTCTCCTTGGCGGCCTTGACGTCAATGGGCCCCGGTTGTTGGTCCTGGAGGAGCTTGACACCCTCGAACCAGGGACCAAGGGTTTCAATTCCCGTGGCATTGGTCATGGCGATGGCTGTGGATCGTTAGCAAATGAGGTGCGTCTTGTTTCACCAGAGTTGAACTGACCAGCTCGCTTCTCTGCTCTCTTTGCGTGGCGATTCTCGAGGAGCTGAGGCTCACTCCTCCCCAGAAGCTGCCCGGCGGAGTTCCAGGCGGAGAGGCATCCCCCAGACTCAGACCTCTCGGGAAGCTTCCACACAAGGCGTGTCTCCTGTCTCTTTCCCTGGATCTCGCCCACGGTGTGATGGGCATCTCTAGCAGAGAGAGATGAACAAGAACCGTAGGAAACGGTGACAGGACTGGCCACGTCTCTCTCGACAAACAGGTGGATGTTGCCAAGGCGAGAGGTCACGGCATGGCGAGTCTCGAGCCTAACAGGGTGGCTGTTGAGGTTGACTGAAGCAGCAGCAGCACCTCCGAGGAGGAGGAAAGATGTAAAGCCGACCATTGTGAGGAGAGGGGGGTGGTGGGACCTGGTCGTTCTACCCGGAAGACAGTCTCAGCAGGCCTGGGGCTCGGGCTCTTTTATACGGAAGGGTGCCCTTAACATGGCCGTGCCGGCTTGCCATCCCGAGCTCGGAGAGGTGAAGCCTCGGAACAGGGACGAAGAGTCCACCCACGCATAATCGGATCAATTGCTCCATCGATACACGGTTTCCCTGTTGAGGTCAGGTGCGGGATGGACGCCTACCCGACAGCTAACGCCCGTATGTGTAAATCTTTGACAAATCGTGCCTCTCCCCCGCGAGGAAGGCGAATACCTACCCTGGTGTGTTCTGTTCTGATTGACTGCTTTGGGAGAAGATGGAGGGGCGGTTAGCAGCGTGGGTGGATTGGATCCTTGTCAGACTTTGTCCCCGATCCCTCTTCACCATCATACCGAAGGATCCGAGAGGTGCTCTTTTGCGCTGTGCAGTTGCAGTAGTTATCGGGTCTAGTAGATATCTGCATATCCTGGGGAAGTTCGCTTGGAAGACGACCGTTGTTATCCGTATCTTGGCCCCCATGCTGGTGGAGCGCCCCCCCATTCCTGTTCGGGAAGGTGGTTGATTTGTCAACAGCAGGACACAGCTAAAGGAGCAAAACTCCATCTTGTTGTCGTGATAAGGCGCGTTTTTCTTGATTCGTTTGTTGCAATTGGTCATGGGTTGTCAACGGCTTCGTTGATGTTATACCAAAGGCGTAGAGGGACCCGTCTCTGATTCCGAGGTGGTCAGCCGGGAGAACTCCATTTCCGAGTGAAAAGGCTACGTAAGGTAGCTTGCGTAAACAGATACAAATCTACCTACATATCTTTCCATCCCATCAGGGGCGCCTTTCGCATCATCGTTTAGCTCGTGTGCTAATAAGTCTCTCGTACTTCGGGTTGCCTGCCGGTTGTACGAGCAGTTTCGATGAGAAGTTCCGTCGTGTCTAGCTAACAAAGAAGTACCATCGTGAAGGTTGTTATCTCGCTTGCCCATGATGAAGCAAAAAGCAAATTGGCAAAGGTGGCTTTGGCAATATGAAGTAAACAAACAGAGTATAAAAATAGGGGTGAAAACCGAGGCCTGTCAGTCGCAATGAGCCGGTTACATTGGGCGCAAGGCGGGTAAGGTAAAGGCAAGGTAGGCACCCTACCTACCGAGCATTGCATGGTGCTAAGGTAGGTACCAGATCACGCAATTCGAACCAGAGTTTTGATCTGAGAAGCTATAAGTAAGGCATGAGCAGAGTCTCATCCCCCTAGATAGGGTCTAGTCCCAGTACCCACACGTTGATAGGTCTTTATCAATGTCCCTCGCCCCGTGTCAAACTCCTCCCATGAAACCTTGCCAGCCAACTATTCGCCATCATCACTCTGATTCTCTTGCCCCAGATCATGAAAACGAAGACCATCATATTATTTACCACCAAGATAGGGACGAAAGCCGCCACAACAATCGTGACATATCCATGCTTGAGGATCCAGTTCAACAGCTCCCCGCTAAAACCAAAGCTGATGGCCTGCTTGCCAAGGTTCATGATGATGAGCATCTCGCTCAAGTTGGCATTGTACGAATCAACCGCATAAGCCAATGTGAGTGTGAAGTAAAAGTAGCCAGCCCACTGGGTGATACCGATCGCGATGAAGTAGCATATCCAGTGGAGATCTCTGGCTGCAGCCATACCAAAGAGAACTTGGCCTGCTGGAGCGACAAACGCGGCAGGAATGAGAACCCCCAGTCTCATTTCGGCTTCTCTGACGCCCCCATTCCTCCTTGTGAGCCTCGCGGCCAGGATATCGGATGCCGGGAGTAGAGGAAGAGCAAGGCCAAAGCCAATAAAAGTCGCAATGGCGCTCAGACCAGAATTTGTCTCGGGCCAATTGTATGGGGGCTGGACAATCTTCAACGGGAAGACGAAGTTGAAGGAGAAGCCGCACAGTCCAATATAGATGCCGTAGGTGGCGATGACCCAGAAGGTGGAAGGAACCAAGAGATGGGTGAAAGCTCTGAATGGCATGGCCCAACAGTCACACGTGTAGTCGAACTTGTCCGGGAAGATGCTGAGCTGCTGTTTCCAAGACTTGCGCCGAGGAAGGACAGAATTGCCCGACAGCTCTGCAGTCTCTGGCTGCTGCTCCTTCTCATTGCCTTCTGCCGTGGTCGCAGCCGACGTCACAACCTCGAGGTTGCTCCCGCTTGACGACCCACCTGACGGAGCAACAGGAGCTCTGAAATACAACGACTCTTCCACAAAGAGAAAACACAAAAGCAAAAGCGCGCCACCAAAAGCCAGCTCGACATAAAAGAACAAGTTCCACGAATACCCGGCCGCAAGCATAAACCCGCAAAACATCGGCCCAGTCGCTCCCAGACACAAGGCAACCGTATACCACCCCAACTTCTTCCCTCTCTCGTGCAAGAAGAAGATGTCATTCACCAACTGTACCGGCAACGCCTCGCAAACCCCGCTCCCAAAAGCATGCACAATCCTCCATGCTAGCAAACCCCCATACGTCGTCGATTGACTCGCCCCGATGATCCCCCCGATATATGCCACCAGGCTCAGCAACATGACCGGTCGCCTTCCGTACCTCTTGTACAACGGCACCAAGATCACACTCCCAAAACCGAAAATCAAGTTGGGGTAGTTCACCAGCCCTGCCGCCGTGTTGGGATCGACGTTGAACTGAGCGGACCAAAGCCCGATGTACACTGCCGGTCCGAGCAAGGCAGAGATTCCCAGGAAGGAAAAGGCGCAGGCGCAAAACATGATCATATGTTTCTTGAACTTGGTCCATTGTAAGGGGTCGTTGGGGTCGGCCGAGGGGACAGGGAAGAGGGCCTGGCCGTAGTGGGTTTCTTCACCCTCTTTGGCGGCGAGGCTCACGGTGCCTGGGATGGACTCCTCGTGAGCGTGGCTGTGGGGATCATGGCGGATGGCGATGGCCATTTTGGGGGGTGTGTGAAAGAGGGCAATGTGCTTTTGTCAGATGTCTGTCACCCAGATTACCAAACTGTTGACACAGACGGCAGCAGTGGTATGTCTTGACACTGGACATAGAAGAAAAGGTAACCAGATGGCACCCGGGGAAGGGAATCAGGAGGATGTTATATGTAAATCCCATCGAGAATGATCAGCCGGCCACGCGAACGATCCTGCAAGATATATACATTCCATCCAACCCCCTCATTCAACAATAGCAATAGGAGAGTTGGACTGACACCACCGTCCTTCCTCGGACAATGACAAGGTGAACTGGTTGCACAACAAGCACTACCGCCCTTAGGAATTACGCTAGTAGCTGCCGTGACGACATTGTAAGATCTACATTCGGAAGATGGCAATCTGCAATGGCACGAGCCAATACTGGCACACACACACGTATATACAGTACCGCGGGAGGATGTCAGCCGGTACACCCACCTCATCTGCACGAACCATGCTCCAGATAGTGGGCATACTCAACCACGTGGTGAATGTGTATGTCAGGGATGCCCAATCCCCCCTCATTTGCCTTTGTTTGTGACTTAGCGATAAATCAAAACGGCACGAGTAAGATACATGCTCACCGTGTAACCTTGGTCGCAAGGGAAATCTTGGGGGTAAAACCACAAGACAACATCGATGCCATGTCCACAGAGAAGCATGCACCTACTCGGACGGATTAAAGGATCAAACTGGATGACATTTACCAAAGTCTATACATCAAAATACGCCTCAATCTCCTTCTCTGGCTGTCAGATTTGGAGATTGGAGGTACCGGGAGTGTGTTTCCTGCCAAGAACATGGTGGCAGACGGCTGCTGTCTATCTGACCTGAGAGTGTCGGCTTGGAATCCGACATGCGTTATGCTGTTGGCTCTGAACTGTCCGCTCCATGTCCATTGGATTCACCTGTCACACGGCATGTTGTGTTTATGAATAGTTCTCGTCCAATGTTTCTGTAGGTTCTCCGCTTTGGGACGGTCTCTTTTGATCTGTTGGCCGTTTATTTCAGAACTTGTTCTGGGCCACCGGACGTCCAGTATAGATACTAACATGATTTTGTACGACCAACGAGCTTGTGGAACCAACCCTAGTGCTCGAAATTGTGTTACTACCTAGGTAGATCTGTGTTTAATGCGAGAAGTTGGGTTCTGTTCGAGAACTGACATGGTTTATATTAGCCACGGCTTCAGTAACGGGCAGCTTATCTTCCGCAAATCTCTACGAAGCTGGTTTCGTAAAAACACTAGCACATACCGCACATAGAGCTGTACAACAACGTGGCTCGGAAATTCAATTCAGGCAGTCCGAACGGGCCTGAGAAATCCCTTTGTGTGTCTGCGATGTACTTCACGTCACCAAAGAGCAAAAAAGGGCGTGTCTAACCCGCTCTATCAAGCTCAAACATTTCCTTGGTTCGTCATGTTGTGTAACCCCAACATCAAAAAACATCAACGGTCAGATCCAATCGGCGGCTATTAGAACGGCCGAATGGCCCGTCCCCCTCTTGCAGACGCCTTCGGTAGACGCTCAGGGACACCTGGCCAGAGGGTCTCGGGCAAAGACGGTACTGTGTTGATAAATCACGAACTGCGTGGATTCGATGTGTTCCAGAGAATTGTTTTTTAGCATGATAGGATTCATGACTGCATTGAGCCGTCAAAAATCTTGTTATCAGCGATGAAACATCACCGAAGAAGGGGACAGATTAAAAGTTAGGAATTAAACCGGCATATAGAACTCGGGATCAGGTGTGCAATGTGCAAGACTCCATCCGAGGGTATATATCTATATTTACATATGAACCACCCAAAATCTCTTCCTGGGGGTATCCCGCTCAAAGTAGCAGGCCTTAGGCAAGGAACATGAAGGCCCACCCAGCCACTGCAGCAGCCAAAAGACCAGTGGCGGCACCGGTCACACCGGCGCCGCTGGTGTCGTCTCGGAACTCTTCAGCGGTCGTCTGCTCGCAGATGCCCGAGTCCTTGAGCGCATCGGCGGGGACATAGACCTTGGGAACGCCGTTGTTCATCTTCATTTCGATAGTGCCCGACATGCCAGCCTGGTTGGACTGGCAGGTGAGGACCTCAACGACCTTCTGATCGGCCTGGAAGCCGCCAACGATGAGCGGATGTTTGCCGCCCTTGGAGCTGTTGTTGGTGATGCAGAACACGATCTGACTGCCGTAGGAGCCCTTCTTGGTGCAAAAGTAGTTGCTGTTGGCCTTAAGGATCTCGGAGGCGGTGTTGACATAGTCCTTGTCGAGCTTAATGATATGGTTGCGCACCTTGTTGAGCGTAGCGGTGAGCTTGTACAGGGGCGACTCCTTGTCATAGCCGGACTGCCAGAGAGGCTCACGGTTGTGAGGAGTCTCGAAGCCGTTAAAGTGCTGCTCCTGGCCCTGGTACACGGTGGGAACGCCGTCGTTGAGGATAACGTAGGTCATGGCGTTCTTGGCAATGGCCATGTCGCTGTTCTTATTGGCGAAACGGGGCATGTCGTGGTTCTCGACAAAGGTGCCCAGGGCAAAGGTGTCATTGCAGTTGTTGATGGCCTGCTTCTTGATCTGGGCGAGCTTCTCGAAAGAGCCACCGTTGAAGCCGTCGACGAGCTTGTAGTAGTCGAGATAGTTGGGCATGCCGGGCAGGAGGTCCAGAGTCTGGTAGCGGCAGAAGTCCTCGGTCTCGCCCGTCAAAACCTCGCCCCAGGCAAACACACCGGAAGACTTGACAAAGCCGGGCAAGAACTCGTCGTTGACGTGCTTGGCGGCATCGATGCGGAGACCGTCAATGGAATAGTTGCTGACAAGACCCTTGATCCAGCTGTTCATCTCCTTGATCACGAATTCGTTGCGGGTGTCGAGATCGGCAAGGGCAACGCCATAGGGATAGAGCCAGCAGTCTTGGTATTCGGTGGCGTTCAACCAGCCCTTCTCGGTGACGTTGCAGTAGGGATGGAAGTACTTCTCGTCGTTGAAGGGGTTGAACTTGGAGTAATCGATCTTGGGGGGGGGCTTGTTGTCGAACTTTTGCGCCATGTGGTTGACGACAACATCGGCCATGAGGTAGATGTCGCGCTTCTTGAGCTCGGCCACCAGATCCTTGAAGTCCTTCTCGGTGCCAAACTTGTCGTTGAGGGCATACAGATCCGTGGTCCAGTAGCCGTGGTAGGGGTCACCGACGGCCGTGTGCTCCTCCATGTTCTTGTTGATGGGGCTGATCTGGATGGCCGTGAAGCCCATGTCTTGGATGTAGTCGAGCTTGTTGATCAAGCCTCTCCAGGTGCCACCGCAGAACTCGTGGGCCTCACACTCGTGGTCGATGGAGCCATCGGTGCGGGCATAACGGTCAATCATGACCTGGTAGACGGACCGTGTCTTCCATTCCTCAGCGTCGGCAGCAAGACCGAGGCCAGAGAAGGCCAGACTGGCAACGCCAGCCAGGCTCAAGAGTGAAGCTCGCATGGTGGGTGTCTTGCTGTCAAGCAGAAGCTGAGAATATCCCAAAATAGGAAAGCGACGATACTTGTAAGACCGGGCAGTGAAAAGCTGGTTCGGATGCACCGGTGTCTTCGGCCCAATATTTTTTTCTTCTTCTTTGTTATTTATGCTTAGTGAGTGACTCGGGTCAGATACCCCCTTCTTTCTTCGTCTTCTTGCTTCTCGTCCTAACACATTGGGGCCGAAAGGCAAAAAAAAAAAAAAAAGAGTGTGAATACGCCTAAGACGGCGTTTTTGGGAATGTGTGTATAAAGCGAATGTAGGGAATAAACAGCCGTTGAGGTGTCAAAAGATGACTGGCGTCAGGTTGGACAGACTCTGGGGAAAATAAAAGGGGGGGGGCCCAGGGGGAGGGAACACCGCGTCTCTACAGGACGCTACGGACACGCTTTTCGACCCGACACCACTGTGCTGGGCATGTCGGGAGGGTCCCGGGGACACCGGCCAGTGGTTGACATTGGGGAGAAGGGGGCGGGGGGAGGGGGGGGGGTGTTCATGGGGTGTCCATGCAACGGGACGAGATGAGAGATGAGGAGATGAGCCTACCAGCCAAGACAGTCCAAGAAGAGGCTGGACACTGTGCATTGCTTGCGAGAATGGGGAACCAGTAGGGGACCCCTGCCACGCCGACTCGTGTCAGTCGAATGTTGATCTATCCGGTCTCCGCTTTGAACTGCAGGCTTTTTCTTGGACTGAAATTAGGGGCGTTTCTGTTTTTCTCATGTAACGGTTCTGCCGGCGGCAGTGTTGCAGGAAGGCATCCGTACCTACTGACTAACATGACTTCCCAGTTCTATCTACCGTGCACATCTACGGTCGGGATAAGCTTCTGAGTCGTGCGGTGTTGAAGAGGCACAGAGGGTTAAGTCATCCTGCCGTTGAGCCAAGCCGTTGTCGGGTGTTAGGGTATGCCAGATGGCAGACCTGCCTGCCAGGCGGGATGGGGATGCCAGCGCGCGCGCGCCGCGGTGTGGCGTCGAATGACGGAACATTGGCCAGGTGGGTACCGGTAAGCGAAGGGATGTGGACCTTTTGTTCCTTCTTGGCGCACCACTCTTTTCAGGAACTCGAAGCCGCCGACCGAAACATCTTCTCCAGAAAAAAAAGGAGCACCAGCAGCAGAAGCAGAAACACGAAGGCCACTAACAGCTGGCTCCATCCCGGTCATTTCGTCGTTTCGGCCTGTCAGTGTCAGCGACACAGAGACATCTACGACATCCTTCTCTTCCAGTGAGTGCCACCAACCCAGGGCAATGGTCCCCAACGACACCAAAGCAGCAGGGACTTTTCTTTCGTCGCGCTGGGCAGTCGACAGAGGCCGTGGCAAGGCGCGAACAAGCACGCAAAGAATTCTTCTTTTCCGCCTTCCGAAGCCCGATCGAGCGGGTCGCATCGAATCTGCCGCGGTACCTCCTCTGCGATCCCTGTCTGCGCACGCTCGTATCGAATCAAGCTGCCAGGGCCAATGGTCACAGTGCGCTGGACATGGAGGGTCGGAGGCGACAAAGCAGGGCACTCTCCACCCTGCCGACACAGGTTTTGCACCATGAACCTCGACAAGCCTCTCAAGCTTCCAGTCTAACCCGCCTTATCGCCCGTCCCAAGAAAAGGGGCAGCAGTGCACCGTCGCACCAGCCAAGGCCTGGATAAGGGAAAATTGGGAAAGGCACCACCTGTTGCATTCATCCACATCCGCCCACCAGCTTCCTCTGCCTTGCCGGGTTCTTCATGTCGAGCACTTGTGTTTTTGTTTTGGCCTTCATGTTCATCTCACCGTCTCACGGGGGCCATGCCGGCATTTGCTTTCCTTCGACGGCCTTTCTAAGGAGATGGCCGAGGGTCCGCGAAATGATGTCGATGCCGTCGAGATGAAGTGGGAAAAGGAGAACTGATGAGCCAACGAGCGAACGTGCCGAAAGTGATAATTCCTATCAAAAGCAACTGATAGGCTGAGTGGCCTCGACGCGGCTCCGCCTATCTGCGCTCCGGTATTCTTCCGCGCGCGAGGGTGGCCAACGCGAGCTGGGGAGGTGTGGCAGCTGTAATGCTCCCACGCCCAGCATCCAGATCTCCACTTGGAAGGTCTGACCACGGGTTTCCATGCCCCCTTTTCCCGCCTCTCTCTCTCTGTGACCGGATGGGGCTTCGTCGTGACGTGGAGTTCACAGCTAGGGCTGGCTGGCCTGTCCAACGTGTCTCGTCCGTCCGGGGGTCGGGAGGGGGGGGGGAGGGCTTCGATAGCGCGCATCTTTTTCCCTTTCTAATCTGTTGGTGGTTGCCATCATCGTCCTTCTTTGTATTGTTGTGTTTTCAAAAGTTGTACTGCTGAATTTTTGTCTTGTCTTGTCTTTTGTTTTTTATTGGCATTGTCTCTCGTTTCCAAACCTACTGTCGCTCCCAATGAGAGGCGAGCGACGGTCAACATGATCCGCCCTCCGTTCTTTTCGAATGCCCTACTCATCACCCTCCTTACGGCCACCACACTCGTTCAAGGCCTCAGATACGACAAGGATGAAGAGAACTGGAACCTCAACACGAAGAAGTCGGCCAAGACGCCGCTCGAATATGACTACGATGTCTCTCTACGACCAGAAAACTACACCTACATGGACTCCCCCACAAACTGGCGGATGCCCGTATACACACTCTTTTTAGATCGATGGGTCAATGGCGACCCAAACAATGACGACATCAACGGCACTCTCTACGAGACCGACATGATGAGCACGCAGCTACGCTTTGGAGGAGATCTCGAAGGACTGAGGGACTCTCTCGACTACATTGCTGGCATGGGTGCCAAGGTATGCTGAACGGCGGGGGCGGGGGGTTCGACCATCAAAGAAGAGAGGGCAGAGGGTGCTGACAGACGACAGGCCATTTACATTGCTGGATCTCCCTTCATCAACTTGCCATGGGGTGCCGACTCCTACTCGGTATGTGCAACTAGAGCTCACCTATCTTGGGTGTGGTGGTAGTGGAAGATATACTGACCGAGGCCATGCCAGCCCATCGACTTGACTATGCTTGATAAGCACTTTGGACACATCCGTGAGTGGCAGGAGGTTATCCATGAAATTCACGAGCGCAACATGTGGGTTATCATCGATAACACCATGGCTACGTAAGTTTTGCTTCCGGCAGGTGGTTCCGCTGAGGTGGTGCAAAATCTGACATGTCTCTCCCGGGCAGCATGAGTGATCTGATTGGTTTCGAGGGCTTCCTCAACGAGACGACGCCTTTCCGGACCGAAGAACACAAGGTTCTGTGGAAATCTGATCGTGTGTACCCCGACTTCTCCATCGGTAACGAGTACAACGAAACATGTGACTACCCCGAATTCTGGTACGAGGACGGCAAGCGCATCAAGCCGCCAGGACTCAAGGGCTGCTACAACAGTGACTTTGACCAGTATGGTGATATCGAAGCCTTCGGTGTGTTTCCCGATTGGCAGCGTCAGCTGGCCAAATTCGCCTCGGTGCAGGATCGTCTCCGCGACTGGCATCCTTCTGTGGCCGCCCGTATTGAACACTTTTCTTGCATGGCCGTGAGGGCCCTGGACATTGACGCTTTCCGTATCGACAAGGCCGTCCAGGTCACGGTGGATGCCCAGGCTTCCTTCAGCTCTGCAATGCGCAAGTGTGCCACCGACATTGGCAAGACCAACTTTGCCGTCTTTGGTGAAATCACGAGCGGCAACACTCTTGGATCCATTTACATTGGCCGTGGCCGCGAGCCCGGGGCGGCCGAGAACTTGCATCCCGAAAAGGCCATGAACATGGACTCGGACTGGAAGAACAACCAGGACCTTTTTGTCCGGGAGCCCGGCAACAGTGCCCTCGACGGCGGTGCTTTCCACTACTCCATCTACCGTTCCATGACGCGTTTCCTCGGCCTCAGTGGACATCTCCAGGCCGGTTTCGACTTGCCTGTCGACTGGGTCATGACCTGGCACGAGATGCTCAAGACCAACGACATGTACAATGCCAACACGGGCAAGTTCGACCCTCGCCATCTCTACGGTGCCACCAATCAGGATGTGTTCCGTTGGCCGTCGGTTGTTCAGGGCATGGAGCGTCAGTTGCTCGCCTATTTCATCATCACGTTTGTGCTCCCAGGCGCGCCCATCATCTACTACGGCGAGGAGCAGGCGCTCTACGCCCTCGATGGTACGGCTTCCAACTACGTTTTCGGTCGCCAGGCGATGGCCCCCTCGCCAGCGTGGAAGGCACACGGGTGCTTCCAGCTCAACGTCACGCAGTACATTGGCTGGCCCGTCGAGAAGGGCCGTCTCGGCTGCCACGACGACGGCGTTGCTCGGGACCACCGCGATCCTGCGGCCCATCTGCGGAACACCTTCAAGCACATGTTTGCCATCCGCGATCACCTTCGCAGCATCGATCATGGCTGGTACCTCAAGACTCTCGCCCAGCAAACCGAGGAGATTTGGCTGGATGGTAGCACAAACTTCACCGAGACTGGTATCTGGAGCGTTGGCCGGGGGACCTCCGACACGCAACCGGAGGACGAAGAGCCTGTGTGGCTCATCTACAGCAACCGCAACAAGACCCATACCTACGAATTTGACTGCAGCAACCCCGATACCTTCAACAACGGCGCCTTCATCGCTCCCTTTGACGCTGGCACCAAGATTCGGGATGTCTTTGAGGACGGACCTGAGATCACTCTCGAGGCTTCTCCTGTCAAGAACGAGTTCGGCAACAGCACCAAGAATGCGGGCTGTCTCAGCAAGATTGTCATGCCCCCTTATGGCTT
Organism: Podospora bellae-mahoneyi; assembly: GCF_035222275.1. NCBI lineage: Eukaryota > Fungi > Ascomycota > Sordariomycetes > Sordariales > Podosporaceae > Podospora > Podospora bellae-mahoneyi. Next base: position 142,343 of record NC_085884.1, read on the forward strand.
CAAGATGTATGTGCTCAAGGACAGCTGGCTCGAGCCGGCCCCCATGATCACCAAGTTTGAACCCGGTCATGACATGTCCATCGATTCCACCGGCAAGGGCGGTGTGATCCCGATTCGCCTCGAGTTCAACCACGAGATGGACTGCGACTCTGTCAAGAAATCGACCACCGCCGTCCTCACGGTGGACCACTCGGGCATAGCCAACCCCAAGAAGCTCGACATCACCTGGGACAACAATGCCTGTGGGACGTTTACCCCCTCCGAGAAGAGCGAGTACATCGGGTCGATCGAGTCAACTTGGAAGATCACTGGAAAGCTCACCAATGTCCAAGACGGCATCATCAAGCTGTCCGTCAGGAACGCTACTAGAGAGGACGGATCTGCCAGCACCAATGCCAATGATCATTTCTTGATCCGGTTTGGGGCGCCAAACAACCCGGTCGTGTTTCCATCGTCGGCCAACTACTCCCGCACCCTCTTGCACTTTGACGGAAACAGGATGGCCATCAATCACAGCGCCCCGGGCGCTACGCATTTCAGGTTCAGCACCGACTTCGGTTCCCTCTGGAGCGAGTGGTTCCCGTACGACGCCGAAAAGACATACCAAGAAGTCGACGCCATGTACCGAGACAACACTCTCTGGACAGGCACGGAGCTGCAGAAGTGGGAGGGCAAGCACCTGCAGGTTCAGTACTTCAGCAAGCCCCTCGGCTCGTCCGGCTTCATCCAGCACGCCGACAGCAACGACATCACTTTTGAGCGTCATGTCCCACACATTCGAATCCACGGTCCGTACAACAAGTGGGGCTATGATGCCGGCTTGCCCGGCTCCATGGACTTGGTTCACCACCACACCTGGGAGCTGCACTACATGTATGAGTGGCCGGCCGAGTTCCAGCTGAACGTTTGGGGTATCAATCCCGACAACCAGCCCGATGTCGGCTTCATATACGGTGACATTGACAACGACGGCATCGTCGACCGTCTTCCCCCGAGCAGTCTGGCCAGAAACGTCATCAACATCACCGAGCCCCCTCCCCTGCCGCAGCTCGCCTACAAGCTCGTCTACAACGACGCTACGTGGAGATTCGAGTACATTCCCACTGGTCACATTGGCATCCAGGTGGTTCTCTTCATCCTCCTTGCCATCATTCCCGTCTTGCTCGCCGTGCTTGCAGGCTGGATCTACATGCACAGCTTCTACCAGGTCAAGATCAATAAGTCTGGCTTCAGCTCCAAGGGCTGGGTCCCGCTCAAGCTTGGCAACCTGTCCAAGCTTGACTTCCGGAATCTTGGCAAGGGTGGTGTCGAGATGAGCCCCATGCCTCCCCCGCCTCCCAGCGCTGCCTTGGTTCCTTTTGGTAGCGGCGGTGGTCAGAGGACCGTCTTGATCGCGACCATGGAGTACAACATTGACGACTTTGGCATCAAGATTAAGATTGGTGGTCTCGGTGTGATGGCTCAGCTCATGGGTTCTGCCCTGAAGCACATGAACCTCATCTGGGTCATTCCGGTCGTCGGCGATGTCACGTATCCCTTTGACAGCATGCAGGCCGCCGAGCCTATGTACGTCCAGGTCATGGGCCAGCCGTACGAGATTGAGGTCTACTACTATACTGTCAACAACATCACCTACGTCCTCCTGGACGCCCCCATCTTCCGCAAGCAGACCAAGGCCAACCCCTACATCGCGCGCATGGACGACATTGAGTCGGCCATCCTGTACGCCGCCTGGAACTCCTGCATTGCCGAAACCATCCGCCGGTTCCCCGTCGACATCTACCACATCAACGACTACCACGGTGCCGCCGCCCCTCTGTATCTCCTTCCTCAGACCGTCCCCTGCTGTCTCTCGCTCCACAACGCCGAGTTCCAAGGTATGTGGCCTATGCGCACACCTGAGGAGCAAAAGGAAGTCTGCGAGGTCTTTAACCTCCCCCCCGAGGTGGTCAGGGACTATGTCCAGTATGGTTCCGTGTTTAACCTGCTCCACGCCGGTGCGAGCTACCTCCGTATCCACCAACGTGGCTTTGGTGCCGTCGGGGTGTCCCGAAAATACGGTGACCGTTCTCTGGCCCGCTACCCTATCTTCTGGAGTTTGAAGAACATTGGCCAGCTGCCCAACCCCGACCCCTCGGACACTGCCGACTGGGACCCGAACGAGGATATCTCGAACCAGTCGAAGGAGATCGAGATTGACCAGAGCTTTGAGGAGAAGAGAGGCGACCTCCGCCGTCAGGCCCAAGAGTGGGCTGGCCTTGAGGTGGACCCCACAGCCGAGCTCTTCGTCTTCGTCGGACGTTGGAGTTTGCAGAAGGGTGTTGATTTGATCGCTGATATTTTCCCCAGCATTTTGGAGAAGTACCCCAAGACGCAGCTCATTTGCGTCGGCCCCGTCATTGATCTGTACGGCCGTTTTGCGGCCCTCAAGTTGGAAAAGCTGATGAAGAAGTACCCCAAGAGGGTCTACAGCAAGCCCGAGTTCACCCAACTTCCGCCATACATCTTCAGCGGTGCCGAGTTCGCCCTGATTCCGTCTCGTGATGAACCTTTCGGCCTGGTTGCCGTCGAGTTCGGAAGAAAGGGTGCGCTCGGTGTCGGCGCTCGTGTTGGTGGTCTTGGTCAGATGCCCGGTTTTTGGTACACTGTCGAGTCCATGACCCCCTCCCATTTGCTCCAGCAGTTCAGGCAGGCTATTGTCTCGGCTCTGGATTGCAAGTAAGTTGACCACAGAGTTCCTGCCTTTGCTAACGAACACGACTGACACACCTGATACTTTGCAGACACAACAAGCGCCAAATGATGAGAGCGTGGAGTGCGAAGCAGCGTTTCCCCGTCGCCCAGTGGCTCAAGCAGCTGGACGAGCTCTACAGCGAGTCCATCCGCATCCACCAAAAGGAGGCCAAGAAGAAGAAGTTTGATGCGCTCAGCCCCAGCCCCATGGGGACCAGGCCATCGTCTCGTGCCAGCAACATCTCGAACACTTACGTGGATCCAACCGGCGGCGCTCACACTCCAGGAATCACCCCCAGCCCAAGTCCGGGACCAGAACAAGGCCTCATGACGCCGAGACTGGCTTCCCCAGAAGCCCTGCCCACGCCCACGGCACCATGGGCAGGTGGTATGAAGTCCAACTCGCCTCGTGAATCGGTTGCCAGCTCCATCAATGGAAACACACTGTACGCCAATCCCGCGGCCCAAAGTAGTACTGTCAGCGTTGACAGTTTCGCAATCAGGGCCCAGAAAGACGGCATGCACTCCCCAGGACTGGCCCCATCGGACAACGGACTCAGCCTTCCCCGGCCGGCCTTTGGAAATGCCAACCGCAACAGCAGTCTTCTCAGTCTTCCCGATGTCGTCGGTGACAGGCAAGACTTCAAGCTGCAGCAGGTGGACCAGTTCTTCAATGACACCAACGGAGAGTACTATGCCGAGTTCGAAGACATGCTCGAGACGTTGAGCGCCGGCAACTCGACCAACGAGCTATGCATCGAAACATTCCTCAAGAGAAGCGAAAAGGAGTGGTTCGCGAGATATCGTGACGCCAAGCTTGGGCGGTATAGAGAATCCCACATCGGCAGCCCTGGCAGCCGGCCCGAGTCGAGAAACGGTCTTGGTGGGCGAAACGAGTCGGTTGTCAGCCGTGGACGTCAACGACACCGCAGCATGACCCCCAGCGGTCTGGCCAGGTCCGTCTTCGAGACCTCGCCACCAGGCAATGGCGGCGGCGGCGGCATGGTGGACGATGAGTTCCTGTTGGGCGATGGTTACAGAGCACCAACAGGTCTCAAGAGGTATGGACACACACCCTCCGTCTGGAGAACATGAATAACAATACTAACCTTCCTTGTTGTGCAGAATCATGTCTATTCGCATCGGTGACTGGCCCATCTACTCGTTCTTCCTCGCCCTCCAGCAAGTCATTTCCGTCAGCTCGTACCAGATTGTCCTCCTCACAGGCGAAACCAACCAAACGCCAGAAAAGCTCTACATGGTCGCCGCTACCTACATGGCCACGTCGTTGATCTGGTGGGCACTCGAGAGAAACTTCAAGTCTGTCTACTCGCTCTCGGCCCCGTGGTTCTTTTACGGTCTCGCCTTCATGTTGATTGGCATTTCGCCCCTGCTTTCCGACTGGCGCGTGTCCAACAAGCTCGAGGAAGCTGCCACCTGCTTCTATGCCGCCGGCGCCAGTTCCGGTGCCCTGTCCTTTGCGCTCAACTTTGGTGACGAAGGTGGCGCGCCTACCAAGCAGTGGATCACTCGTGCCCTCGTGGTGTCGGGCTTTGCGCAGGTGTTCAGCATTGGTCTCTGGTACTGGGGCTCCATTGTCTCGACTCTGGATCCCACATCCACTATCTTTGTCGGCACTTCCAAGGTCCCCCAAGCCATCGTCGTCGGCATTCCCATCTGCCTACTCATGTGGGCCATTGGTGCCATGCTTTATGTTGGTCTCCCTGACTTTTACCGGCAATCTCCGGCGAGCATTCCCGGTTTCTGGATCTCGCTTTGGCGCCGCAAGGTCGTCCCCTGGTTCTTTGTCATGATCATCATCCAAAACTACTGGCTGTCGGCTCCCTATGGCCGCAGTTGGCAGTTCCTGTTCAACACGCAGCACGTTCCCGGCTGGGGTATCTTCTTGCTTGCCTTGGGCTTCTACGTCGGCCTTTGGGCCCTCGTCTTGTGGGGCTTCTCTCATTTCAGCGAGGAGCACACCTGGCTCCTGCCCATCTTCGCCATCGGCCTCTGCGCACCACGGTGGGCGCAGGAGTTCTGGGGCACATCCGGCATGGGCTGGTACCTCCCGTGGGCTGGTGGCCCTGTCGGCTCAGCCATTCTTTCCCGCTGCCTGTGGCTCTGGTTGGGTCTCTTGGACAACATCCAGGGCGTCGGGTTGGGCATGTTGCTCCTGGCCACGCTGACCAGACAGCACGTCCTGACCGTCTTGGTGGGCGCCCAGGTCATCGGCAGTGCTTTCACCATGCTGGCGCGGGCGACCAGTCCCAACGCACTCTCGCCCAACACCACGTTCCCTGACTTCAGCCAGGGCATCATGCCTGGAGCAGCCAGTCCTTACTTCTGGGTGTGTCTGGGATTCCAGCTGATCATCCCCTTTGGGTTCTTCAAGTTCTTCAGGAAGGAGCAGGTCGAGAAGCCCTAAAAGTTTTGCTATACTACCTTTATCGTAATGCCTATTGTGCGTCTTGTTGCTGTTGCAGTCATGTTGGTGTTTTATGTCGGGTTGGCGGGCGGGCCGGCGTGCAAGGAAGACTTTGTTTTTTTTGGTTTTCATTTTCTCACTCTCCATGACGAAAGGGTAATAGACGGAAACGGATTCCAATGTCAAAGAAGCTTATGGGAGGTTGGAAATGGGTTTCCAGCTGGGAAAAAGTACATGATGACATACACACACAGACACACCCACAAACACACACATAACTGCCTAGAGATTCGGTCCGACATAACATACATTTTCTTACAATCCTTTACTTTTTATTTATAGTTGGCGGTAATTACATCTTTGTAGTGTATATAGTTGACGAAGCATCCATGATTTTCTGAAGTGTATTGTTGTTCCATTTCCCCTACGTCATGTCCCATCTTCTTGGGTCACCTTGTGCTTGCTTTGCTCCCGCCAGAAAATGCGAGCAACCGTTGGCCAAGTCATCGTACCAGTTTGCCCCCGTTGTCGTACCTACCACGAACCACACACCGACACAAAGCCCCAGTAACGGTCACCGAGTCGGCTACAAATAGCGAGTTACTTTCGGCCCTCTTCCTACACCATTTTCCCCCTCCAACGAACTCACTCATCACCCCCGCCACGTACGAGTCGTCACCCTTTGCCTTTTTCCATCTCGATCCCCATCCTCCTTGCCAAACATGGCCGGGTACCTCCTCTCCAAGCTCGGCTTCGACCTGAAGAATCAAGCAGATAACCACGACCCTGGCAACAACGACGACCGCCCCCCTCCCCTCCCGCAACTCCACATCTCCACCGAGGACCACTTCCCCCCTTCCACGCAAGGGACCTACCCCCGTCTGTGCCAGCTATCCGACGGCTCCCTCCTCAAGAGCTACACCACCTTTGGCCCTGACGGGGAGAGAGTCCTGGTTGTATCACGCAGCGTTGACCAAGCTCGTTCGTTCGAAGTCGTGGGGGAAATCACCCGGTCCCACGGCGACTGCGACAACTGTTTTCTTGCTGAGCTGGAGCCGGGGGTTGTGTTGGCTGCTTTTAGGAACCATGATTTGAGCGGTGAAGATGGTAATAAGCCGACCTGGTTCCGGATTACGGTTTGTCGATCTCGGGATGGGGGGAGGATTTGGGAGTATTTGAGCCAGGCGGTGGAGAAGGGGGGCTCGGATGGGGTGTGGGAGCCGTTTATAAGGATTCCTGTAGGGAGGCGAGAGGAGGTGCAGTTGTATTATTCGGCCGAGGCGGAGCAGGGGCAGAGGCAGGACACGATGGTGGTTGTTAGTGGGGATGGCGGGGAGACGTGGTCGGAGCCGAGGAGGATTACGGGGGAGGAGGGGTTGAGAGATGGGATGGTGGGAGTTGCCGATATGAAGGATGCAGTTTCTGGCAAAGAGGCGCTGGTAATGGTGTTGGAGACCACAAGGTGTGGGCCTGGGAGGTTTAGCATTGAGGCGGTGGTTTCGTACGACGAGGGACTGAGCTGGGCGTCAAGGCAAGAGGTGTACAAGCCATCTGGAGAGGGCAAAAATGCCGGGGCACCGCAGATTGGGACTCTGGCTGGTGGGGAGGGAGTGGCGGTGGTATTTATGACAGATGAGGATGGGAACGAAGGGGTATGGCCTTCTGGGGCCAAGATCAAGACTGTTTTGGGGGTTGGGTTGGGGAATGGAGTGATCAACTGGAGTCGGGAGGCTGATACTGTTTTCGAGGAGGGGAGTTCATGGCCAGGGATTCTGGGAGTCGGTCACGGGGAGGCGCTGGTGGTCTGCGAGACGAGGAGCAGAATTGGGGGTAGGCTGTTGAGCTTGGATCTCTGACATCCATGACCATGTTCTAATCCGCCTCTTGTCGTATGACAGCATTTGACGAACCCCGAGATGAGGAACTAGACGGTAACTCAACATGATTTCTTCAACTACCCGAAACTTTGTTGGATTTCACTCGAATCCAGTCCTCCAGATCAATATGGAGTAGTGGTTGCTTCGCCCAACTGCAACATGCACAAACCTAGAGTGGTAACCTGAACCAGACCACCGGTTTTCTTAGGTCTTGAGCGAACTGGAATATGCGCCGGCAAAAGAGCTGAAAAGACTGCACGGAAGTCGTGACGGGTGTAATCCGTACCTAGGTATTTATCCGCCGCTCAGCATATCACAGGCGCGGCAGATCCTTCGACGCGATCATGTCTGCCTTACCCCGGAGCGGTTAAAAGCACCACTTCCCGTCTTACCCCAGATCTTGGGCTGATCACCATTCACGAGCTGAGAACTGAAACAGCTAACCGCAGGAAGAAGTGACAATGCAGTCAGCGCTCCCGCTGACAGTTTCTCTTCTCAATTTGGAGCGCGGGGCTATTTCTTCCACGAGATATGATGGCTTTATAGGTGGTTCACTTCGTCTTCCCTTCACCCAAAGCTTGCCTGTCCATCGTTGCATTTGAGATTCCAGGATACCTCCTCTGCTTGTAGCGTTGCATGCATGGCCGTGTGCAGCGGACATTTTACGATCTTCACCTCTCACCTAGTTGAAGTCGAACCTCCAGGGTAGGCGTTGCTGTATCATTGTTGTCGGGGTACTGGAAAACCCCAGCGTCGAACAGTTGGGACAACTCTACCAGCACCATGTTGCTTCACTTCGCCATATACACCACTCTTTTTCTTACAGTCAGTCATGGAGCCAGTCTTCCTAATCTCAGCAATGAAAATTCACTCGATGATGGTGACAAGGGCGGAGGGAAGCGTACAAGAGACCCAGGCTATGTGCGCATGCCGGTGTCGAGACAGAAGTTCAAAAGTAAGGGGAAGTCAGAAAGGGGCTGGCATTGGGGGCCCCCGACCGACCCTCACAATGACCCCCCAGCTTTGAAGTCAAATCAACCCTTCCAACCTACTCATGCGTCATCATCGACAATACCACCGCCAACTCTGACTAGGATAACGAGATCCCCACCAACCCAGCAGTCTCCGACTTTGCATCGCCGAGCAGCAGACAGAAGATGGGGCTGGTCCAATCTTGAAGAACTGGGCGGCATTGCCTACATCATCCAGTGTTCGTGCTCCACCCTTGAATTCCATTTCCACCTGATTTCAACCCCTGCTGACAAGTCCACAAACTTCTTTCCATAGTGGACATTGGCACGCCCCCTCAAAAAGTCCGCGTCTTCGTCGACACCGGCTCGTACGAACTCTGGGTCAACCCCCGCTGCAGCACGTCGGCGTCGGATTCCCTCTGCCAGACGTTTGGCAACTACTTCCCATCCAGGTCAAACTCCGCCATGCACATTGGTGGCAACTTTGCCGTCACCTACGGCACAGGGGCAGTGCGAGGAAGCTACTGGAGCGACGTGATGAGTATTGCGAGTCTGTCACACCTCCCCCAACTCTCTGGGTACTTCTCACTCTCATGCTTGAGACTGACAACTCCCTAAAAAGTGCTCCAAATCCCCCAAGTCCAGTTCGCCGTAGCAGCCGACAGCAACTACACCTTCGCCGGCATCCTCGGTTTAGGCTACGCTTACCCCTATTCCATCTCCTATCCCTCCGTCCTCAACCTCATGGTCTCCCAGAAGATGATATCCGCCCCCATCTTCAGCCTCGGTCTTGGCGGCGACGGCGACGGCTTCAGCGAGATTATTTTTGGCGGAGTCAACCGCTGGAAGTTTGCCGGGCCGCTGGTCCCCGTCTCCATTTGGCCTCCGGTCAAAGAGCAGGATCCGAGATGGGTGCAATACTGGGTCAATGTCACCAGCGTCGGGTTGACGAAGCCGAAAGAGGCAGGAAAACTGTACACACCTCGGGAGGGGTTTTCCATGCCGACGTTGATCGACACGGGCTCGACGTTGAGCTACATCCGGGAGGACCTCGTGGCGGTGATAGGGCAGCAGTTCAACGCCGAGATTGACACGCAGGGCAATTACTTTGTGGACTGCAAGTACAGGGACGTGGCGGGGACGGTGGACTTTGGGTTCAACAGCGGCGCGATGGTGATCAATGTGCGGTACAAGGATTTCATCTACCAGCTCTACCCGGGCAGGTGCATGCTTGGGGTGCAGCCGGCGGACTATGGGAGCACGTACTATGTGCTGGGAGACACGTTCATCAGGGGTGCTTATTGTGAGTCTTGCCCGTTTCTTACAGTCAGCAAAATATCTACAGAGCTGACACATGCATACATAGTGGTGTTTGATCAGCAATCAGACGTTGTGTGGATGAATCAGTACTATAATTGTGGCGACGGGGTAGTAACAGTGGGACAAACCCCAAGGGATACCAAGAATGTTGTCGGCGCGTGCTAGCTGAGGTGGTTTTTGCGGACATTGTGTTGTAGGTTTCTTGAGCATGTATAAAGCAACATGTTTTCTCCCGCAGTCTTCTGAACCTGGACTCTGAATCTCGAACCGCCTACTTCTTCAACTGCGGCCAACACAGGACAAAGTCATGGAAACACCGGGAAACATCAAATTCCAAAGCTACGATAGGATCATGAATGCGAACCTGCGTGGTCACCGAAATGCGTACGAGCATCCGCCGATCATGGAGTTAGAGATCGAACTGTACCAAGACGCCTAGCTGCAAATCGCGCTCGATATGCCATGGCCGGGTGTATTTCCCGGTGACCGTGACCCCTTCGGCATGGCTGGGAACCTCCTTCCTGCCGCCCGCAGGTGTGGAATCTGCAGAATTGTTCAAGCCACGGTTGGTTCGCCCGGTGTACCATGAAAACGGGCTCGTTTATGTACAGCGCTTCTGTTATGCCAGGCCGTTCGTGAGCGACTTTGTTCATACCATGACCATGGCCATCTACACGGGAAGTTGGGGGTTCGATAGTAACTCCGGAGAGTTAAATTCATGAACACTAGTGCCAGATTAGGCTCCCAGAATGCCAGGACAGAGATTTAGGGCTGTTGTGGCGTCGATGGACCAGTAGAAACTGGATTTTCTACGAGCTAGATACCCTGATTCAGATGTATGTGGTGGCTGGCTGGTGCTGCGCCATCTCACATTCTGGGGGCGCGGAATTCTTTGTACGAATCGCGTTGGTGCCCGCGTTTGGATGCTCGGGGTGGAAGTTGCTGTGAAGATCGAGGTAGAAAAACACTTCGATTCCCCAGCTCAGGTAGCGATTTGTTGTCTAACGGCATATAATTGATCAACCTTTGCTACTGTGCTTGTCAACACTGTGGGCTTGGAATCTGTGCCCAGTAATCTCTTCACTATCACCGCCAGTTGAAAACAAAGCAACCATGGCACCAGTCTATGCAGACCACCCATTCCCCTTTATCCAGACTCCTGTGTTTGCAGCGAAACAAGACCCGCATGCAAAGGTTGGACCACCTCCATCATCTGATCACCCCTAACGAAACACGCTATTCACACTTCAACTGCATGTACAGGTAGACAGCTTCGACCGTGCCGCCTCGGAAATGGCCAACGCGCACAATCTCATGATCCGCGGCCTTAATTCCATCTATCTTCAAGCTCCACACATCACAGCTCCCGACGTAAAACCCTTTTGCCGGTACATTGCGGCTTTTACCAACCTGATTCACGTCCACCACCACGGCGAGGAGACACATTTCTTTCCAGAGGTAGAGAGGTTGTCGGGGGTGGAGGGAATCATGGAGACGAATGTCCATCAACACGGCGTGTTCAAGAAAGGGCTACACGATCTGGATGATTACATCAATGGTGTTCTGGCGGATAAACAGGAGTATGACGGTAAGAGGGTAGTGCAGATGATTGATGTATTTGGGAAAAGTCTCGTTGAGCATCTGCGGGATGAAATCCCTACGTTGCAGAGGTTGAGAGAGGTGGATGGAGAGGGGAGAAAGATGGCGGAGGCGATTGAGAGGATCATGGGGGAGGAAGGGGAGAGTTCGATGGTTTGTGCCTTCTCATATACCGACCTTCTCTTTGGCGATCGACTGGCGGCTAATCAAAGGGGGTCATAGAAAGCACTTGGAATGCCTGGCATGTTGTGGTGTTTTGCCAATCTGGACATCCACTTCGAGGACGATATATGGCTGGACTGGCCTGCTGCACCGGGCCCTGTCAAGTTTCTGTATCGAAATGTGTTCTGGTGGGTTTATACTGATCTTAGGAAGTTTGGATCAGTTGACAGGAACGGCAAGCTGAGGGCTCTATATGCTATTCCCAAGTCAGAATAAGGTAGTGTGTCTGGGGATGGGCCCACTTTATGGACGGTTCGGTTTTATTACTACCCCTGTTTGCCCCTATTTGCCCCCTTTATCCTCTTATCTCTTGCTGCTTTTTGGATGGACACATGGTTGCATAAATATTGAATGGATCTGATTACATAGTCTGAGCAGCGATATCAACATGCATGGGAATGGATACGTGTGGACAATGCCTTACATGTTGAGGACTTAAAGATCTGGTAATTCACACGCCCTTCGATCATGTTTCAAGGCCATTCGACCACCAGGTATCTTCTCTTTTAAGACTTTTAATCAATATTTCAAAGTATTTTTATTGCTATCAGCTGGCCTATTGACCATCTTCGAAGGCCAGTTTATGATAGTTGAGACGCTAAAGTTTCACGGGTAATGGCTGTTCAACACAAGACACCCTACCTATGCAGTCTGTGCTACAGCTTCCCCACTTCAGTTCCCTCAAATCCAGTTGCGAGTGCCTACCTACCCTTCCACCGAGCCACCTAGCTCGCAATACATGCTCACCAATGTTGTGGCATCGGCTTGCTGCCTTCCAATTCAGGAAACTCATTATGCCGGTAGATCTGCGCTCCCTTCTCACTCAACCCACCAAATGTCAGGTCATCTATTCCCGTCTCGATTTTCGCAATCCCCGCACTTCATGTTGCTCCCATGGAGACTGTATCACCTGGGGGTCTGCCGTAGGAGGAGAGGAGGACATCATGCAACGTCCGACACACATAGCCGAGAAGCAAACACGGCAGTATCTGGACCTCCTCGTATCCCGGATGCCGGCATTCGGCGGCATTGCATATCGGTCGTACAATGTCTGATAAGCCCATTGCCTTTCAACGATTCTCCTTCGAGTACAGTGAGGGTGGAGGAGCGTTTTGGTAGCCCATTGTCCCTAATTCTCGAGTTCGACTACAGAAAGCATGGCAGAAAAACCCGAGGCTGTCGATCCTGACGGGATCGGAATCATCCCGAGCCACGAAACGAGGTCATCCGATCGAGACCCGGAAAAAACACCTGCCAAGCCCTATGAAAGGGAAGCACACGATGGCCAGGAGCCAAACAACATCACGGACCAGATCCCGCACTCTCTGCTCGAGGAATTGGCACCAAATGGCGAATACGAGCACATCCTCTCCAAAATCAACGCCATGTCAACGGAAGAGGCCCTGGCCATCATCCGTGAATCGCTTATTTTCCACGCCGATGACTGGAACTTTCCCACTGTCATGCGGACAAGAATGCAGAGACTGATGAAAGAGACCCCGAAAGAGTACGGCGACTTTTATGAGCGAGATCTCAGAATCGATGCTGTCATGATGCGCTGGTCCAGCCCCTATCCGGGGGTTAGAGCTGTGGCTGAACTGACTGACAATGACTCCACCCCCGTAGAGACCATTAGGGCTTACTTTCTGGGTATATCGTGGGCTGTGATTGGGACCTTTATGGCGACGTTTTTCAACTCGAGATTTCCGAGCATCAGTACGTGTTGGTCTTCACTATCAAAGGACATGGGGCTGACAGACACGGGCAGCTCTTAGTGGGAGTGTTATTCAGATTCTTTTGTACCCGTGTGCAAAGATCCTCGAGTATGTCCTTCCGGACTGGGGATTCACGGTGTTTGGGACGAGACACTCGCTCAATCCGGGGCCGTGGACGTTCAAAGAGCAAATGTTTGCGACGATTACCTACAACATCGCTATTTATACCACCAATTCGTATGGGATGGTGCGTTGACTCTTTTTCTATATTCGCCTCTCTAAAATGATGCTGATAAATACAGATCCTCGTCCAGAAGATGCCCATTTTCTACGGCCAGAGCTTTGTCAACTATGGCTACCAGCTCATGCTGACCCTGTTCGTTCAGCTCATGGGGATGGGCTTTGCAGGATATCTCCGCCGGTTCTCAGTATATCCTGTCAAAGCCCTCTGGCCCACCATCCTTCCCACCATTGCCATGAATCGAGCATTGACCAGGCCAGAGCCCAAAGAGAACATTCACGGTTGGACCATATCCCGGTACAACTTCTTCTACGTCTGCACGGTATCCATGGCGATCTACTACTGGCTGCCGGGTTATCTTTTCACAGCCCTCTCCACCTTCAACTGGATGACCTGGATTGCTCCCGAGAACTTGAACTTGGCCATTTTGACTGGCTCATCTCTTGGGTTAGGTCTCTTTAACCCAATCACCACTTTTGACTGGAACATTGCTACATCTTCCTTTGCCGCCCTCGCCAACCCTTTCTTCGCCACAGCAACTGAATGGTGCTCCGCTTGGCTCGGAGCGGCAGTCATCCTGGCCATCTTTTACAACAACATGAACCACTCAGCCTACCTCCCCATCAACTCCAGCTCGGCCTTTGCCAACGATGGGAAACCGTACCGTGTGCAGAATGTCATCTCAGCAGACAACAAGCTCGACGAGCAGAAGTACCAAGCCTACTCCCCGCCGTTCTACTCTGCCGGATACATCCTGACTGTCGGAGCCAACTTTGCGTTTTACCCAGTGTATTTCTTGTACATCATGGTCAACCAGTGGACGACGGTGGGCAAGGCCTATGTTGACTTTTACCAGGGGCTGAGAAGGGGGAAAGGGAACTATGAAGGGGCGATGGATGTCCATTCGAGGTTGATGAGCCGGTACGCCGAGGTGCCTGACTGGTGGTTCATCTTCATTTTGGTGGCGGCCATTGTCGTGTCGGTGATTTTCTTGAGGATATATCCACTGGAAACACCTGTGTGGCTTGTTTTCCTCATGATAGGCATCAACATCATCTTTGCCGTCCCGCTATCTCTGTTGTCGGCCACCACGGGGACCAACCTGGGGCTTGGGAGTCTGATACAGGTGCTGACAGGGTATCTTCTGCCCGGGAACCCCAATGCTTTCTTGTTTGCGCAAACCTTGGGCAGCTGGGCGTTGGCCGGTTACGGAGACAACTATGTGCAAGATCAAAAGATGGCCCACTATGTCAAGATCCCGCCGAGGGCCGTGTTTAGGAGCCAGATTGGGACGATCATCATCACCTGTTTTGTTGCGGTTTCGACCCAAAACTTCATCATGGAGAACGTGAAGGGCTTGTGCGAGCCGGACCAGCCGAGCAGGTTCACCTGTGCTGCTGACGGTGCACCGCTGTATGCCAGCAGCTTGATGTGGGGATTGCTGGGCAGCGAGAGGATGTTTGGTGCCATGTATCCGATGTTCAAGTGGTGCTTCTTGATCGGGACGGGCATTGCGGTAGTGTTTCTGGTCGGGCAGGGATACGGGCCGAAATACCTGCCCGGCATCAAAGAAAGACTGCGGGGAAGACTGAGACCAAGGACATTTGCGCAGCTTGACAGGACAATCTTTCCTTTCGTGGCCAGCCTGTTGTGGTTGAACCCCGTGTTGATCATCCACGGATTCCAACACTGGGCGCCATCCAACCTGAGCTACAAGACGCCCGGGTTCATCCTGAGTTTCATTTTCATGTACCTGCTGCCAAAATACCGGCTGGCATGGTGGGAAAAGTACAATTACGTGCTTTCTGCCTCGTTGACGGCAGGCGTCGCCATCAGCGCCCTCATCATGTTCTTTGCTGTGGGATACCACCCCGTGAAGCTGGATTGGTGGGGGAATCGGGTCAGCCACGCCGGCATGGACGGGAAGAGTGTGGGGATCCTGCCGATTCCCGAGAAGGGGTACTTTGGACCGGAGCGGGGCCAGTTCCCGTAGTGTAGTCATAAGATCTGCTGATCTTAATGTGGAGAGTGAGGCTGTTGGCAAGAGTTGGCGAGGCCTCCAGTTGCGACAGTCCCCATTTCAACCCGACATGGAATCCCGTACATAATGAGCGTGTAAGTAGTCGTGAGCTTCGCTTCAATTAGTAACATTGAGCGTATGGAACATCGCGTCGGCCTTCCTCCAGTAATAAGAATAAGTGTGGTTGGGTCTGGACCAGAGGGGCCAGTGAGCACAGTCACCACGCGTCACCACCCGGCAGACGGCTCGAGTGCCGGTGCGGGGCCGGTGATTGATAACGGGCTTGGCGTCGTTCTTGACAGGAAGTGTTTGCTACGGGATAAATACCCAAGATTGGTCCCATCATCATCAGCCAGTTGTTCATCAAATGGTATGGATGGGTTGCCTCTGGTGGATGACAACAGAGATTATAGAGAATCAGCCCGTGTCTTCTTTTTCGTCTTCAGGAGGCAAAAACAAACACTGCCTGGGTGGTGGATACAGGAGATACCGGTTAGGTGCATACCGACGGAACAGGGGACAGCAACTGATATGAAGCAACAAAGATAGCAGGTGACCAGTGACCAACAGGGTGCGTCCGGCGGTCGGCACCAGCTTCCATTCATTGAGCACAGCCACGAACGGTGCAGAGAATCACAAGGGCCAAGACGGTGCTCCACTCTCCGTGGTGGTTCGGGAGTCTGTGATTGGGCTGCTCCCCCTTCTCCAGCCCTTGGCCGACGTTGTCCCAGCGGTCCCAAGCAGGTTCCAAGCGCTCGGCGTTAGCCTTGTTCCTCGTTGTTGGCGTGGCGTGAATGGCGTGGATGGCGTGGATGGCATGGGAAGAAGCGTGTTCCGTGGACCGTCACCGTCAGATCTGATCCCCCAGTGCCCCTGGGGCAATGATCCATTGATCCCTTGCCTCGTGCTGCTTCTTGTTGAGAGAGATCCAGCAAGGGTGCAGTTGCATGTCTTGGAACGGACCAGCATCATTTGTCATAAACCCCATGCTCTTCGCCCCCTTCCCGACTTCCTTTTATCTTCTGGAGTTCTTCTCTTCTTTCCCTTGTGCATTGTCACTTCGCTGGAACATCAATCCAGAAATCACTTTTATTGAATGGGGACAGAGAACGACCTTGACGTCGAGGGCCAGACGGAACCTCCTATACGTGGCCTAAAGAGTTCCAAAAACACTTCCGCTTCGGCGTCATCCCCCACCCTCGCCGGCACCGTCCGTACTGCCGGCACCGTCTCCGCTGATAGCACCCCGACTCTCCCGGGCTTCACCCCCGAGTCGGCTCATACCCTCACCGTCCCCGATGTCTCCTCTCTCCTCGAGACCGACAGCCAGTATGTGTAGTTCCTGTTGTCTTGTGCTTCGCCCTTTTTTCTCCTCTCTCAAGGCCACTAACCCATACCCCCCAGAAATGGACTCGACAATACCGAGGCTGCCCGTCGCCTGCAGCAGTATGGCCCTAACAAGGTTGAGGGTGCTAAGGGGCTATCCCTGTGGACGATTCTCCTAAGACAGGTGTCCAATAGTTTGACACTTGTCCTCGTCATCACCATGATCCTCTCCTTTGCCATCGACGACCACATCGAGGGCGGCGTCATTGCCGCCGTCATTCTGCTGAACATCGTCGTTGGCTTTGTCCAGGATTACCGTGCCGAGCAGACCATTCAGGCTCTGTATGCCTTGTCTGCGCCCACGTGCAAGGTTGTCCGGTCCGGCCAGACCGAGTCTATCAAGGCCGAGCTTCTGGTCCCCGGCGACCTTGTCCGCCTCGGCGTTGGAGATGTCGTCCCGGCAGATCTGCGCCTCGTAAGCAGCATCAACTTGTCCACCGATGAGGCACTGTTGACGGGCGAATCTCTCCCCGTCAGCAAGCATGCCGAGCTCATCCTCAAGGACCGTGATGTTCCTCTTGGTGACCGCACCAACATGGTGTACTCGGCCAGCACTGTCACCCGCGGCCGCGCCATGGGTCTTGTTACTGCCACGGCCATGAACACAGAGGTCGGCAAGATTGCCGAGCTCCTTCGGACCACCAGGGGCAAGACTGTCGATGAGGACAGCAGCATGGTCAAGAAGATCTGGACGAAATTCCGGAACGGCTTGCGTGTTATCCTCGGCCTCGACGGCACCCCTCTCCAGGTCACGCTGAGCAAGTTTGCTCTTCTCCTTTTCGGTCTCGCCATCATGCTGGCCATCATTGTCTTCTCTGTCAGCAAGTTCAACATCGACGATGAGGTCCTCATCTACGGAATCTGCGTGGCTGTTGCCGTCATTCCCGAATCTCTCATTGCTGTGCTCACCATTGCCACGGCCCTCGGCACTCGTGCCATGGCCAAGGGCAATGTAGTGATTCGCAAGCTCGCCGCCCTCGAGGCCGTGGGCGGAGTGACCAACGTGTGCTCGGACAAGACGGGCACACTGACGCAGGGCAAGATGGTGGCCAAGAGCGTCTGGCTGGCTGACGGCACCGAGATCACCATTCAAAACACCAACCACCCCTTTGACCCCACGAGCGGAGACGTTCGCGTGGGTGACGTGGACTGGGTCCTCTCCGAGAAGGAGAGGAAGACGCCCGCTCAGCTTACCTCATTCCTCGAGACAGTCGCCCTGTGCAACAACTCGGCCGTCACCAAGGCGGACGCCGCTGGCCCCTACACGGCCATCGGTGAGCCCACCGAGATCGCGCTGCAGGTTCTTGCCATGAGATTCGACTCTGGCAAGCCTCAGCTCACGGCGGGGGGCAGCCACGGATTGTTGGCCGAGTACCCCTTCGACTCGTCGTGCAAGAGAATGACGGTCGTCTGCCGCGCCGACGGCTCAGACGACGCAGACAACGCCTCTGCATACGCTTACACCAAGGGTGCCATCGAGGCCATCCTGCCTCTGATGAACGCCTCGGACGCGCTCAAGGCCGAGATTGTCACCAGAGCCGAGGCTTTGGCAGCACTAGGTCTCCGTGTTCTCTGCGTCGCTCGGAAACCCGTCGACGCCTCGCTTTTCTCTGTCGAGCCCAAAGAGGGCTCGGAACAGAGCAACAACGGCCTCCCCGAGAGAAACACGGTCGAGTGCGACCTTGTCTTCTTGGGCCTGGCTGGTCTCTATGATCCTCCTCGTGTCGAGTCGGCTGCCGCGGTGGCCAAGTGCAAGGAAGCAGGCATCACGGTCCACATGCTTACTGGCGATCACGTCAAGACCGCCACCGCCATCGCCTACGAGATCGGCATCTTGTCTCGGGACCCTTCTGCGGCAGCTTCATCTCCCAACAGCATCATGGTTGCCAGCGCATTTGACGCCCTGAACGAAGCCGAAATCGACGCCATGCCTTCTTTGCCCCTGGTCCTTGCCAGATGCAGTCCTACCACCAAGGTCAGGATGGTGGAAGCCATGCATCGTCGCAAGGCCTTTTGTGTCATGACCGGTGATGGTGTCAACGACTCCCCCGCCCTCAAGATCAGTGATGTTGGCATTGCCATGGGTCTGAACGGCAGTGACGTGGCCAAGGAAGCGGCCGACATGGTTCTCACCGACGATAACTTTGCCAGTATCGTCACTGCCGTGGAGGAAGGCCGTCGTCTTTTTGACAATATTCAAAAGGTATTTCTCTCTGCTCATTCTCATCACTGGAAACATGCTGACGGTAGTAACCACAGTTCCTCCTCCATCTACTCATTTCCAACATCGCCCAGGTCATCCTACTTCTCATCGGTCTCGCCTTCAAAGACAACAAGGGCGTCTCCGTCTTCCCCTTGTCGCCGCTGGAAATCCTCTGGGCCAACCTCGTCACGTCTTCCTTCTTGGCCCTCGGCCTCGGCCTGGAAGATGCCCAGCCGGATGTCATGCAGCGCCCGCCCCACGACCTGGCCGTCGGCATCTTCACCAAGGAGCTCATCATCGACAAGTTCGTCTACGGCACCGCCATGGGCGGGCTCTGTCTCGCAGCCTTCACCTCGGTGGCCTACGGCGTCTCTGGCCCCGACGGTCTGGGCGAGCTGTGCAACTCGGACTACTCGCCCGCTTGCGACCTTGCCTTTAGAGCCAGAGCCACCACCTTTGCCACCTTGACGTTCCTGCTGCTGGTCACTGCTTGGGAGTCGAAGCACTTCACCCGATCGCTCTTCAACATGCACCCAGAAAAGTATTCCGGTCCGTTGTCGGTGTTCAAGACCATCTGGCAGAACAAGTTCCTGTTCGGAGCCGTGTCCGCTGGCTTCGTCATTTGCTTCCCGCTCGTCTACCTCCCCGTCGTGAACCGGACCGTGTTCAAGCACGAGGCCATCACTTGGGAGTGGGGCATCGTGGCTGCTTGTGTGGCGGCCTACATCTTGATTGTTGAGGCGTGGAAGGCTGGAAAGAGGAGGAGATCGGCGGGGGTGCGGAACAAGAAGGCCGTGGTTGGGGTTGAGGCTGCCTGAGGTGGCTTATTTTGGTTGGGGGAATGTGGCTGCTGATGCTGTATACCCATGCACGTTGAATGATGTTGGGTAACACGGGATGATTTACGAAATGTTGGTTGGATGACGATCATGACGGGAAAAATCTCACGAGGCCTCTCCTGGTAACCAGTCCGGAGATATGTAACTGAGTGTGTTTGTGGCTTTTGGGCTGTGTTTGGGATCACCTCTTGTTGAGTTTGCAGCCAGAGGCTTGAAGGAGGTGTGGCGATAGTTTTTGTCTATTTTTTTTCTTCCATTTTTTTCTTCTTCGGAATCTGGTCTTTTTACATAGCCATGACCGCCTAACTCGGACACACTCTTTGCCTGACGCATTGTCAGAGCGTACTTGCGTCTTGTCTGCCTGCATACCCATCACACGCTGTGTGACCAAGTATCTCCAATAGCAATTACACGCTCAATTCAAAAGATCTACTAGCAGTACACTACCCGTATCTACGGTAGGTAGAGATCGACCACTCAAATCCCAGCACAGAAACTCCCAAACAAGTACAAGGTGGTATAGAACAATGAAAACAGCAGTTCACTCCGGAATTTTTGATGCTCACTTGACAGTCCCAGCCCCATGCTGTTCAACCATTGACATCCAACTAAGCAGCCTGCAGACACAGCGCTAACCCCTCCGTCCATACACGACCCAGAAATTCCAATAAGCGTGCAACCTCCTATCCCTCAAATCTTTTCTGACCGAGGCCATAAAGATCCTCACCTCATCCGCCGACCATCTAAGCACCCTGGTAAACAGAGCCAAGCTCATGCTCTCACACCCCCAGCTGAAATTCTCGTGGGCCCACTTCCCCAGCTCCTTGTGCTTTGGATCTCTAGGCCATGTGTTGATCGGCCACTTGACCTGCCTGGCCACAATGTCCACGTACCCTGCCTCGGCCATCATGTCCGGCACTCTGTTGATGGCGTCCAGGGGAAACCCAGCTTTGTTGGCGGCATCGTGCATCAGCTCGTGCCACTTCGCCAGGGGTGAGTCGGGAGGGAGGGTGCCGTCGTCGCAGCGGATGAAGAAGTCGATGTCATGAACCTCGGTGTAGCTGTTGGGGCCGGCAAGGAACTCGCGAGACTGGCGGAAGAATTTGGGCCAGTCCTGGAAGGCGCCGATCATGAGCTGGCAGTGGATGTAGTCGAAGCGCTGGGTGAAGTTCCACGGTTGCTCGAGGTCGTCGACTTCAAAGATGAGGTTTGGGGGGACGCACTGAGGCTGCACCGGAGCAAGGTCAACGCCGAGCACCTCTGCTTCGGGATGCTCATCAGCTGAACATGGTGTCAGTACACTCAGTACACTGGTGTGCTCCGTAACGCAACATGAAGAAACGCACCGAACTCTATCGCCCAGATGCCTGTGCCACATCCCACATCCAGGGCCCGTTGAATGTTTTGAATAGGGGCAGTGCTGTGCTGCTTGTCCAGGGTGAGCCAGACCAAGTGACATTGGAAGTCTGTCGCAGCTGGGTTAGCCAACAGTGCCTGGTTTGCGGCCTGATGATATTCATACCCAATCGTTCTAGCTCTTGCTAGATGTGCGAGATCACAGTCAGCTTTGGTGTTTGCTTGTTCGAGACATGTTGGTTGGTGACGGCAAAATCCTACCTCGTCCATTGGAAGGACATATTCTGAATTTGGTTAGCTGAACGATCAAGACGGTTCGGATGCACGTCACACTCACTCGCTTCCAGGTAACCCTGGTATTGCCTGCCATGTTCCTTAACCTGCAGGATCAATTCGTCGCGAAGAGAAGTGGTGGACGAGTGAAGACTGGCAATGGCGGAATCTCCGTCATCAAAAACGGAGTCAACCTCATCTGAGTCCTGTGCAGTTGGTTGCGTCAGCATCCCGTACCCCCCCCCCCCGAGCGCCTGATGGGATTACATCTGGTTGGAGCTCCTCTGCCTCGGCAATGGTGAGAACGGCGGCGGCGGCGGCGGTGCTCACGGGCGCATCGTCCCGAGCCGGTGGGAAGGTGGTTGCCGTTGGGCTCGAAGCCGATGATGGTTCTTTTGCGGGCCTGGTCGGGGCGGCGTCGGCACGTGGGGCGTGGTTTGTGTCGGGGGCCGTTGCTGTTAGCTTGTTGTTCTCCGCATCGCTGGCCATTTTGCTGTTGAAGTGTACAAGGGTGTGCCCACCAGGCACGCAACACGCAGAAACACGATGGAGATGGTGGGAAAGCTGGAGCTGGAAGTCGGGAAGATCACAGAGAAGAGCAGCTCCGGCAGCGGGAAAAGAAGCCAGGCGTGTATGATGGCCAGGCGTGTGTCCCGAGACACTTTTCGCCTCCAGGACGGGCTGCTCGGACGGGCGACGCTTGTCTTGAAGCGGGAAGGGAACAGTGGGGAGGGAAGGACCCGAGGATCAGGCTTGATCAATAGCGGGGGGGGTTAGCGACTGGTACCCCCTGGTAGCGTGCTGCAGGCGTGTGTCTCGCTGTCGGGTGGAGATGCACAAAGGTCATGAACCAACTGCCCGGTGCAGTCTGCCCGTCCCAATGTCCGAATGGGGACAAGAGCCGCCCACAGCATCCCCGGGCCCTGTCTGTGCTCCGTGCCCAGCGGTGAGGATGGGGCCCAGATGGAGACGCACATTCCATGGAAGAGGGAGAGATAGAGGGGGAGGGTGAGGTGTGTGTTGCTGATTAGGTAGGAGGTGTTGTTGGTGGTGGACTGAGGGTAAGTATTGCTGATGTGCATCTGCATTCATTCACCCATTCCCTCATTCCATCCATCTTATTAATTACTCTACCTACCTTCATACCTACCTTACCTGCTCCCATTCCCAAATCCCGTTCCCCAGGTAAATTAATAACTCGGCCTGCCTTGCCCTGCCCTGCCCTGCCTGCCCTGCCCTGCCCTGCCCTGCCCTGCCCTGCCCGCCAACCGCCTGGTCCTTGTACTCCTCAACGCATTTCGTTCAACAGAGCTGGGAACAGACGGCCCAGCCCACCTACCCAGCAGTACCTATGGCTCTCACCGACCACCCCGCAGCAGCGCTAATAGCACGCGCTCTTGAGGCCACTGGAGCAACTGCCGCGACTGTCCTTGTCGCTGTGGTGGCGCTGTTCGTCCTACCCACCATCATCCAGTGGTACCGTCTCTCACATGTTCCCGGGCCCAAGCTGGCCGCCATCTCCAAGTACTGGCAAGTCCGCGAGTCTATCAGGGGGACGCTTCCTCAGGTGCTCAAAGAGCTCAACGACAAACACGGTGCGTTGCAACCGTCTCACCACCTTACCAACCACAACCTGGAAGCACTTGCTGATTATCCTCACCATCACCTACAGGCCCGCTCGTGCGTATCGGGCCCAATGACCTCGTCACCAGTGACCCCGATGTGTTGCGCAAGATGATGGCCGTCAGGTCGCCTTACACCAGAGGACCGTGTAAGACTCCACCCAGCTCTTCTTCTCCCGCGGCTCAGACAAAAACGAACTGACCCATTTGCTTTTTTTTTATGCACGCCAGGGTATGAAGCTTGGCGCTTGAATCCCACGAGAGACAATCTGTTTTCTATGCGCGATGAGGTCAGCCATACGGCCTTGCGCAACAAGATGGTTGCCGGTGTATGTCCCGTCTGGTGTTGCCCGTGAGATCCCCTACGATCCGATGCTGACGGTGCGGTTGGGTAGTACTCGGGCAAGGAAAATCTGTCCATGGAAAGTACCATCGAGACTGAGATTGCTCGTCTGATCGACCTCATTGAGAGAAAGTACATCTCCACCCCCAAAGACTATCGCCCCATGGACTTTGGTGAAAAGGCCCAGTATTTTACTCTCGATGTCATCAGCGACCTGGCCTTTGGTGAGCCCCTGGGCTATCTCGAAAAGGATGAGGATGTTTACGATTACATCAAGATCACCACGGCATCTATCCCGGCCATGTTGACCCTCGGAAGTATTCCTACACTGGCCAACATTATCCAGTCTCGCTTTCTTCGATGGTTGTTGCCCAAAGAGACCGACAAGATTGGCTTTGGTGCCTTTATCGGTGTGACCAACCATGCCGTGGCTGCTCGCTTCGCCCCGAATGCCGTCCCTCAGCAAGACATGCTTGGTTCTTTTATTCGGCACGGTTTGAACCTCGAAGAGGCCCAGGGCGAGGCCGTCTTGCAGATCGTGGCCGGGTCCGACACCTCTGCCTCCACCATCCGCGCTTTCATGCTCAACATTTGTACCCATCCACCGGTTTACCAGAAGCTCCAGCAAGAAATCGACGAGGCCGTTGCCAAGGGGATCATTTCCTCTCCCATCAAAGATGCCGAAGCACGGCAGCTTCCTTACCTCCAGGCGGTCATCAGAGAGGCCATCCGTATTCTCCCTCCTGCTGGTGGTGCTTTTTTCAAGCAGGTCCCTCCTGGTGGCGATGTCATCTGCGGCAAGTTTATCCCTGGTGGAACCCAAATAGGGTCTTCCCCGCTTGCCATTCACCACAGCAAGAATACATTTGGCGAGGATGCCGAAACATTTAGGCCGGAAAGGTGGTTGGAAGCGGATGAGGATCAGTTGGAAAAAATGAAGGCTACCGCAGATCTGGTCTTTCATTATGGAAAATGGCAGTGTCCCGGCAAGACTGTGGCGTTGATGGAGTTCAACAAGATTTTTGTCGAGGTACGTGCTTCTCGAAGGTTGGCCCATCCAAGATGGCCCGATGCTAACGTCAACTCAACAGTTGCTGAGACGATATGAGTGGTCCATCATCAATCCCTTCAATGCTGCCAGAGTTAACAACGCCGTATGCTTTCCCTGCCACCAAATAACTAGATCGCTTCCCTGAGAGCTGACAAAACTTGACAGGGCGTATGGATGTTTGACGATTTTTGGGTGCGCGTAACTCGACGCGGGCAGTAGTGGCTTATATGTTCAACTGTATTTGAATAGCGAGACGATAATTGCGAGTTGAAATCGAATTGATAAAACTGACAATGACTACGTGTTCGACTAAGCTAACACTGAGCTGAGATGTTAACTTCCAAGAAAGGACCAAGCTCCTGACTTATAGCTCAAGGGTGTCCTGATAGAGCTGCTCATCGGCTGCAAGCCCATCAAAAATGCCCGGAGAAATACGGTCCCCGCTGACGTCGGCGTTGTTGATGGTGGCCCTGATCTCCTTGACGTCCTCGTCCGAGAGCGTCACATTACAGGACGCCACGTTTTCGTCCAGATACTTGACCTTTTTGGTCCCCGGGATAGGGATGATGTCGGACCCCTGCGCCATGAGCCACGCCAGTGCCAGTTGGCCAGTAGTACAGCCTATCTCCGCGGTCAGCCGTCCTTCTCTACAGGGCGAATCTAATGAGAACGGGGAACCTACCCTTCCTCTTTGCAATCTCGCCCAGTTTCTCGACGACCTCAAGGTTCTTGGGAAAGTTCTCGGGGCTGAACCTCGGAACCAGCCGGCGGAAATCATCCGCGGCGAAATCATCGACAGACTTGATCTGGCCCGTGAGGAAGCCCCTGCCCAGCGGCGAGTAAGCAAAGACCGTCACACCAAGCTCACGACACGTGTCCAGCAGATGAGTCCCGGTCTCGTTCTCAATATCAAGCTGCCAGGGGTTGTATTCCACCTGAACAGCGTCGATCTGAACAATCTTGGAAGCCCGGCGGAGGGTGTTGGAAGAGCATTCTGATATCCCGATTGCCCTGATCTTTCCTTGTCTATTTCCCTTTATCAGTACTTGCTTCGGAGATGTCGGGCGTGGGTGGAAAGCGGATGGCTTACTCCTTCAACTCCTTCAACGCCTGCGCTGTCTTCTCGATGGGCGTCTTCCCATCCGTGCGGTGAATGTAATACAAGTCAAGGTACTCCACGCCGAGCCTCTTCAGGCTCTTCTCGATGGACTGTCGGGCGTACTCGGGGGTGGAATCAATCACAAACTTGAACTCCCCTTTCTCATTTGTCCGGCCGCCGAGGGCGAACTTGGAGGCGAGGAAAATGTCCTCGCGGCGCTCGGGGTGGAGGGAAAACCACTTGCCGAGGAGTTCTTCGCAGTCTCCGTACACGTCGGCCGTGTCCCAGTTTGTGCAGCCGATGGACCAAGCATGGTCGAGGAAGGCAAGGCGAGATGATTCGTCTCTTCAGTAATGAGGTTGTCAAGTCAGAGTCAAGGAGGTGATAAGGGGGTGCGTAAGGTATTTAGGATCTCACCCTGGGTTTCCATAGGCGATGCTCAGGCCCATCAAGCCGAGCCCAATGGCTGGAATCTCAGGGCCGTTGCGGCCCAGTTTGCGAGTAGGAATGGTAACTGAAGACATGGTGTTTCAGAAAGTGCTTGTATGCCTAAGATTGGTGATTAAGGGTTGTGAAGACTGTGGTGCAGAAAAAGGTAGGTGTTGATTGCAGATCTTCTGGTCCTTATATACCTCCAACACCCATCCACAGCCACCGAAGTCGAGGTTATGAGCTAGACCAAATCCATACGGGGCTTCCAATGAAGTCCTTCCCGTTATAGGTTCATTGCATCATACATGGGCTCGACCCGGAGTTAAGAACAATTTTGCTTACAAAATAGTGCATCCTCATAGCCCCATATACTGGATTATTTTGGCCACTGTCGCCGGAGTTTGGCGGCCGCGAATTTTGTGGGCGGGATTTAACGCCGATGCTGCGGGCCGCGAAAGGTGGTAGCTGTACCCGGGTTTAATGCCGTCTTCTTCATGATTCTATGCCAAAGTACTATCACAAATCATCACCCTTTATTCCCTCAGGTAAAGGTTCTTGTCTCGTCCAAATATTCATTCCCACCTTTCCTCCCGAAAGCACAGGCAGCCCAGCATGGAGAGTCCTCTCATCACCCCGCCCATCCGGCAGCAGATTCTCCCAGTAAATGGCATTGCCCTCAACAGGCCGGAACGTCACCCCGTTCTCCCACTCCTCATCGCAGTCTACGATCCCCTCCTGGCACCACTTGTCGTTCGCAGGGGCGTCTAACCTTGGGAAGTTGGTTCCGCCACCCATGGTATCGTTGGCGACATGAACATAGGCGAAGAAAGAGCTGACCCTGTTTCCTCCGAGACCTTGGGTATGGGAAGGGGATGTGAACCAGTCGGTGTGAAAGTGGTAGCGTTCTGATGGGCCGTATTTGACCAGCTGGAGGGGTTCCAAGTGTGTCTCGGGTGTGTCGTAGCCCTGGAAGGCGAGGGCTCGGGATTCAATGCATCTCACTACCGCATCGCGGGGTGCAGTGGTGCTTTGTGATGTCCGGACGGAGAGATGGCTTTTGGAGTTGCCCCTCGTCACACCGGAACGGGTGAAGGTTTTTTCACTGTGGTCTGGTGAGTCTATGCTGTTTTTTTCTTCAAATAGGCCACATGTAAACACGCTTACGTCAGATTCAACAGGTGAGCACGTTCTGGCGGAGTGATGAAGTCTTTTATGTAGATGACCAATGGCGACTTTGAAACCATGAGCACTTTGTATGGCGGGTGTTCGCAGACATAGTTGTTGAGATCAATGGGCCTGTGGCTGTCATCTTCAGTGTTCGATGTACTCGCAGCGATGAGAGTAGATGCGCTGAGCGCTGTAAGTAGGAGCGACTTGAGCAGAGCCATGATGTACTAGGTGTCTGGTTGGTGTTCAGTCCAGCCTTGAAAATAGATATTTTCAGATGGAAATGGGAATGACGTCTCTTAAAAGGGTCTACCCCTCAAAAACAGCTGTGCCGGAGATGGGCTGATGACTAGCAGACGTTTTGACATGATGAAACACACGGGTGTTGCGTTTGCAGCAGAATGATGCTGCGCAAAGCTTTCCTCTGTCACAGGCGGTCGATCTGTGCCCCATATCATGCACCCCTGTGGAGAGCACTCCTTGTCGGCCCTCCAACTCAAATGAAGCTTTGATCCCGTATCCCAATTTCCTTTGTTTCTAAACACAGCCCGGTTATCTCAAAAATGAGAAAAAAGAATTAGTCCATGATCCATCATGAGAGAGGCAATCTGGACGTTGTACACTCTTGCGGTGTTGTTGCAGCGCGTCTTGGCATGGGAGCATCTCGAAGGCAAGGAACTAGAAACAACACTCGGAGCTCGCGACCGGACACTTGTTGCATGTAAGTTGCTCAACGATGCTTTTTCAACGCCATACGTTCTGACATATGTCTAGTTGTCCTCCCAGATGAGTAAGGAAAAGAAGAAATCAACGAAATCAACCCATCTGCTGGTATTGATATCTGCCATTTTTCTAGGGAACACACTCAAGCCTTGGAACCTGAATGGGCCGCCCTCCAGAAACAAAACCAAGAAGATGTCTATGTTAGTATAGATTGCTCGCAAGACGCAAAGCTGTGCCAAAAGTACAATGTCCGATCATGTCCGACGATCCGACTCTACAAACAAGATGGCTCTTACACTTCCTATCGTGGTCCGCGAAAAACCCAGCCTATCAAGTCATTTGTACAGAGACAGAGTCGCCCCGTCGTGTCTTATGTGAACGACCAGTCCATGCCATCATTTCAGACATCAGACGATATCACATTCATCGGGCACTTTGGGCCTAGTGAGAAACAAATCAAGGAGGATTTCACTAAGCTGGCAAAACAGTATCATGATCGATTTTCCTTTGCCATTGCCGACTACACTCTCCCGAAGGTACTTGTTGAGTGTTTCAACAATGTCGACGAAACAAGTCTGTCGGCCGCCAGCAACGACGTGGCCAGCCCTGGGGCGCTCCAAGACTTCATCTTCAGTTGCTCGACACCACTGATCCCTGAAATGACCCGAAGAAACGAAATGGACTTCTTTCAGGTGAGTTACTGGCTGTTGCCATAGGTAATCCCAATGAGTTCGATTAGCTGACTCATCACTGCTTACGTGTCAAACAGTCAGGGAAAAGTATCGTTTACTTCTTCGCCCATTCTCAGCAGAAAAAGGACGCCTTTGTCTCCGATATTCGACCATTGGCCAAGAAATACTACGAGTATCTTCACTTTGTTACCATTGACGCAAAAGAGTACGCCGACGCAGCCAAATTGATGGGCCTGAAAGAGGGTAGGACAGGTTTGTCGGTGCAGAATCCCAACAACGGAGACGTCTTTCCTTATGCTAGAAAGGAAACCATTTCGGCGGCTGTAGTGGAGGCATTTCTGGTGGACATTATCCAAGGGAAGGTGAAGCCTTGGAGAGGAGAGGAGCTACACCAGCAGGGGCATGATGAGCTTTAGAACTGAGGCATCAAGCAGACTGGCTGTAAGTCATCGGATTTGGAGTACTGTAATATCTCAAAAGAAGAAAGATAGGACATAATACAAAAAAGAATCGTGGACGTTAAAGAAGGCAAGAATGTGGAGCCGAAAAGGAGCCAAAATGGAAATTAAAGTGCCCAATAACAGGATTGAACTGTTGACCTTCGCATGACTTGATATTAACCTTGCGGCAATATTAGTACGACGCTCTAACCAGCTGAGCTAATCGGGCCATAGATTTTTTGTTTCCAAATTCGAAATACACATTCAAGTTTGAGGCCGCTCTATGCAGTGTGATAGTTGGTATGTGTCTACTTGCCTCCGCTGGGGCAGAATTGTAGGGAGTATATGGCGGAGTATATCTTGAAGTTCTATTACGGGAAGATTGGCTGGGATAGGTGCCCAGGAATGAAAGAAAGTGGTTGCCTCTTGAAAGGATTCTTGAAAATCTTGATCGAAGCTTGTCTCTGATGCTGTTGTAGAGGGGTTCAGGGGCAATGACAATGCCAAGACAATCCGAAAAACAGGACTTGTGTTGACATTTTCCATGCTCAAAGTATCGAATTCTGTGTCGTGAGATAAGGAGTTGGGCAAAGAACGGCATGTTTAACCCTTTTGTAGAGTGCCTCTTGTTTGAGATAATGACAGAGTCAAGAAGCACCTGAGGTCTCGGTTTCCACCAGGGCCAAACTCAAGTTCAGCATTTACCTTGGACTCCGGAACAAAATATAGAAGCTCGAAAAGCATAGATAGAGTCTCTTGCAGGGAGCTGCAAGTTGTCAAAATCTCATATATGAAGGTCTTTCACCTTCCCCGTTCACCTCTCTCATTTCTTTTCCCAACGTCGTCAAAGCGCCTCATCAAACCGCATTCATGAAAGAGCATTCAAAAGCAAAGTGCTGACCTGCTACAACCTCCACACCTCAGTCAGCACTGATGGAAGGCCAACAGAATGCCATCACGGCCATATGGAGCCTAGTCGGCTCCCCAGTACACATATGGGGCCACGTACGCAGGCCTTTAAATACCT
This sequence comes from Podospora bellae-mahoneyi, assembly GCF_035222275.1. Classification (NCBI taxonomy): domain Eukaryota; kingdom Fungi; phylum Ascomycota; class Sordariomycetes; order Sordariales; family Podosporaceae; genus Podospora; species Podospora bellae-mahoneyi. The sequence continues at coordinate 172,122 of NC_085884.1, forward strand.
ACCTTACCCTTATCACAAGCAGTATGGTCTGTGCTTAGGTTGTGACAGCGGAACGGAACCCCTGCGTTGTGCCCCGCAATGCATTGGCTTTTTTTGGGGGTGGCCCACTTGGGCTCTGGACTCCCAAGGGACCCAAGTTGTTGTTACCCCGCCAAATGTGATGATCTGAAAGGAGAAAAAGCCCCTTGTTGACCGCTCCACGTAATTTCAGCTTCTCTTTTCTCTCCCTCTTCTCCTGCCAGCCCTGCCTCAATAATAGCCAAGCCAACATGTCTGACAAAGTCTACCGCGCGAGCACCACGGCGCCCGTCAACATTGCCGTCGTCAAGTCGGTCCTCCCCATACCAGTCCCTCCCCCTTTGTCTAACAGCAGCAACACTAACACTCCAGCCCAACACCAGGTACTGGGGCAAGCGTGATGCCAAACTCAACCTCCCCACAAACAGCTCTCTGAGCGTCACCCTCTCTCAAGCCGACCTCCGTACCCTGACGACGGCCTCATGCTCTGCCTCGTTTCCTGCCAGCGAAGGCGACTCCCTCCTTCTCAACGGCGAGCCATCCGATATTTCGGGTGCCCGAACCCAAGCATGCCTCCGTGAACTGCGCTCTCGCCGCGCCGCCCTCGAAGCTGCCGATCCCTCCCTCCCTAAGCTTTCCACCTACCCCCTCCGCCTCGTCTCCGAGAACAACTTCCCCACCGCCGCTGGTCTGGCCTCCTCGGCCGCTGGCTTCGCTGCCCTTGTCCGCGCCATCGCCAACCTCTACGAGCTCCCAGCCTCCCCCTCCGAGTTGAGCTTGATCGCCCGCCAAGGCTCTGGCTCTGCTTGCCGCAGTCTCTTTGGTGGTTATGTTGCCTGGAGAATGGGCGACAAGGCTGATGGCACCGACTCGATGGCCGATCAAGTTGCCGAGGCCTCGCACTGGCCCGACATGCGCGCCTTGGTTTTGGTTGTATCTGCTGCCAAGAAGGGCGTCAGCTCTAGCTCTGGTATGCAGCAGACAGTTGCTACCTCTGGCCTCTTCCGCGAGCGCATCGCCACCGTTGTGCCCGAGAACATGGCCATCATGGAGAAGGCGATCGCCGAAAAGGACTTTGAGAAGTTCGCCGAGGTCACCATGAGGGATAGCAACTCGTTCCATGCTACCTGCGCTGACACCTACCCGCCCATCTTCTACATGAACGATGTTTCGAGAGCCGCCATCCGGGCTGTGGAGGCCATCAACGAGAAGGCTGGCAGGACTGTGGCGGCGTACACCTTCGACGCCGGCCCGAACGCTGTCATCTACTACCAGGAGAAGGACACGGAAGCTGTTGTGGGCACATTCTACCATGTTCTCCAGGGTGCGGATATCGGCGGGTGGAAGAGTGCGGACATCAAGGGTCTCAAGCCCACCATCTCGCTTGATGAGAATGTTGCTGGCCTGTTGAAGGCCGGTGTTAGCCGGGTTATCATGACGGGTGTCGGCGAGGGGCCGCTCAAGACAGACGAGTTTCTTGTTGCTGAGGACGGAACTCCGGCGAAAAGGTGATTTTGTCAGATGTTGGGTTAGATTTTGTGTTTGATGTTGTTAGCTGGATATACCACGATGCCATTAGCGCCTGTAATACATCTAGATGCTCGGGTTCCCAGAAAGGGGCCGGATTCTCTATTCTTGATCATCAAACTTGGGAAGCACATGTCTGCAGTCAATTGCAATGCTGTGCTCTGTCAGCAAGGGGCTGTTGAGAAGGGTCAGGGTCCGATAAGCTGCTGCTGGGCAACGATAAGCTCATAACCCTGGCCCGCGTTACGTCAGAAGCGCCCCGACCGCACTCGTTCACTGCGCTCGGCGCGCGCCAAGCCTGTTCCTGTGCTGCTGGTACCTGTGCCTCATCTTGGGACCTGGGGTGGATGGACGTTTTGATGATTGCAGAGCAGGTTCGAACACGAGACGCAAAACGTCGAATGAGCACAAGAGCTACCGCGACATCCATACCACACCTGATGAACCAGCGTTGAACGAGCCAAAGTTACCGTACCCATCCACCTAAGCCACCCGTGACCACCAAAGCCACCCACGCACCTCAACGGGGGGAAGGTCGCGATGAGCTCCGGTAAAACATGCTACGACATCGACCCAGCAGGCGACGTGCTCTGCACTTATACAGGCGACGGCCAAAAAGAGCCCTTCTTAGCCGTCGGTTTCCCCCTCCTACGTTCAGTCCCCTTTGCGCCCTTCCCGTCCGATCTCGACTAATTTCCCCCCTTGTTGGTATTATCAGACTAAAACCGTCGTCCCAACCGCCAAAGCCCTCCTCTACGCCTTCTTGCCAGCCGGATATCCCCACACCGTCACGACCGACTATCTACCGTACCAGACCTACGACTCCCTCCAGGCGTTTGCCTCGTCCATCACGTCGTTGCTGGCCTCCCGCGCCGTGTTGGAAGGGTTGGGGGTAGGGAGCAGCGAAGCCTCCCCCACGGGCGCGCTCATTCTCAAGATCACGGGCGATACCATTTCGCGGATAGCGACGATATTGTTTGCCCACCGCATGGGCCAGGCGATAGAGCCGGAATGTAAATTCTACCGGTTCCTGGCCGACATCTTTAACGATGCGGCTCAGTTTTTGGATCTGTTGACTCCGGCCCTGCCGTACCTGCCGAAGCTGGGGGTGATTGTCTCGGCGGGGGTGCTGAGGAGTCTCTGTGGTGTGGCGGCGAATGCGAGCAAGGCCAGTCTTTCGGCGCACTTTGCTGTCACGGGGAACCTGGCCGAGCTCAACGCCAAGGAGGCGTCACAGGAAACTGTGGTGTCGCTGTTGGGCATGCTAGTGGGGAGTCTGGTGGTGAGGTTGGTGGAGGATAAGCACAAAGTCTGGGGGCTGATGATCATCCTTGCGGGTTGCCATTTGGCCATGAATTACCGGGCTGTCAGGGCGGTGAGGATGACGAGCCTGAACAGGCAGAGGGCGACGATTGTGTTTAGGGAATGGTTGGAGAGCGGGACCGTGTTGAACCCGGCGCAGGTGTCGCAGAGGGAGAGCATCTTGATGAACGGGAGGGGGGAGCTGAGCAGCAAGACGGGGGACTACACCGGGTTTTGTGACTTTGCGACATACGGAGAACTTAAGGGGTGGAACCCGAGGGGGTATCACAGGTATGATCTGGAGACCAAGACGTATTTTATGGGAATATGGCATCGCGGTGGGTACTTCTACATGAAAATTGCGCTAAAGGAAGCTGTCAAGAGTCCGCTGGCGGCTTGGTTCGATGCCGTCAACCACGCTTATCACTTTGGATCCGCCTTCAAGGATGGACTGGAGAGCCATTACGAGAGCGAGAAGCCTTTGGGATACGTGGATGAGGAGCAGAAGGAGTCAATATTTGCAGCTCTCGGGGCCGCTGGGTGGGATTTGGAAGCAAACGCGCTGGAGACGAGGTTACCAGTAAGGGTACGAGTTGGGGATAAGAAAGGTCAGTTTACATCTTGGACTCGGGACCGCTCATGATTTGTTGACTGACATACCCCTCTAGGCACACCGGAAAAGGAGGGGCTTTTGCGACACCCTGGGCATCAAGAGGCAAAACATGATTGAGCTCATCTTGGACAGAGTAATTATCTGCAGAAAAATGCCGACTGGAATACAGGACTGGAAATAGATAAGACAGTTGTACACCATTAAAGATACCACGCAGCCTCAAACTGCACCTAACGATTAATTTCATCTTGCTTTTTTGACCCAAACTCCACCCTCATGATACTCCGTTCCCTCTTGAACGTATAATATACACAGCTTTTACACAGACCAGAAGCGAGCAGGGATTTTTGTCATTCTCTTCATCTCTCTAGGTGGGTTTTAAGCCAGCCCAGTAGCCCTTAGCGCCCTCATCTTGACACCCTCCCAGGTGTTGAGCTTCGGCCTGACATCCAGGTAAAAGTTCAGCTTCCCTCCACCTGACGTATCCCGCCCCGAGTAAAAGTCAATCACGTATTCCACCTTTGTTCCGCACCTGTCCACGATCCAATCGTGCCTGTCAAAGGGCGCTGTATACCCCAGCAGAGTGTTGATCCTCGCCTTGGGCGTCATTTTCCCCTTTTCTCCCGCAAACGAGTACAACCTTGGACCGCCGCAGGACTTCGAGTCGTAGTGGGCCTCCCACTTCAGAATCTCAGCCCAGGCGCGCTCGTTGACAGCGTTGTGGATGGGCACAACAGTTTTCATGTCCTTCGCCTGGGCCGAGGTGAAGCCTTTCCTCCTCATGGCCTCGAAAAACTGCTTTTCCGATGGGTAGATCCAATGGCCTGACTCAGACGTACCGGTTTCCTGCTCGCTATTCTGGGGACAGGCGGATGGACCTGTGTCTCTGGACCGGGGGATAGAGGAAACTTCACGGACCTCGTCGAGGACAGAGGCGCGGGGCTTTGGCGGGGTTGTGGAGGCGGATTCTGTCGAGGTAGGGGAAGAGAAGGAGGGGAGGCGCAGCCATGATGTCCACGAGGAGGACTGCTGTGGTTGTTGCGGTTGTGTGGAGGGTTCTGGTACTGGTGGTCTTGACTTGTTGCTGGCATTCTGTGCTGCTTCCTCCTTTGCCCTCGCCTGCTGCATCCACAGCTCGCGGGTTTTATGGTCGACTGGGCACTTCTCCTCAGCGCCAGCGTTTGCGCGGGGAGCTCCGGCTTCTCTCATCCTGGCGGTGTTTGGTGCGTTTGATGATAGTGTCCCTCCACTCGGGTCGTCCTGTCCTGCCTTTATCACGTCTTTACCAACTAAAACTGTATCGACAAACTCGTGGTGCATTCTGTGCGCATAATTATTCCGGGAATCGTTTCTTCGAGGGTCAGGTGGAGACTCGGGGAGTATCGCGAGGCTTCGTGTGCGACGGTCTTATTTATGTATGGTCGCAAAGGGTTGAAGTCAGCACGACGGAGCTGCGACGTCAGGAGGGGTCAAGCATGGAGCTTGGACTTGAGGTTGAACAGTGAGTCGCAAAAGAGGTCACAAGATGCATCATGGAACTTTGACCTGCCCGGCCCTGGTGGGTGGATATTTTTAATTCAGCAGCTGTCGCGACCCTGGTGCCGGATCGGCCTCTGGTTGGCCAGCTGGCAGGTTCTAGTTTCTAACACCGACCTAAGACGATGCTACAGTGAAACAAACATTCTGCTTTTATTGAAGCATTTTCTGGTTTTCCATGTGTATTGGAGTTTCGTGTTACATATCGCGATATCCTATTTTGAGATCGACTCGGCCGGGGCCCCATTCCCTGCTTCAAGTTTCAAGAACGGTGGAGTGGGAGTTTGGAATGTTTTTCATTTCTTTTTGCCTATCAATGCTGAACATGATCTGTCAGGGTGAAGCCTGAGCCAGCTGTTTTGCCTGTTGAGGTCCCATATCATCGAACCAAAAACACCTTTGGATACTACTCCAGCGGGGGTTCTGATCGATCCATCTTGCCACTTCCCATCCCCAATCTCCAGTCCACCACATACATCGAGGCACTTTCGTGCCCTGCACCAAAAAAGTGCAATGCGCCTATAAACAAAAGAAAGGCCGCCGCCGCCCTCTCTTCCACGAAAGAGCGTTATGCGGGCGTGCCATGCTGATCCCAGTGTTTTGATGTCCTGTAAACCCACCGCCCATGCCTATGCTTTTCCGCGGCGTCCATGGTTTTTTATTCGCCTCTCTGGCGTATGCCATACCTTATCCGGGTATCATGACATCTAGTTGAAAAAGTGAAAAAAGGTTCCCCTTGAAACTCGCGGGGAAGTGGTGTGTGATGGTGCGGGAAGAGGTAAAGTTGAAGCACATCCACTCTAGGGGAGTGTGCCTACATGTAGTTAAGAGTCGGCAGAGATGATGCTCAGGCCCAGGCCGCGGCACCGCCGGTCTCAATGGCCTCAATCTCGTCAGCGGTCAGGGGGACACGGTGGAAGCGGGCCGGGAGATCATTGCGGTCGAAATAGACACCGGAGGGGGGAGCAACCGAGCCAAGAGCAGCACCGGCATTGCCGCCAATACCGGCGTCGGCGCGGATGGTCTTGCGGAGGGGACCAAACTGCTGGGCGTGGTCACGGTAGGCGCTGAACGAGGTGTGGGCGGAACCGTTGGTGAAGGAAGCCGGAAGGGAGTTGGTTGGAGAAGCGGGGTGGGGGCGGGGAGTGTGGTCAATGGAGACTGTGCCAAGAATACGAGGTTAGCATGCGAAGCGTTCAAATGGCTCAATTCCATCGTCGTCGTCATGGACCCGGACTCACCTGGGATAGTCCGCTTGCCGAGGAACTTGATGGAGGGAGTACGCTCGGCGTGCTGAGCAGCCTGGCGAAGAACTCTGGTGGCAAACATTTTGATATGGTTTGGTTGGTTGTAGTAGTATAGTCGGGGAAGCTCCGGTCGTTCCGCTCAGTGAGTGCTCCTCGCTGTGGGTGGTTTGTCGGGGTGGTTGCTGGATACTAGATGCTGGATGCTGGATGCTGGATGCTGGAATGGGAAGTATATAGACGGGTCGAGCGAGGAGACGTGAGCGAAGACGATCGGGGGACTTGAGGATGGAAAGGAAGATGGATGGAGGGCATGAGAGTTAAATGGGCTTTTCCACAAGCTCCCAAATTTGCAGCCTCCAGAAAGGGCTCCCCACGGATCTGGGTGCGACAGCCAATCAGCAACAGCCCTCACCAACTGCTGGCCATGGGAACCCCGAAGTCCGGAGTGGGAAAAAACCACGCCATTGTCTGTTGCCCAGCGCTGCATCCCACGCCGGCCCTTCCTTTGCAGGGCCGCAGCGCCCTTCCACCCCTCCAACACGACCCCACTCCACCCGTTTCTTCCCGCTGCGACACCACCTGGGCTACTACGAACAATGGGCAACTGGGACTGCGACTGCTCCCCCAACGAGGCAACTGTCCATGTGAACCTACCTACTCAATCATCCCCTCGGCCTGCCCCGGCATCCATCCTCCTCCCGACTCCCCGGGACTTCTACGGACTTGTTGAATCCACGGTAGGTTTGGATGTTTGCTCTGTGGCCGGCGCCCATGATGTGACCAGAACACTAACTGCCCCAACCAACCCCACTCTTATCGCGTTGATAATGCCAAATGGTAAAATGCTGATGGTCGATCATAGAGAAGACCAGACGAGCTAGGGGGAACGGACACGGAGCGACAGGGGAGGGCACCAGCTTCCCCGCGCTCCCAATTCAAGATGGTGTTGACGCCATGAGGTGATTTTGGGTTGGGTGTCAATGAACCATGCCCCCGCCCTGCTCTAGCGGCCCTCTCTTGCCTGCCCGCCTGGGAGCCAATGTCCGCTCCTCGGCCAGAAGAGACCAAGATCGCATGTTCCAAGACTGGGGGAGCACGACGTGAAACTTGCATGTGCGGGTGTCATCTACCGTCGTGCATGTGAAGGCGAGCCCAGCCATGCATGCACTGGGATCTCCAAGTGGCTCAGCTTTCCCAAGTGCTTCTCTGTCCATTTCCATCCTCGTCCCATGTTTCCTTGACCCCCACCTACCTTTCTCCTCACAGGCACACCCAAACACGCAATTCTTGGTGGAGGATGAGGTGCTGGTTGGCACCATCTCTTCAGACGCTTCTGGCCATTGGTCACGGTATTGCCACTATCTACACCACGGACCGTGGGTAGTAGCAGTTTGTCAAGTCTATCGAGCAATAAAAACCGGCATTATACACCCGGCTTATACGGGCTCTTTTACCCATTTCGTTTACTCCACCAGCGTTCCGAGATCTCGCGCATCTCACTGGAGATGGGGCATGCCGTTGTGAGTGGATATGAGCAACAACCGGCCCGAGCAGTCCGCAGGGTTGATTCCTGTCTTGTGTCCACTTCAGTTACGTCAAGCTTCAGAATGAGGCTGGGCAAGAAACCAAAACCCTAGCCCTAGCTTTCTGTCTTCAGATATTGTTATTGCCAGCAATCCACACCAACAACAACTAGGGCCCGATTAGCTCAGCTGGTTAGAGCGTCGTACTAATATAACCTCACGGTTATAAGAAGTCATGCGAAGGTCAACAGTTCAATCCTGTTATTGGGCAGCTCCATTCTTTTAGTTCCTATCAGGGTCTTGCAACTTTGGATAGTTTTTTTTTTTTTCCTCTATTCACCAGTTGTCTTTGTAGCTGAGTTGTCAATCTCCCCCTTCATTAGCCACCTTAATCAAAAGCGTCCCAAGTATCAACCATAATGATACGGAATGGGGTTGTCCAGAAGTTTCCACCAAACCAAACTATTACCCTTGAATCCCTAAACATCAACAGCAGTGCCCATTGTTTGCTGAGCAGGGGCAGATGGAGGAGCCCTTGGATCATGGACCTGGGCTGTCTCGGGTCTTCCTGTGGCAGGAGACTGTGGAATGGGAGCCGAGATGTCTCTTGTTGTCCTAAACACTCATACGATCAGTCAGTACCACACTGTCTTGTCTTCCGCACGCTGCGGCAAGTTGAACACAGCAAACTTACACGGGCGAGTTCTTGCGGCGATAGCGATGCACAACAACCGCTCCCAAGATGGCGCTGACGAGGTAGGCCATGGCAGCCAAAAAGGAAAAGGCCAGAACGGCCCTCCAGGACGCGCAGCCGCCGTAGCCCATATCCCAGACTGTGAGGTCCGGCACACGCCACCACCCGCCCCAGTAGTATCCCCAGTAGTTCCAATACCAGGAAGCGTTACACATGGCCGAGCCGGTGCGCTGATCATACTCGAGTTAACTTCTCTCCCACTCTGTTTGCAGAGCCAATGCTGATGTCGCTCAAAAAGGAGAAGCAACTATAAACAAGGGGGATCATACCGAAGTCAACAAGCCGAAGACAACAATCCACATGACAAACAGGATCGCATCCATCGGGAAGGCCAAGTAGGCGTAGATGAACGGTGCGATAAAGACAAGCGCAAATAAAGTGCTGACAGAAGCCGTGACGATGGCATATACGATGCGAGAATCGGCCGAGACTCCTGCCTGGGAGACCAGATGCAGGAAGCGAGCGACGAGGCCGAGGACGATGACTGAACAAATCACCTCAAACACCCGGAGGATGATGTGGATCACTTTGGATGCAGCCCCCATTTTGAAAAGTCTTAATTCTCTCTTTCGGGTTCAGGAGTTGGTGTTTTGATTCAATGCCGTTGTCGACTATAACTGATGGGCGAAACAGAGGTGCACAGCTGATGGAGCAGGTTGATAAGCTACTGCTGTTTCTTTGTCTGTTTCCCCCCCCAAAGCTATGGTTTGGGACGTCATATGCTCCGGCCATTGTTCCAATGTATGATGCTGTCCCGATGCGGACAAGGGGAGCTACAGGTCCCCTATTTTCCGAATGCAGACATCACAACCACCATAACCAGCAGGTGGTGGCCCATCGGCATAAATATCTTAAACGGGAAATGCCACTGCAAACAGCTGAGTTACCTGGTAAGGTTAGAGTGTACAAGTACTTCAAAGTAAGGCGCACGAAGAATAGGGGTTCAACTTCCTGCCCAAATGCATCATGTGTCCCGAATGGCATGTAGGTTGGAGCCATGGGATCTCAGTTACTTTACAGAAGCACACAGCACCGCATACAGCAATGGTAATGCACAACACGGACAGGAGATAGAAGAAGCAAAAAAAGAGATGGAGCAAAAAGTACAATAAGAAAAAGAAAGGCGTCTGTCGTCGACGGGAATTGAGCCCGACGTGGGGGTCGAACCCACAACCTTGAGATTTCGGAGTACTCCTTAAGAGTCTCACGCTCTACCGATTGAGCTAGCCGGGCTTTGAAGCCGACTGAGCCTTTATCTTTGTTGAAGGTTGGGAGAGGGAATCGGTGTTTTGAGAGCAAGGTTGCAAGGTTGTGGCTTGATGGGTTGCGGCATTTCGGCGTTGAAAATTTTCACGGCAAAGTTCGAGAGCCAGACTAGAGAAATGGACCCACTTAAAGCAACGTCACTACCGCACTTAATATCCACCGCCAAATCCTCATCAATCCTACTATATAACAGTATATCACATTCTTGTAGCTACCTAATGATTTTAGATGATATTTGAGAATATCCTCAGAGATTCTTTTCAACCTCAATATCGAGTTGCATCATCTGTATCCCCACATCTTCCCACCCTATTTTTTATTTTAAAATGCTGGTATGTCACAACCCCGGTCAAGGGGGAGGAAAATCCCGCAAAAAAGACAAAGATTTCCCATGAGAGGACATCTCATGCTTTGGACGAGCTGGGAATCGAACCCAGGACCTTTCGCATACACTGAAGTATGCTAAGCGAACGCTCTACCAACTGAGCCACACGCCCTTGACTTTGAATGTAAATAGCAGGTGGAATTGTCTTTATGAAGGTCCTCAGCAGGATAGAGAAGCGGAAGCGGTGTTATTCACACCCTTTTTCGGACAACTGTCTTGGTAGAGCACCCCCTTCCCGTGGTCACTTAGATGTGATCTGAGCAAGTCATCCTGAGTACCATATCAGAAATGGTGGGTTTGCTGTTGTCGAAGGCACCGATGTGACCTGGACTACTTCTTTTTAATCCCGTCTCGATGGCGTGATGCAATCGTAGTGCCCAATGACATTATGTCACCTCCCAGTCCCCGCAGATAGACCTTAAAGATACCCGGATACCTGATTTTTAGGACAAGGACAGGCTCTACACCTGAGTCTTGTTTGAGAAGACCATCGCAGAGAGGAGAGTTGCAGCTTCCACTGGATTCACAACCCATCTTACTCCAGCCTAACATGGAAACACGCAGCGATTCTTCGGCTCCCAACCCGGACTATGATCTTTCAAGGCCTCTCAATCTCGATGGCAGTGGTCTTAGGCAAAAGCTCGCCTCTTATGGAGATCCACACTTCTCCCTCTTCATGCGCAAACTCTTCATCAAGGCTTTAGGGTACAGCGAGGACGCTCTTTCTCGGCCCATTGTGGGCATTGTCAACACCTACTCAAGCTTCAACCCCTGCCATGCCAACATACCCCAGCTAATGGACGCCGTGAAAAGGGGCGTTCAACTAAGCGGTGGCCTGGCTATCGACTTTCCTACTATCAGTCTCCACGAGTCTTTTGCCTCTCCGACCAGCATGTATCTTCGAAACTTGATGAGTATGGACACCGAGGAGATGATTCAGGCCCAGCCGGTTGATTCTGTTGTTCTGATTGGTGGTGGGTCTCTTCCAGTTGTCATGCTTTCTTTCTATGGATGGTCTGAATTACGAACTGACACAACCCACAGGCTGTGACAAGACCACTCCAGCTCAGTTGATGGGGGCCATCTCAGCCAACAAGCCGATCATCCATCTGGTGACTGGTCCGATGATGCCGGGCAGCTTTCAGGGTGCACGCATAGGGGCTTGTACAGACTGTCGCAATAACTGGGCCAAGTTCCGTGCCGGCACGTTAGATATTGAAGACATAAGTGCTCTCAACGAGGAGCTTGCACCAACAGTACGTCTCCAGTTTCCCGCTTTCGCTCGGCGGTCTCTTACATCATGTTAGGGCGGAACCTGTGGGGTGATGGGTACAGCATCAACCATGTCCTGTATCCTTTTGGCCTTGGGCCTGATGCCGCTTTCTTTGCCAAGTGCTACAGCACCGGCCGTGTCCTCTTCGCGCCTCAGAATAGCAGAAGCAACAGGCACCCATGCAGTAGCCCTCGCAAGATCTCAGCTCCGGCCACAGGCTTTACTGACAAGAGAATCCTTCCTCAACGCCATCACAGTCCTGCAGGCAATAGGTGGCTCCACCAACGCCATCGTTCACCTGATGGCAATCGTCAACCGCCACCCTCAGCTCGCCGGCTCCATCAAGCTACAAACCATCGACGACATCGGCCTCAAGACCCCCCTACTGGTTGACCTCAAACCATCAGGCGACAATTACATGACTGACTTTCACAACGCCGGCGGGATGCTCGCCCTCCTCCACGAACTGAAACCCTTGCTACATCTCGACGCAATGACCATCACCGGCCGCACCCTAGGCGAGGAGTTGGCTTCCATACCATTCCGCCCACTACCCCTAGACTCACCACTCAGTTCCATCATCCACCCTTTCAACAAACCATTGTACCCCTCCAGCTCCCTCGTCATCCTCTCCAAAGGCAACCTCGCCTCCGCCGGCGGAGCGGTGATCAAAGCTTCTGCCTCCAAAGACCGCAGCCTCCTTTCCCACACCGGTCCCGCGGTGGTGTTTTCCGGTCCGCAAGACCTAGCAGAGAGAATCGACTCCCCAAGCCTCAGCGTCAGCCCCTCCTCAGTGTTGATCCTCCAGAACATCGGCCCGGTAGGGAATCCAGGCATGCCAGAGGCGGGATTGATCCCCATCCCGAGGAAGCTAGCTGCGAAGGGGGTGTCGGATATGCTCCGCATCTCGGACGGGCGCATGAGCGGCACGGCCGGGGGTACAATCATATTGCATGTTTCCCCCGAGAGCGCGGATCCGGAGTCTGTCTTGGGGATTGTCCAAGACAGGGATGTGATCACCTTTGATGCAGAGAGGAGATATTTACATGTGGAGATTGATGAGGACGGGGTCAGGGACAGGATGGCGCAGCGGAAGAAGATGATGGCAAGTGAGGGCAGTGGGAGTGCTTGGGTTGCCAGGGAGAGGGAAAGGGGTTATAGGGGGCTGTACAAACGGGAGGTTAACCAGGCAGAACAAGGGGCTGATTTTGGCTTTTTGACGGCTGCTGGCCCATCTTGAAGCCCTGAGAGAAGTTTGGAGAGCGTGACGTTCATTTAGGGAGTTAGTGCCAGGAGGACGACACAAATGTAAACACACGGTTTCAGGGCAACCACCATCGACACCCCTTCAAAATTTGCTCTTGACTTCGGAGACCCCCATCATTTGCCCATAGCATATGCCGCTATTTGCAACTAGAAACCTTAGGCAGGGCGGGTTTGCATTTCTAGTGCACGCCTTCGCCTTTTGAACCCCCCGAGTCATCTATCCCTCCTTTCTTAGGGCATCAAGTCCTGAACAAAAGGCTGGCTCAAGAAGAAAATTGACATGGGTTTTCTTCTTTTCTCCCCGGTCTCCATAGCACAGACAGTATTCACATTCAGGAACCAAACAGAAAACCTCCGAACCCGCGGCCCGCCAACCAGGATCAGGGGAGAAGAACTGATGTTACTGAGAGCTCCAATATTCAACGGCTCGATATAGCCCAGAGACGCATGTCATTTTTTCGCCATGAGGGGAAGAACGCGGCCGAGGCCCACGGCAGCCTTGTCAACCGGGACAAGTCTTCACCCGCGGGTAGCGAAGAATGGGCGTTCTCCTTGTCCGGTTGAGAAATGGCACAAGACAAATCAAAGCCCTAATTCTAGAGCTCGGCATCCAGTGCAACCTCGCGAGAAATGTGCCCACCCTATTGGGCTCTCAGCCTGCAGGGACAGTTACACGCCACAATCAACGCAAAGTGAAAAGTATGCAGGATATCCACTGCCACGTACATATCTCATATCAGGCACCTGCACAACCTGGAACTGTTGGAGAAGAAGAAAAGAGCAGCCGAACAAGGAGGGGCAAGCAGATTCTGGTTGGGGATACACGTCCCGCTCAGCCGGCCGCTTGTTGGCCGCACCGGTACCGAATCGTTCTTTTGATGTGGAAAAGCCGTGGAGTCGTCTAGAGATGTCCGTATATCGGGTGTTTGCGCCCAAAGACAGTCAGGCTGTGAGAGGAAGCAAAGAACATTGATTCGTCTCGAATGTTACCGGGCCACGTTTCCTCCCTCGACAGACCTGATGACCTGAGGAAACCATTGTGACGAGACAATTCTCTTTGACCGCACCCATAAGCCTTCTCTACAGCCACTCCATGCAAACAAGAAATCAGACCCGGCACTTACACACACCTCTTGGAGAGCATCTAGAAAAGGGCGATTGACATGCCGCCATGTGGTCGCCGACAAATTCGGCACCCGCAGGTTTTTCTCGGTTCTCGCTTCCACTCAAGCTCGCCATCACCTCGCTGTGCCTTGCATTAGCTCCCTGCCTGGGAGGGCGGCTGTCGCCGGCGATTCGCTGGAGCCGCAGCGGAACGGTCGGGTCATCTTTGCGACAACGGTTGTGCCTTTTGGGGGACACAACTCCAATCATCTTGGCAAGCTCCTTTGGCCATACAAATTCCGTGCGTACCTGAGCAGCGGCTTTTTTGGGGAACACCAGATCGTGGACTCTGTGGGACCACAAGCCTTGCAAGGTGACTCGGATCCATCTGGCCCAGTTTTGGGAGTGGCCGCCAAAGCTCCATGGTTGCAATGTGACCCAGGCGGCGACAGCGATGAAAAACTTGACATGTTTAGCCTCATGCCATTTTTGCCCATCGTCTGGGGACCTACCATGGGCCCATCACGAGGAATTCGAGAGTAGTACCAAGTGACGATTGCAGCTTCGGACCACAAGGCTTCCTCGGCTTTCTGTTGAACCGACATGAGCTGGCAGACATGCCGTGGCTGCCCAACGTAGCGGGCAGCCGCCTGCTTCTTGGGAGGCCAGTTGAAAGAGAGAGAGCATATGCGCTGACAGTGGACCAGAGGTTTGGACAGGGGAACAGGCGAGAAAAAAGCCAGGCAAAAGACTGGCCGGACCGATTTGGTGCATGTCAGATATTGCCTCACCTCTATCGAGGTGGCCAAGAGGAGGAGCAAGAAGAAAGGAGAAGAAGAACAGGCAGGAGGAGGCGTGAATGCATCCATGAGAGAGTTACGATTGGGTCCTCTCCTCTTACTTGGCCACCTGAGAGCTTTACAGACTTGAGCGACGGGTGGAAAACGCATATGCGAGGGGGTTCAATTTGCGAGACAGTCATGTCATCTGAGTGAACAATGGATGATGCTCCTGAGCGTAAGATAGTTCCCGCCATGCAACGTGGGACAACAGCAGCCCATGTCCAAGACTGCATGCTGATGACCTTTCTGGGCGCGATGTGTTCAGTGAGCAGCAATTGTGTGATGTAGTTGTATATGTCGGCAGTTGCAGTTTCAGGCTTGATCCGTAGGTAATAGACATCATATCGACGGAACCGTCAAGCGATCAACAATAAAACTGAACAATGCAGTCAACAGTCCGGCGAAAGGTCACACTGATGTGGGGTGATCTGGGAGCCATGCCGCCAGAAATCGGCCAAAAACTCTGATTTCTCGCGGATTCTGCTGTTTCGATCGGAGCTTGACGGAGCTGATTAGTCAAGCCGGAGCCGTGGCAGGATGGAACCGTGGAACTGCCAGCAGCTACCACGGGTAGTCAACGGACCGGACGGGTGGACGGGACCTGGCAGTTAATAACAGATTGGCTCCCCAAACCCCAGCGTACCAGACAAGCCAAGAGCAGTGTATATGGACAGATAATTAGTGGTATGAGTGGGCAGGAGGAAGATGTGGTATCGAGGATGAACACCGGCAGAACACGCTTGTGCAAGGTACGCGTGGCGATGGACGAATGACATTCGGTAGAATAGACAAGAGACACCCTCCAACTTGTCTGGTCGATATTGGACGTGATGGAGGGTACCAAGTGGGAAGGACGGGGAAGGTCTGGACTGCGACTGACGGAACCCCGGGGTGGTGGCAACGAACAATGCCTCTCCGCTGGCAGACCTACGGATATGAGATCAGAACTGTGAGGACTGCTAATTATCTGGGGATATCCTGCGTTATTCGTCAGCAACTGTGCCCTCGACCTGTCCATGATCAGGAAAGTCTTACCTTAAACCAGTACCTGCATAGTAAAACAATGCGTGACCTTCACGTGAGCTGCATGGTCAAGAGAAAAAAAAAGATTTTTTTGATGACCGAGCATGATGGAGCACGGGGCTGGAGGAGAAAAGGCTGACAGCCCCACCTCGCGGAAAAAACTTGGATTTTCCGAAGTTTGAATTCTGTCTGAAAAGCGGAGACGACATGGACGGCATATGCAAATTCTGATTGGCGGTGCCAACTCAGTAACTCACAGCTCTTCGGGACTGCCAGCCTCTCCGATTTCTTGCGTCATCGACCGTCCGAAGCTCTTATGCCTGATCAGCCATTGTTCAACGCCCATCCCTTGCCCGCAGCATCAAGACGAGAATTCAACCAGCCTGTCAGTGGACCGTCAGTCAAACGCGTCGCGCTCCGCACGCGAGATCCAGCAGTGCAATAGCATCACACCTTGGCACTGCGGGGCCCCAACCACAACACTGCATCATCTCCATCTCAGCGCCGACAGTGAGGGGTCTCCAACTCAGTATCTTCAGCTGGCTGTCCTTAGGTCGGAGCTCACCAAGAAGTCGAACTCGCTGAGCCCCTCCTGGACTGCCTGTCCAACCTCACACCTCAACCGGCCGTCAGAAACGGCCCTTTTGGCCGCGAAGATATGGTGGTTTGGCGTTTCAAGGCGAGTCAGAAAGGGCATGGTGAGCTTGGTACTGGCTCCCCGCGGTGTCTTCAATCCCCAAGTTCCCCGTTACCAGACCCTGGATCCTTTTCTTGACCGCTACCACACCACAGCAAAGCATGCATCTGTCATGTCCATCCACCATCGCTCGCCCCACCGTGAGAGCGTTCACAGTCGTCTCTCTCGCATTCGACTTCATCAGACATGCTGGCTGCATGTCCCCCTTGTCCAATTTGGTCATGACACAAGGCATGGCAGGAATATGTAGTGGCTGGCTTTGAACAGGTGTTTCCAGAGTCCCCCACAGATGCTGCCGGTCGCGATTACTTCTTGCCAACGGTCTGTTCACGTGGCCTGGCTGAATGAGGGTTGGTGAAGAGCCCTCAGACAGACCTCTGTTGGCTGTGTAAGGAGCCGGCTGATTGGCTGCCCGCGTCGTATCCGACTTGCCCAATCCATTTCTGGTACAACTCAGACCTATCTCTTGCTTTTTTTCTACCGGATTTTTGGCCAAATCACGGCGATTCGCGAGTCTTCTGTCAGGCGAAAGCCAAGTCGGCGCGAAGTGATTGGCAGTCACAGCTCCGACAGCGGTGATGGCAGCAGTTCTTTGACCTGAAGGCCAACCGCCATAAATCCTCGAATCTTGTTCATGGTCTCGCGGCCAACCCCACGCCCGGCGACATCCAGGATTCTGAAGTGCCCGACTTACACGTGGTGCCACTGACACAACCGGCCACCACCACCACCACCGCCGCCGCCGCCCACCTGAGATTCTTGCATCGATATCGGTGGTGCCGTGTCGTGCTCTCTGGCATTGACCGATTCCGGCTCAAGAGGGCAACAAAAGCCTGAAGTAAAAAAACATTGGACAAGCTTCAAGTTGCAAAGAACATGTCGCGAGACACGGAGTAGTGTAGCCAGAGCAGGAAAAACACGAGAGTTACAAAAGCCATCCCGCACCACCACTACGCTCATCAAAGCATGCGGCCAGCAATTGGCCTGACAGGCTGGCAAAAAAAAAAAAAAAGCATATCTGATGGCCGCAGATGCCTCCTCTCTTCTGCCGTTGTTCTTCAGTGTTGACATTGCAATTCACCCCCTCCCTTCCCCCCATCTCCAATTTCTAAGTCCCAGGCCCGAAAGTCGGGATCAGCAATCGTTGTTTTGCCGCGGGGGGTGACGTACAGGGACAGGACAAAAAGCCAAAGTTCGAAAGTTGGGCGCCGGCCGTCACAGGAGTCGCGCCAACAGCCGCCAGCGTTTCCAGCGTTGCGCTCTCTTGTTGTTGCCCGTGTCTCTCTCGCGCCGTCGATAGCCTCTTTTTGGCATCCGGGACGGTACTTGGTTCCAGAGCTTTTTTTTTTGGGTGGTGGAGTTTGTCTGTCTTTGGCGGTTTCCATTTGGATATTGGACCGGGCTGGATGCCCCGCAAACCCGAGCAGTGACCAACGCACAACTGGTACCCTGACACCCTGGCACCCTCACTCTCGAACCCTGGAAACCCAATTGAACCCCACCATCCGCAGGTTGTTGACCATTCACACACCCTTGCCCCGTCGGCTCACCAGCCCACCGCCCGCCCACCCACCGTCCACCGCCCACTTGAGCTGCTCCAGCACTCCAGGTCACTCCCACACCCACCTCGGGTGTGCCACACAAGAAAGCCACTGTCTGCCGTGTCTGTCTGTCTGTCTGTCTGTCTGTCTCTCTCTGTCTGACCCCAACGACAAATTATCTTCCTTTTTTACCCTACTCCCCCCGACCCTACCTCTACCTACCTACCCCGCCACTCGATTCCCTTCCCCAGACGCCGCAAACCTACACCCATCGTCCAAGGTCGCCAGCAACACATGTCAACCCAATTAAAGGAACTACGGCTGCCGCAGCTGGTGGAGGAGAGGAGGAAACACGAGCTTCAGCAGCAGCAACTACACCACCAGCTCCCACCACCATGTCTTGACGAAGAGCAGCACGCTCAGCTGTTCTTCACCTTCAACTCGGCCTCATCATCATCCGACTTCGCTCTGCCGTCACCTGTCACGCCAACCTTTTCGCGCTCCAGCCAGCAAGCCAGGTTCTCCAGCTCGTCATCGTCTCTCGAAACCACCGACAGCCCGGCTTCGCCCTCCCACCCCATACATGTCATCAAGTCGCCTACCAAACTGCCACTGCCAGATGTTCAGGAGGACCCGTCAGAGAGGGAGGACGACGACACGGCCTTCATTGTGTCCGAGTATGGGGACACTGAATGCCCTACCTGGTCCTACTGCTTGTGTAAGGATTGGATTTTCGTCTTTTTTTCTTCTTTTGCGTTACGCTGTGCTAACCCAAGTTGCGCAAACAGGTGATGCTGGATGTTCATGCGATTACAATAACGACACCAGGAAAGGTAGAAGCACCCATCCCTACTCGAGACCTGGATCAGACTACGACTTGGGGTCTCTGAGCGACGGTGATTTCAACGGAAGCCCACGGTCTAGGAAAAGGCGCGTCGGATCCGATGCAGGGATTGCGAGCTGGGGGACCAGGCTTGGTTCAAGATTGACAAGCCTGCCGCGTTGGAGATCGGCATCCGTGTCCAGGCGTGCCAACCTGGCGTTTTCACCCGCATCTGATCCAGCTCTTGCAGAACAACGAAGGCCCAGCTTCTCTCATGCCGCCTCGAGCAGATCATCATCCGTCTCTGTGCCGGCCATGGCCCGCGTCCCCGAGTCTGTTCCCGCAACGCCTGCGCTATCATTCTACGAGAGCACCGACAGTATTGTGCCGACTTCTCCCCTTGATATCCAGCCAGCGGCCATGGGAAAAAGTCTGGAGCGGGACCGATCCATGGCCACCACCCCTCTTCTCCCACCTTTGATGATGGGGAAAGCCGGTCACCAAACCCAACCGCAGTCGCTTCAGACGTCGCCTTTGCAGTCGCCCGCAGTGGTGCCCTCCCCGATGCCCGAGTTTCCAGTGCAGGCGCCCTACCCGACACCTCCCCTCAGCACAAAGGCGTCTTTCACCTCTCTCCGCCGAGGAACTGTGTCGAGCATCTTTAGCGACCTTCCTTCTCCCGTGGTGATGACTCCCACCATACTTGTGGAGCAGCAGCCAGATGCATGGTCGGACCGTCTGGGACACGCAAACTTCACCATTGACCCAAAGCCATATGTTCCCGTGAAGGCGGATCTGGCCACCTTTCAAGCATTCTGTTCAGACTGGAACCTGGCCAGGACCAATTACGCAAAGCATCTCGGGCGGACCGGAGAACACTACGGCACCACCTCTAAGACATACGCCCTCACCGAGGCCAAGTGGGCCGACATTGACAGGGAGTGGCAGCAGGCGGAGCAAGCCCTGATCCAGAGGGTGGGTCAGTCTGGGAACGGCAACCCTTCCATTATCTCGCATTTGCGACGGACGGCCGAAGAAATGGTTCCGTGTGGAATTCCCCAAATCCAGAATAATGACGGCAAGTTTCCGGCACTAGGAGATTCCGAGATTGTGGGGCCCATGGCACGCGATGCTGTCATGGTCCGCGACGGACACGACGAGAAGAGGAGCGCCTCGATCTGGTTGAAGAATTTGGCCGAGAAGGTTGGCCTGAGAAAGTAACCACCACTCTCGAGGCCCATGTCTCAAAGACACCACTCCACAAAACTTTACGAAGAGCACGACACGTCTCGATATGAACCTGAGCAGTCGGCTTTCTGACTGCATTGCATAGCATTGCGGTTTTCTTTTCTTTTTTTTTTTTCCACATTTTCTTTCCTTAACTGAGATACCCCATCGGTTAACATCATTCCTTACATAATGTTTGTCGGGCTGGTATGGCATATCACATCTGATAGGCGCTGGTGTTATCCTTTTACCTTCCCTTCATTTTATCGTGGCTGCTATGGCAAAGTAGGTTACACGTTATTGTTTACACCATGTTATTTAGAGCTAGACCATGTTCTGGCACTGCTAAGGAGTTGTCTTGTCTTGTACATAAAAAGATGTATCTGTGTATCTATCCATCTTATCTACTGGAAGGCATGGAGCTTGGTTGGGGGGATCAGACGACTGGGTGTCTGTAGGACTCAGAGGGCATCGCATTGGGGGCGCCGGACCAAAAAAAATTAGATGGAACATTCACAGCATTACCAGGGGTGGTAGGAATTGGGTTCGGGTTTGGACTCGGTTCCGGCACAAGGGGACACGGCGGCGGTGGCGGCGGCCAGCCATGAGGTGTGTGGGAGGACATGGGCAAAAGGCAAAGAGACAGAGGGAGCTACTAGCTAGCTGTTATTCAGCATGAGGCCAGCCAAGCGAAGCAGCATGCTGTGTCCATTGCCTACCAATTCAGTCTTGAACCCCTTCCAATCGAAACCTCCTCGAATTTTGCCTTGTTGACCGTGATGCCAGCATGGGATGGAAGAGAAAAGTGGAGGGTAGCTGACACGGCCCGATCTACACACCCTCCCCACAAAATAATTGGCACAGCAAAAGTAAGTTAGCCTATACCATATTATAAACCATACCTCAAAAGCAGATTAATAGGCCTTTTGAATATCTCTCTGAAGACCTTTTAGACTGTATTTAAGAGCCTATAACTATCTTTTAAGGCCAGACATTTATCCTTCAAAGCATGGTTCACAATATAATGTGTGGTTAACCTACCTTTGTGTGTCAATTATTTTGTGGTAAGGGTACTACAGGATGCTGTGCGAGTGTCACGGTCGGTCGGGTTTGGTTGTCGTGGTGAAGGGGTTACAGACGCCGAGGGTTCCTCTGCCGGTGCCATGCAGCCTGTTGTTTTTGACTGCCTTAGCTTTTCATGTTAGCCCTGGTGGTGCCAACTAGCCTATCTTCTAGTGTTGGGAAGGATTTCTCGGGACCCGGGGCTGATGATGAGGGCTTGGCTTGCGCACATGGCAAAGTGCGTCCCATCTGAAGGGTAAGGTTTGGGCAGTGTGCCTGATCGAGGTTTGGCTGAGACAGAGGTGGTGATGGTGATGAGGCGGCTTCTTTGTTTTAGCGGATGGGTACGTACTTGGGGGCTTTGGAGTGGTTTGACCTAGACTGGCCGAGATGGGCTGAAAGACACGGGAACAGGCAGGGCAAAAAGGAGGGCCAAAGAAAAGGCCGTTGTTTCAGTTTACCCGCATCATCATCACATCTTTGGTTGTTACCCTACCTTGGGTACCTGCTCACCCACACCTTATTTACCGCGTAGAGACGGGGAAGAAAATGCAACTGCAAGAGAGAAGCGCATCGGAGAGTCAGAACGATCAGGGTATCTTGAAGCCACGGGGACAGTGGTGCACTGTGTTGGTACCTACGAGAGGGATGGTGGCTTGCGTGGCCTGCTCTCTGCAAGTGGGGTGGGTGTACAGAGCTGCGGTTTATCTGATGTTTCAACGCCACGGGGCAAGCCATCTAGGAACGAACCACACCTCATTGGGGGGGATGCAATGGAGTGAAAGAAGTGAGACATTGGGGATGATCATGTGGAAGCCATGATTTGGAGTTTGATGGTCCAAAAATAGAGGGTTTTTGGGGGATACAATATCGCGGGCTCTTGTGTTGGGTTGGTGTCGATGTGCTGGTGTCCCTTCACTCTACATGCTTGAGGAAACTTGAGGCAGGGTAAAGTCCGACAATGATAGGCGGCATGGATGGAGGTGTCAGTCAGTGAAATAGTGGTGTGGTTGCTGTGCAGGAAATAGCGTGGTGCGCTATATAAGGTGGTAGGTGTTCCGAATTGCTCGTCGAGACGTTGGGATGAATGAATTTCAGCCTCCTTGATGATCCCTTGGATGAGCCGTTAATGGCTATTATTGTTCCCCCCCAGAAACGTGCTATCCTATGGGTGCTCGATATACCAGGCACTCACTATTGTAAAAGTAAGATATCTGTCCGTCAGGAAAATGGATCAAGTATCATTTGAACATTTTCCATGCCATACGGCGCCATATCTGGTGTTTTTTTCACGATCATCCCTCATTGGTACAACCGTACACAGCATACAGCTTCCCCTCAGTGTTGCAAGTCTGGCCTGACTCGACCTAACAACGAGCCACACAGCATGATACAGCATCAGATAGCAGATAGCTACCCGCTAGGGAGGTGTAACAAGAGTACGGCATCCGAATTCCAAAAGCCATCCGTCGTGTTCCCCAAGCCTTGGAATCCCCACTCGTCGGTCAAATTCTTTTCCCTATACCGTCTCCAATACCGACCTATGCAACCGGCTCCTCTAGCCCCATGCTATATCTAGCAGCGTGTCGCCGCTCATGAGCTAAAAGAAATCTAACGCACATGCCGCTGCATCTGAACAACGGCAAGGCTAAGCTCCGGGGCGGAAAGGCACAGGTGTCTTGTCTGTGCTCCGGCTCATTTTCGACCCTGGAATACCGTCCGCCTGACTGCTGCTCTATCCAGCTGCTGCTGCTGCTGCTGCGAAACACGTACACCCGGCGCGGTGTGTGTCATCTGCGGTCCGACCCTCCCTCATGTTTCTTTCGTCGTGGTCCGGGCTCCCTGATTCGCTTTCCTGTTCGGCCGCGAGCATCAAGTCAGACTGCACCTTGCCGAGATTTTCTTTCTTCAGTCACATTTTCCGGTTGGCATGGTTGGCTGCTGCTCGAGTTGAGCGGACACTGTGCAGCTGAACGTAGTGATTCTGTTGCGAATCTTTGTCATCTACCTTTTCTCCCTGTGCTTTCTATTCGAAGAAAAGAATAAAGATGGATGGGTCATCGGACACAAACATATCCGGGACCTTCGCTCTTCCGACTTTGTGTTGCTCCCAGTGCCGCGGCCAACCTGCCCGACATGTGGATGTACGGTCTCGGTCCTAAACGCTTCTTGTTGTGTGGTGGGTATCTATTGACCTGTGGGCGAGAATCTCCGTCGCTTCAACATCTTTGATGTGACAAGGTTTGTTGCAAAGGACGTTTCTGGGATTGCTTGGGTATCCAAATCTCTTGTTCGGTCAGGAAAGCGTGGTAAGGCACCTGAAGTTGTCTTAGACATTGTGGGAGCTCGGGTTCGGGAGAGCAGCTCTACAGTGCGCCATCCCAACAAATAGCGCGATACTCGTGCTTGAGTACCAAGGAATAGGGTTAGGCAGAGGCCTCCAAGATTGCTATCAGTTGGCCGGTTGTCACCTTGTGCTTGGATGCGAATATATTTGACCAAGCATTGGCCAAGAAGAACCAGAACAACCAGACTACCTTGCGATGTACTGAGATGGCCTCTAGGGTAACACCAGCGGCTAGCAAAAAAGAGAGACATAGGGCGAGAAGGCTATCCTATTCGATCACCTGCGCAGTTCTGGACATGCTTGACATGTCGTCATCCACAATTCGAATCTTTTTTAAAGTTGAACGGACGGTTAGCCAAAGGCAGAGACAGTCTCATCGCCGGAGAGTGGGCCGGATCGTCGTCTGTGTGTGGCAGTGAACCTGTTTCTCGGATGAGGCCGAGCGACGCCGTCCCGGGCAACCGAACCATGCTTCTGGGTCAGACGTTTCACCTGTGTTGAGACTATAGCAAATGAAATGGCTGTCGGCAGTCGATGCCGACGTGTGGTTGCCAAGGAAACAAATTTCGCCCCTTTTTAGCCCCTTAAATTCATCACATTGGTGGATTCTATCGCTTCCATGATGGTCTGCAGAGAGTCTTTGGTTATGAGTATGATTAGGTCTCTGTCTGGCCAGGTAAATAGTATACCTATCATGGTGTTGGCCTGTCCATCAGATTCCGTTGCCCATTCTCTCCATCAGCTGCTCTTTTGTGGTGCCAAGCACGTCATCCATGATTTCAGCATTTGGAACCCCAAACGCGCCATATGGACGCTGCAACATGTCTCTGAGTGTCTCGTACTTTTGCCCCAGCTTTCGTGAATCCTCAGGCTCCATCTTGCGTTCGAGTTCGTCAAGGTCCCCATCGGTCTCTTCCCGGATGTGAGGCTCCAGATCAAGCCAGATGGCCTTGAGTGCCGACTCGAAGCTCTCCTCTGATGGGTCGTATTTGGCCATGTGGCGGAGTTTCGCGTTGATCTAATGCGAGGTCAGTTTGTGGTCGAGGTTCAACCTGAGCGTGCAAACAAAGCAGGCTTACACTGTTGTAGTCATCAGACAACCGCCGCTGTCGTTCTGATCCCCCGGAGATATGGTACTCCAAGGCTGGGATAAGAGCGAGGTTCTCGACAATAAGGTAGCGGGCTAGGGCCCAAACAAACTCATCGGCGTTGCGCTCCTCGGGCTTGGTTTCCACGAGGACGTGATATGCGTCGGTGATGCGCGCATGGTCGCGTTTGACGACTTCTGAGAGGGTAGGCATCTTGTATGCTCGTTTTGTTGTTGATGTGGTTTGGTGAGAATGAGGTGAAAATAGCCAGTTTGTAAAAGAGCATGAGTGACGGCGATGCCTGGTGGGTCTGCTATTGTAGGCGTTGTGGTGTGACGTCAACCACTGTAATTTTGGCAGTGGCAGGAATACCAGCAACAACGCGCTGCACCGATGATGCCGGCAAAGAGCAGCACCTGAATTTCCTGGAAAGAAAACAGCAACGTCGCCACTACCTTAGGCACTGCAGCTTGCCTGTCAAGCACCCGCCGCGCCCGCCTATTGCCAACAACAGCAAGCAACTGCATCAGTCACCTCCGACCCGCGTGCTTCCAGCAGCGATGCCCGGCTTCCGCTCAATGGCATACTTCTGGTTATTCCATGTTGGAAACCTTCGCAAAGAGCCTACACACGATACTGCGATCATGCGACGAGGGCCTGCACTGACCATATGGCATCGATATCTGCATAGTCAGCAATACATATACAACTTTCAAGGAATTTGCAATTATCCGAGTAATGCTACACTATGGCATGGCATCTTTGGCTGTGGTGAATAGGATCCTTTGGTGGAGACAAGCCAGCATCAGAAGAACAACTATTGGCTCCCACAAGCAGCAAAGTCGGACAGGAATGACCCGACCCAACCCCTTTCTCCTCACCATCTGTGCTCGGGACTCTCACAGACATGGAGGAGAAAGCAAACCCATACCTTAACTAATCCAGGCACCACCATCCATCAACATGGGGTCACCAACCGCTGTGACGGCCGATGATCACCAACGCTACCAGTACAAACCCCTTCCAACAGCAACATCCATCAGGGTGCTCCAAATCAAGGGTGTACAAGAGGGAAAGCTCTGCATTTCTCTCGAGTTGATCGATCTTGCGGACGACCCTTTCTTCTACGCCCTATCCTATACTTGGGGCAACCCTCATGCCAATGGCGTGGACTTCACCGAGCACTTCAACACCGTCTCGGGCGAGTACACCAGCGAGTCAAAAACCGAGACTGTTTGTCACGGAAAAAGCATCTACATACAGACCAACTTGGCCGACTTTCTTCAGGAGCTCCAGAGCTCTCTCGAACAGCAAGACAGTCCCTTCCAAATACCCGGCAGCCGTGAATTCCGGATCTGGGTTGACGCTGTCTGCATCAACCAAGATGATCTCGAAGAGCGGGCTTTCCAGGTTCAGATGATGGGGGATGTGTACCGAAAAGCGGCCCGGACAATCATCTGGCTGGGTCGTGGAGATCAGTACACCACAGACGCTGTCGAGGCCATTTCCAAATTGGCAGCATGTCGCCAAGACGTCTTTGTTCAAAGCAATATTACCCCCTTTCGCCAGCAAGAACCTGATGTCTACACGGCGAGTGGTGTGCCCTACATTAGTTGGATGGAGTGGTGCAGTTTAGCCGCGTTTTTCAAAAGACAGTGGTTTTCCCGCTTGTGGATTGTCCAGGAGGTCATCCTCTCCCGAGAGCTCTCTCTGATGTGCGGCAGTCACCAGATTTGCTGGGAAGTCCTAGTGACAGCAGCACGCACCGTTGAGGCTCGCTGCAAAGTCCTGGGCTTCAGTCCCAGCACTCTCTTCATGCAAGCTCACGAAATTGCAGTTGCCTTGGAGCACAATACCGTCCAGTTGGCCCGCTGGAGAGATTTCTACTATGGCACCTCGGCACCGGAACCACAGACTAGGATCACTTTTGAGAACCTCATCTACGATACCTGGATCTTTTCAGCCACCGATCCCCGCGATAAAGTCTATGGCATGTTTGGGCTGATGAAGACGGATCTCAAGGCAAAGATGGCTGTGGATTACACCAGTCCTGTCGAGCTTATCTATGCACTGACGACCAAGCACATGATCGACCATTACTCGTCACTGCAAATCCTGTCATGTGTTCAAGACGCTTCTATCAGAAGGATCAAACCCTCCCCATCATGGACGCCCGATCTCTCACTGCCATACTTCAACATGATGTGCTCAAATGGCTTCTTCTGCGCGGCTGGGGTGGAGAACAAGACACCGCAGCTTCTGCCTTCATCGTCCTGGGACCGCCTGAAGTTGAAAGGCTGCCTATTTGACACCATCGTGGAGACGGGAAATGACAGAACGAACCACGTCAACTCCTCTGTTTTGCTTGATCCCTCTTGGTTTGAATTGTGCATGTTGCTCTCGCAACCCTATCAACATACAGGAGAGCCACGAACAGAGGTTCTTTGGAGGACCCTGTGCGCGAACCAAACTTCTGAATCTGTTGTCCCTGCTCCGAAGGACTATGGGATTCTTTTCAAAGAGTTATTGTCAGCGATGATCATGGTCAGGGCAGAGATTGAGTCAGAGGCATATACAGAGGACCAAGCCAAGCAGGAAGCCAGAGGTGATCCTGGGCCGCCACCGGATTGCTGCACAGGCTTTATGGATGTACTGGGTAAGGCTAAAGAAAAGTGGACATTCGCCGAGTTCGACACATTGGGCCGGGAGGAAATCCTGCGTCATCTCTGCCAGAGACCGAGATTCCTGAGCTCTGATCGGCATGGCTGGTTGATTTATACTCTGACAAAACTCCAGATCTTGGCTTTGACGGAAGACAACCCAAATACACCAAACTGGGAGGAGCTGGAACAGTTCTTTTACAACCCAACTTATGTCATGAGAAGAAAGAAGGGCCATGACATGGTGCTCGTTCGACAAAACGATGAGCGGTTCTCGGCTAGTTTTCATAAGAGATACGGGAAGCGCAAGTTGTTTCTGACGGAAAAGGGGTATCTTGGACTGGGGCCAGCGAGCGCCAAAGTGGGAGATGTTGTTGCGATTCTGGCTGGTGCAGAGGGGCCTTTTATTCTGCGCCATGGCCATCCGGGATGTGACATTGGAGAAGAAAACCAGGAGGAACGGAAAGAAAAAGAGGGAGAGAATGAAGTGATGAGTCTTGTGGGACAGGCGTATGTTCATGGCATCATGAACGGTGAAGCTGTGGAGGAGGAAGGCTTTAAGCTTCGAGAAATCGAACTGGCTTAATCGACAGCCTCTCACCTCGTCGGCGGACGTCGTTTCCCGATAAAGCTCTGGCTTGATTTCATGGGGGATTGGAGGTGCTGTCAAGCGTGCGGGGTAGGACTACCTAGTGTCCCCAGATGACCACCATCCAGGCTAATGGCTATTTAACAATTGCCGACAACTACCAGTTGAGAATGTGGCGGATAAAGATGAACCGCTGTGCCGGTAGGTTGCCTGCCATGCTCACCAAGAATAAAAGACCTGGACCCTTCCGCAGGCTGATTCAGAACTTTCAACCTGCATACCTAAGGTAACACCCCTGAAGAGACATCGGTTTGTTTACATTGAGAGTATCCACTCAGGATGACTTCCCGGACGGATTTTGGCCAGCAAACGCTAGGATCGGAGGTGGCCAAGGTGTTTGCTGACCAGATCAGAGGAAAGACTGGTACGTCCTCTTCACACCCGGCCTTATCAAGTCGAAACTCAGCCTGTCAATCAGCTGCTAACAACCACAGTGCTGATCACCGGCGTCAGTCCTAAAGGGATCGGATCTTCGACTGCTCTTAATTTTGCCTCTCAGGCCCCAGGGCTTCTCATTCTTGCATCTCGCACCCGAGCTCGCGTCGAAGAAGTAGCCTCCCAGATAAAAGAGGCATATCCATCTGTCAAACTCGAGATTGTCCTTCTCGACCTCAGTTCGCAAAAGTCCATCCGTCAAGCGGCCGCCGAAGTCTCCAGGCTCACAGACAAGTTGGACATTCTAGTCAACAACGCTGGAATCTGTGTTGTGACCCGCCAAAAGACACCGGAAGGCATCGAGCAGCAGTTTGGCACCAACCATATCGGGCCTTTTCTTTTCACCAACCTCCTTCTTCCTTTGTTGCGCAAGGCAGGCAAAACCAACCCTCCCGGGGCAACCAGAATCATCAGTGTCACCAGTGCCGGCCACAGGCTGTCTCCCATTCGGTTCTCGGATTACAACTTTGAAGGAGGAAAAGAAGTCCCGCCAGAGGAAGACCATTTCAAGCCGTTGGCCGGGGCCTTTGCAAAGTGCACTGAGGATGGCTACAACGGGATCGTCACGTACGCGCAGAGCAAGACAGCCAATATCCTGTTTACCTTCTATCTGCAAAAATACTTGCCGTCTCAGGGGATTACGGCTTATACGCTGCACCCAGGAAGTACGTCATCTTTTTTTCTTTCTCACCTCTGGGTCTATGAGCAAGCTAACGAACCATGTTCAACAGGCATCTTGACCGACTTGAGCAGAGATCAAGACGAAGAGCTGGCGGCACAGTTCTACAAGGTGGCCCCGTACTGGAAATCTCCTGATGAAGGCTCATCCACCACGTTGGTTGCCGCCTTGGATCCGGCTTTGAACGGTGTGCTCTGCCTTCTTTTGTGCCGCCCCCATCTTACAGATAATAGAAACTGACAGAGGAACAGATACCAAAGGTTTATATCTGGTAGATTGCCAGTTCACAGAGCCACATCACCATGCCAAGGACCCTGTTGCTGCTGAGAGGCTATGGAGGCTGAGCGAGGAGTTGGTGGGAGAAAAGTTTGCCCTGACAGTTTGATTACTTCTTGAGACTAATAGAGTCATGCACATTCTACCTACCTACCCTGCCCCAAAATCATCCGTCCCGTTGGAAAATACGAATTCCTGATTCAAGACTCGGGCACCGGGCAGCAACGGTCTAGGCCCGGCAGTCAGGCACACCCAACGGACCAAATACGCCGGGCGCCATTGACACAGCCTCAATTACTTAGATCCCAGGGCCATCCGCGCGGTCGTGGCATCGGCTGAGTAGTGTGATTTGGTGTGCTGGAATTTCCAATCGTCATGCGGGTCTCATGCAGGCAAGACAGCGAAAGCTGGGAGATGGCAGGTTTGGGATTGTGGTGGGGTTGTGTCATGGTTGATTGGCTGCCATGCTGTAGACTATTGGGTGCAGCATCGCCCTGGACAAGAAGAGATGGGTGGAATCTGATTGCTGACGGGGCGGTCGTCATGGGAGGACGCGTGACGGCGTTGGAAGTATGGTTGAAGGGGGCATAGCCACCGTTTGTGTTGCCAATTTTCCATGCGCGCCACCCGACTCTTACGACTCTAGTGGTGTATATAGGGTCTGGTGCTCTATCAAGGACGAAGCATTCGTCTGGATGTTGCTGTTTCTTTGTTTCGACGGTTTGCTGCTGATACCGACAATCTGGTCATCTAAGATTTGAAGGGCTGACAGTTCTTTATCCCGCTTTATCAATATTCTTGCCCTAGCGCACTGTTCGAGAAGCATACTGCCAACTCTATCTCTAATTTATATCTGTCTCATTGTTCAAAAGTACCGCTCAGAAATCCTGCATTCGGGAACACTAGGTAGCCCCCACACGTCGAAAAAAAAAGGGGGGGGATTGCAAACCGAACAGGACGGAACCGCATCCGGACCCGGTTGTCACGGGATGGTGCCACAGGTAAGGCAGACCGTCTTACTCAGCTTTCCAATTTGAAAGATCTTTGCTTTTTCTTTTTCTTTTTCGCTTCACCAATCGGTTGCTCAGGCTTTTCTTTGTCTCGCGTATTTTCACCTCCAACCGCGACAGAAACATTTTGTGGGCTGGCTGTCTGGATTGTGACAAGCTGCATTCGGGAAAGAAAGTGAGCAGATAGCAAACGGACAGAGATATGTGGGGCTGTGTACCACGATCTTTGATGAAGATTGCTTTTTC
The DNA here is from genome assembly GCF_035222275.1 of Podospora bellae-mahoneyi. Lineage (NCBI taxonomy): Eukaryota > Fungi > Ascomycota > Sordariomycetes > Sordariales > Podosporaceae > Podospora > Podospora bellae-mahoneyi. The sequence goes on from NC_085884.1 coordinate 202,541, forward strand.
ACCCCAGCTTTGAAATTGTCGGTGCCCCCGTTGGAATAGATCATATTTTGTTCATCTGATTTCACTCTTGTCGTCATTCTTATCCAGACACATCAACCCCTGGCCAAAACCCTGTATAGAGAAATCATTGACCTCGTCCCAACTTCAGCCGCGACCATGCCCTTTTTCAAAAGATACCACTTTTCACACCACCACCACCACCGCAGGTCATCACCACCCGGAGATCTAGAAATGTCGGATTTTCAACACCACCCCGGCCATTCGAGGATAAACTCTGGCAAGGCATCTTCAGCCAGCAGCAACAGCGGCTACGATCTCGACGACGACGCCATCACGCCGTGTCCACTGCTGGAGACAACAGCTAGCCATCAGACACACCACTCTCACCTCCGTAACCTTCAACCAAGCCACCACCGTCTATCACCAAATCAGCACAAATATGGCAGCCTGAGTCGAACTTCGAGCCAGAAAAGGCCGGCGTCGAGGTCCGAGTCGTGGAGGAGCAGCCAGCCTCGGCCATTCCACGGATATGTTGGGGACTACGATGAGGAAGAGGAAGAGTTGGATACGGCAATCCTATGGAAGCAGATGCTGGCGGTGCAGGACAGGTTCGGGTGCTATAATTCAGCGAGAATGAGGGCGGCTCTGGAAGGGGGCGATACCTCGATTCGTGAGTTGCTTTTGGAGTCGAGATAGATTCAGAAACTGCTGACACACTGAACAAATAGCATCGAAAATATGCCTTGATCTCATCAACGACAGCATAGGTGAGATGCCCGAGGACGCAAGGCAGAGGATCGAGTTATTCCTCGAGGGCGAAGGCAGCGGCGCAATGATGAGAAGAGGGAAGTGGAAGAAGTTTTGGCACAGGGTTATTTATGTCTGAGTTCTTCATTGTCAAATAGACCAAATCATGGAAATACACCAATCTGACCACCGCCAAGAGCAATGGAAAGTAATACGATCCTCAACGCTCCATCTCCCTCATCTCCAGACGAGGCTTACTCCTCCTCCTCTTCGCCCCACTGACAGACTTGACAGCCACCTCATAATTCTCCCCACCGTGCCCAACAGCATGAACAACCACCTCCTCCCCAAACGGCCACCCCGACCCCTTCACCCACCTCCTCTCGTCAATCTCGCTCTCCTCATCCCCCGTCTCCCGCTCGTCATACTGCGCAAACATGCCCCGGTCCCTCTCCCCGCGCAGCAAGCTCCTGGCCTTTTCAAACGCCTCCTTCCGGGGCACACAGCAACCCGCCAGCTCGGTCCGCTGAAACGCGGTGCTGTTCTTGTCCCCTTTGGCATGTTTGAAATCCCATTTTGTCTGCAAGATGTAATGCAAATCATCATGTCCACAACAGGTATCCGTCTCGTGCTGCGGGACCGTCGGGCCGGCGCCCTCTTTCCCTTCTCCGGGGTGGGAGTGATGAGGCAGCTTGTCCTCGTTGGGCTTGGTCACGACGCCGACGAGGAATTCCTGTCCCGAGGGGGACAGAGCGTACACCTGAATGTTGTCGCCGTAGGGCCATTCCTGATACGGATGGAGGCTCGACTGGGTGACAAACTTGGTGAAGTCCGAAGGCGAGTAGTTGAGCGACTCTTTCAGGGCCACCTGGGCCCAGGCTTTTGCGGAGTCCAGATCGGTGTGGGTTCCCAGGACATAAGGGGTGCGGGTGGCTCCAGAGGTCGACTCGTGGTGCTCGATGATTGTCAGTGTCGTGTGATAAAGGTTTTCTGGCGCGCTTTGCGCCATGCCAGAGGGAGGAGCGTCTGTGTTGGCTGATGGCTCCTCTGGTGCTGCTACTGGCGTATTCTCATGGGGCGACAAATGCTGTTCGGCTTGGGCAGCCATGGTTTCCTTGGGCTCTGGATGAGCAACCGAATCCGTTTCAAATTATCCACATCAAATTGAGGAACTCGAACTTTCAACACATGTCTGAACAGGTTCAAGAGAGGCACTACAAGTATTTGATGTAATCGGTATTGTCCGAGCTTCTTGCGGTTGGAACAGGGAGATGCATCCCGGTACATGACGCCAGTCTTGCGAAGGGTCATGTCTGTGCATCCTATGACAAGAACCCTCTCTAACTGCCTTGATTCTGTCAGTTTCTTCACGTCAGGTCCACATCTGGGGGTGGTCATCATCACACCTGCAATCAAGCGGCACCTCCAGGGTTAAAGTTGATCAACTTGTTGATGTATGGTAGATGCCGAAAACGTAACCTATGACCCATGCTACCTCATAATTCCGAGTAAAATAACCCCATAGGTTTGCTGCTAATCTTGCTACGTCATGGCAGAGGAGGCTTCCCATGTCCTCTTGCCCTCAAATTTGGTATGCGCCTTTGCCAAGGAGTAAGTGAATTCGTGGCTAGACTTCGTCCCAATGATAACAAGCCTTTCTCCCAGCCAGTTCGAACCGTAAAATGCCCGAGAACAAAAAAAAAAAAAAAGTCGGACTACAAGAAATGCTCAAGCAGCTGATTCCTTGTGTTCTCCAGAGACACCCATCTTTTCTTCCGCCGACAACGTTTCGTTGCGCTCCTGTCTGAGGGCAAGATTGCGCGTATTTTTGGTCTTCCAAGCGGGAGTCCCAATATACTTGATGGCTGTTCAGCGAAACAAAAATGGTTAGCAGGAATCGAAGAGAAACAGGAAGGCATGAAACGTACAGCCAGGCTTGGTATCATCAAACATCTCCTCAATCTCCTCAAGCGGCTTGTTGGCGGTTTCCGGGAACATGAAAAATACATGCAGGAACATGGCTGCGCAGAATGTCGCAAAAATAACATAGACCCTCCAGGTAATGTTGGCAAAGGCCGCAGGAACAAAGTAGGCCAGGGCAAAGTTGAAGGCCCAATTTGCCGATGTGCACAGGGCAACCGCTTTTCCACGAAGACGAAGGGGGAACAGCTCGGGAGGGTAGGTCCAGGAGACAGGACCCCAGGTGGGCGCAAATGAGGCGACAAACAGGTAAGTCGCGGCGATGATAGCCTTGGCGGGCGGTCCCTCCACCGCCATCGACTCTGCCGTCGAGGTGAACTCTCCGGGGTAGGGCGCGCGGCCGTAGACGGCAAAGAGGCTTGCGTTGATACACAGCCAGAAACACATCAGGAATGCGCCCACAAGGAGAGTCGGTCGGCGACCCCAGCGATCCATCCAGAGGAGGGCGGGAACGGTCATCACGACATTGATGACAAACTGAATGCCGCTCGGGAGAAGGACGGCGTTGGTACCAGGCTCGGACAGGCCTGCCATGGTGAAAACATAGGTAATGTAGTACATCATGACATTCATGCCCGTCAACTGCGACCAAATTTGCGTAAAGACGCCGACCTGGGTTCGGTTAATCATGCCGGGAGTGAAGAGCTCAAAGTAGCTGACATCAGCATTGGCGCGCTCAAACTCCACCACCTCTCGAATCTCCGAAAGCTCCCTTATGACCCATGGAGAGTTGGGATCTCCCTTTCCATGGATCAGCGTCAGCACTTCCACGGCTTGCTCCCAACGATCCTTCTTGGCGAGCCAGCGGGGGGACTCCGGAAGAAAGACCAGTCCCAGGAACAGGAGGCCGGCGGGAACAGCTTGAAGACCCCAAGGAAGACGGAAGGCGGCGGTGCCCGGGATGAAGGAGCTGCCGTAGCAGATGAAGAACATGATGAGTATGCCCCAGGTGATAGCCCATTGTTGGAAACCGATGAGACGACCGCGCTTCGAAGGAGGGGAGATTTCAGAGATGTACACAGGAACTTGGGCAGAGCATATTCCGACCGAGAACCCGTTGATGACGCGACCAATGGCCAACATGGGAATGTTGACCGAAGCGCATACAACCACTGAACCAATAATCCTGGACGATGCAGGTCAGTCCGTAGCTCCACCACAGCAACACCAAAGTCCAAGAAGAGTTGCGACCTACCAGATAATGGCGCCAAGCTGAATCGAAGTCTTGCGCCCAAAAGCATCCGAGACAATGCCAGACACGAGAGCGCCGAGCCAAGAGCCGCCGGGCATGGCAGCAGTGATACCACCCTGAACGTCGTCCGTGGGTCCGAGACAGAGGCCATTCTCATCATGGCCCCTTTGGTTGAACTGGCAGAGATAGGGTTGGGTCGAGATGATAGCCGACATGGACGAAATATCAAAGCCAAACAAGGCTCCGCCTGTGATGATTCCACTGTTAGACAAGTCCGAACGAGAAGAATGGTCCAAGAGAAAAGGGCTCAGACGTACCGATCACCGCCACGGCGGCGATGAAGTATATGTTGCCGATCTTCCACATCTTATGATCTTGCCTCTAGATGCCGCAGAATCGAGAGAAGGAGAAGGAGAATAGGTGATCGGTTAGGGGAGGGTGAAGTTCTTAGGTCCGGAAGGCAGTACGGCTAGAGGTTCTAGGTTGCTGGCCAAAGGAAAAGGAAGAGAGTTGTGATGATGGAGTCGGAAAGGTCAGAGACCGGGCCTGCAGAGTGGAAGGAGACCACAGGAACCCAATGGTGGGGTACTGGGGCAAACAGGTGTGGGAATCAACTGGGGAAGCATTGAATGCGTGACGCGTGTGGGGGGGGGGGGCGTGTTGTTGGTAAAGACAGGAAGAGATCGCTCCTTCCTCTTTGTGACTGACAATGTGCCCACGTAAAAGCAAACAGATCTGGGTGAGCTCGTGAGGCGAGTGACGATGTTTGCATGCCTTGGACAGGTCACTGGGTCAGACTGAAGCTCGGATTGGGGCTGGCCGCTGACAGACACCACGATATATACCTACCTGGAGCTAGCCTGTCTGAGAAAACTACAGGGTCATGGGGCAGTTTAAGAGCAAGTCAGTTCCAGTGCCCTCGACCAGCTTTCTTTCGGCCGGTCTCCTAAGCTCATTTCCCCGAGATTGCAGCCTCTATCGAGAGGCCAAGTCAGGCGGTGAAGACGGAGAACGAGGCTCAGTTGCTCCGAGGGCATGCCGTGTAAGTCGGTAGCCCATTCCGGCAGGAAGGAGTGATTTGATTGGCTGTCCTACAGTGTCGGCTTTCTTTGTCCAGGTCACCCAGCCTTCTGTGGTGCGGTCACGGCAGTATAGAGTCTTGTGCAGGTTCCAATCATCGATGCTGCATTATCACCATGTCTCGCTCGGCCGAATACCGCGGCGGCTCTTCTTCAAACCTTATCCGACGGGCTGGAAAGAAAGAATTGTTTCCCCCATCTTCCCCGCAAACAATCCCCGGACCCGACCTACCTTAACCTATCCAAGTTGAGTTGTCCATAGCGTCAGCAGGTTCTGTGAGTGGCTCTCAGGTAGGAGAGGCAAGATCGACCCCGTACCCGAGTTTCTCTTGACTTGGACGCCTTGTAGTCGGTGTAAGCATCAGCCATGGTCTGCGGTGCACAGGGGCGGTGGTACCAAGGTGCCTCAGCATGAACGGGGTTTCGGGCGATAAATGCAATGAATAGCTTGTACACCGTACATCGTTGCGTTCTTTGATGTCAAGAGGTCATGATGGCGGACAATCAACAACTCATGGTCCAAGATAATTTGAAGTGGACATGGGCCCGGATGCGGCAACAAACTCCATGCATCTGTGACAGCTTTCAATGCTGTATACAATGCAATTCAGAGAGATACGTGGTAGGTGGCGACTTTGAACCATGATGTCACAGAGAAAGGAGCGGGATTGTTGACAAGAAGGGACGGCCCGGAGCCTACCTAGCTTGAGAATTACGAGTGAATTGTCGGATGAGGCTTTTAACGATTGAAATCACCGACGGACCTTCGGCTTCGATGGTCATGTTATCAATGGGATATTAAGTGTGTCGGCCTGACAGTGCCAGACTGCATTCGCATCTCTGAGAGCATTTGACGTGTCCAAAAGCCGAGGAAAACCGTGCACCTTTGCATTTTTCACGTGTTTTCTTTCTCAGCCTGTCATGAGGGCTTTCACGGTATGTGCCGGTGTTTCTTTTGCATCCGATGTCATATGATGCTGTAAACACAATGCAATACCTGTCTCGTACTGGTAGCCAAGGGAGAGCCATAATCTGTTCAGGATGGAGAATGATAGGGGAGCACAACGAAAAAGACGGTGAGTTGACTACCTGGATACCACATGATCCGCGGATTGTCTATTCAATACACCTATCAGTCTCAATTCAAGTATCTTAACAACTTTGTTCAGTTTGTGACACAGGTAGGCTTTGTTTGCCACTCCATGTCATATCGCACTGATGTTTTGTTTTGAAAATGGGAGAGGGAAAAACCCCTGCATCGCCAAAAGTTCCTTCGTTGTTCTCAGTTGTTTTATCAGAGGCTGCTTGCTGTTACATACGTGATGGCTGGAAACCAGGGGAATATTTGCCGCATGCATGGTGTTGTGCATGTTGCCTTAATTAAGGGGCCCAAGGGGACGTAATAGCTAACCCTATCCCCTTCTACCTTAAAGTGCTGCCAGGAGCAACCACGTGCCAAGCACTGTGAGAACCCTGGTGGCTGCTGGCTGCTGGATGAGGTCAGCTGTTTTCGCATTTCCCAGCGCGTCAATCCAGGCTTGGCGCTCTCAGCACCGCAACCTTGAACCTGAATGCAGCGCCTCTCTGGCAGAGCTCTCCCCGTGCCCGTGTCGTTGTTGTTTTGGGTATCGCAAATACATCGAGTGAATCACTTCTCCGCCAGCGTCGCTTTATCTGCCATGTCTCCGTCAAAACCGTCCTTTAAGCGTTCAGCCGACAACCGATCCATATCTCCGCCTCCGCTGAAGCGCAAAGTCCAAACTGCCATCTCGAGTATGTGCCCATGCTCGCGCTCGTCCTATTCTTGCCCCAGTCACTAAGAAGATACATTGTGTAGAAAGTGCCGTAGCCAGCTTCTTCACGCCCGCCTCTCAGAAGCCGAAAGAGCCTACTGTCTGGTCAGAACGAAGTCCCGACGACAACTCTCCTGCCACCTTACTCGTTGCCAAGTACGACAAGACCGAGCCCGACGCCCTGGCCATCAAAAGGAGGAAGATCGCTGCCTTTGATCTCGACTCAACCCTTATAGCAACAGCGTCGGGCAAGAAGCACGCCGGTGACTCTGCAGACTGGACATGGTGGCACGAGTCGGTCCCCGCCCGCCTGCGGCAGCTCTACCAAGACGAAGGCTACCAAGTGGTCATCTTCACCAACCAAGGCGGCCTAACCCTCCATCCCGACCCCAAGACTAAAGCCCCCGTCAAGTTCACCAAGAACCGCGTCGCCGGCTTCAAAGCAAAATGCAATGCTGTCCTGGGACAGCTCGGGATACCTGTCACGTTATACGCCGCGACAGGCAAGGACATATTTCGAAAGCCTCGGCCGGGCATGTGGGAGGAGCTTAAGAAAGATTACAGCCTCCCAGAGGAGGAGATAGATCGGGAGAACAGCATTTTTGTCGGTGACGCGGGCGGTAGGACAGCAGAGCTCAAAGGGCAGGCCAAGGACTTTAGCTGTTCGGACAGGAATTTGGCGAGTAATATCGGGATCAAGTACCTCACGCCAGAAGAATACTTTTTGGGGGAGAAGTCAAGGGAGTTTAAGCGGGATTTCGACCTGGAGCATTTCCCGTTGCCCGAGGAGGAGGAAGAGACACCAAGATTTGAGAAGAAGCACGAGAAGGAGATGGTCCTCTTCGTTGGCCCCCCTGGTGCAGGCAAAAGCACCTTTTTCTGGAAGGAGCTCAAGCCATTAGGTTACGAGAGGGTTAACCAGGATTTGCTAAAGAGCAAGGACAAGTGTTTTAAGACTGCTGCGGAGTGGCTCAAGGAGGGGAAGTCGGTTGTCATCGGTATGTATACCCTGCCCCCCCCCCCGGCTTTACCCCCTGGAGCATGATAATGTTGACCTGACAATAGACAACACGAATGCAGACCCCGAGACACGCGCCCAGTGGGTTGATTTGGCCAAAAAGCACAAGGTACCCATCCGGTGCGTGTGGTTCAAGACACCCCTCCATTTGTGCGAGCACAACAGCGCGGTCAGGGCGCTCAACAAGAGTCTGAACCCTGAAGATCGACAGCTACTCCCGCAGCTTGCGTTCAACGGCTTCAAGTCAAGGTTCAAGGAGCCCAAGGACAAGGAGGGTTTCGACGACATCACGGAGGTGGAGTTCAAGTTTAAGGGGTCCAAGGAAGAGTACGCCATCTGGGGCAAGTATTGGGTGTAAGTGCGGTGAGTGAAGATACGATTTCACATGATTGTCAGCAAAATGGTTTGTCAGGATATGATCTCTTTCCCTGCCCCATCGGGGTTTTGGGTGAAATTTCCCTTTTCATACCCCTTGGCCCTTCGATCAGGTAGCCAACATTGCTATGCATGAGAATCACGTAAGCCCATCCCGCCAATGCTATCCGAAATGATCAAATCCTGGTGACTACCTTTCCTCAATCCAAACGCCTATTTTTTATGCAGCCACAGTCCCAGTTCCTTCCTAATAAAAGCACCAAACAGAAACTCCAAGCAGAAAACAAGCGTTACATACATCTACTTGCCTACTCTCTTCCTGGCTTTCTTGGAGGGCCTGCTGACGGTGCCGTTATTACCACCAGTCCGGCTTTCGGCCAGCCGAGCCAGTTCCTCACGGGCATCTCCGTTGTTAACAGACATCTGCCTCTTGAGGCTTGACCCTCCGACCCTCGTCACCTTTTTCCCTCTCCCATTCGCGGCCCTTCTAGTGCCGTCACGATGAAGGATTTGATGAATTCTTGTCTTGGCCGCCGAGGCTGCCAACCGCTCTGTCGGGGGATCGGCCGCGACCTGCAGTTGTTGATCATTTATCGTCCAGTGCGAGCCTATTGCCTGGTGATGGTGAGCTGGCCGACCATGAACCGGAGCGGTAGACACATGTGTCACGGGGCGAGATGTCGTCGTCGATGGGCCGTTGCCAGCTTGAGGTGTCATTGATGAGACATGTGACGATCCCGAGTGAAGAAGACCCTGGAAGGGTGGCCTGATGTGATGACTCGGAGCTGGCCGTGACTGGTACTGGGCCGGGCGTGAGAAGGGCTCCACGTGATCCGCGTGCTTTTGATGAAATTCCTCGAGGATTACGGCGCCCATCGCACTCATGGGCTTCCTCTTCTTGCTCGGACTTGGAGGGGGACATTGCCAGGGGAAGCATTTGGCCGCCGTCACTTGATCCTGTTGCAGGACTTGATTGAGGACTTGGGTGGCGCGGCGCGACTGTCTGATGTTGATGCTATTGGGAGCCTTGAAGGGCCCTTCCTGACGATGGTAGGCGTGGTCGGGCATTTCTGGGAAGGTTCGTCTTTGATGCGGCTCCGACTGGCCAGCCCTTTCGAAATTGCCGAGGCGTTTTTATCGACGGGAGCAAGTGAGGGCTTATCCATTTGTGAATTCCAAGGTCGGAGTGGGGACTATCTTGTGGTCGTGAGAGAAGATGCTCTGGTAGTCACTGGTGATATCAGCGATACAGTTGATAAAGAAGATGGGTTGCTCACTTACCGTTGCTGTCGAACAGTCAGTCAAACCGATATCCCGACTCTATTTGTCACTCTCTCATGGGGGACAATGAAGCCTCATAATACGCCATTATTGGTGACTACATGCTTGGTGTAGCCGGTATTGTTTTTTTGGTGGCCGCTTTGGGTAGGCAGCTGGTACCAAGTATTGTTGGAATACCTGAGCCAATGGAAGCATTGTCGGTTGCCTTGGAGGTTGGTGGTCAGGGCAGGTGTGACGGCAAGACGGCTGGTGGCTCATGCTCTACAAAGCAGCATGAGCTTTCGAAAAGTTTGACTCGAAGGCGAACTGGGCCCTCCATCATTGCGGCGGTGCCCCGGAGTGTTGGGCTCCAGGGTTGTTTCATCGGATGTCAGAAGCCGGGGTGGCAAGCACGTACCGCTTCGTGACCTCTGGAATATTATATGCCGGATAGCCAGTTGTACAAGCTGACTTGTCATGGCGGGCAAGCGCATTGCACTCTTGACAAAAGCAGGGAGCCGTGGAGCCGCCGGGAACCGCAGATTCGGTGAGGTTGGCGGTCAGCGGAAAGCTCAGCTCGGGCCGCTATCATGGTGCCAAAGTTCGGATGGACCGCGGCCGGAGACTGGAGACTGAAGAACAATTCCATCTTGCTTGGACTTCTGCAAGGTAACCTTTGAAAAGGTGGTATTGATATTGCACTCTTGACGATCAGTGTCTCGGACCGGCCCGCCAGGTGAGAGCACGTTGGTATGGATCATGGATACGCTCGCCAACATCAAAGCGGCCTGAGAGGCTGAGTGAGTACAGAGTCCAGGCATTGATAGCAACCATCCCACCACCACCACCACCACCACCACCGCCTGGCTACCATTGCAATCTGATCATCTTGATACTGCGTGACCACAGAACCGGACATCGCCGCCTTGCGGTGTGCATATCGATGATTATCTGCAATGCTATCTCGACACGGCTCGCGAATGCACCCGCTGGTAAGCTGCTATCACCTTCTTTGTTGGAAACCCCAGTTCCAACACGGCGGTAATGTCAATGGCACACTCCAGGATCGATAAGCGAGAGCTGTGACACTGACATGTGGTTGTCCCCACACACCCAGTGCACTGGAGCAGGTGGGCGTCTTGTTGGATATCTCTGAAGCTCCCACACTTTCATTTATCTCGCAGAATCTCACAGCTCGCCGATCACAGCAGACTCAGGGTCTGGCCGGACATGTGATGCGGTTTCGCATGATGCTTCCTGATTATCCCCTCCAGGTTTCCCCAGATCTTGTATCTCGCATGGGACGAACTGGAGGGAAAACGGACTGGGATTTGGGTAGTAAAGCCTCCGTATTGTTTTCGTGTCTACGTAGTGTAAAAGCCGTTGGAAAGTGAACAAGATGAAAACGATTGGATCGGGAGTCTCCATGGCACGAGACCCAATGCAGGAAGTGGCTTGACCCCTGGTGGCTCGGCACTTGCGGGGTACATGGGTTCGGCCGCTGGTGGCCTCTTGGGCGCTCGGCTTGTCGCTAGCAGGGAAGCCCAGTGCAGGCTTCTAGAAACGGAAGGTGGAATTTGCCGTCACCGGCCACACTGCCAATTTTTCAGCTCCACGTCCCGTTCCCCCCAGAACACGGCAGAATCGACAATCTCAACAACAGCTTTTCCCTCGGGCTTCCGTCGAATAACCCTCACTGAACAATAGCACGAGCAGTGTGTTATTTTTGCCATCTGCTCCTGGACTGAGATCTGTGCCGCCCTCCACTTGACGTCAGCCGCGGACCAGGTAAAGCCTCCGGTGGGCATCGCGGTGGCCACTTTTCGAGATGGATTTTTGATAAGATACACCGATGGCGCGCCCGATTGAGAAGGTGGCATTCGACGTCAGGTGCAGTCGGGCTCCTGCGTGTGTTTCTTGGCTTCAGTTTTGGTCGACCGATCAGCGAACTTGCGGCAGCATCTCAACGGCGACTGGCCAGCAGCCGGTGGCTTTCTCGTCGACCTTGCCCCTCGCCCCGTGCCCGTTCTCTCCCATCCGTGCTGCTCATTGGCCAATTCACTGTATGTGCGATAGGGGGATTCCCGATTCCCAACAAGCACTCTCATCCATATGTGCCTACCTCCCTTGTAGGGAAAACTCGACCGACACTTGTCCCGGCACCAGTGCTTTAATCGTCGGCCCTAGTCACTTGGCCACCCTCACCTTTCCCGCTGGTGGTTGAAGGTCGAGATCCGCCACGGCCTTCCATGTTTCCATCGCCGCGGTTCCTCCATCCTGGGCGCACAGCGTCTGGCCCGTCGGAAGTAACACCGAAAAGACTCTCACTACTCTATCTCTACCTACCACCCTACCTGCCTACATACACCACACAGCACATACACACAGGCCGCATGCCACATGCTACATGCTACATGCTACATGCCACCTCTCGCCTGTGCCTGCTTGTGGTCCGTCGGTTCCCTGCGTTGCCTCTTCTTGTTCGCTCCGGCTTCTCCACCGACTGCTCTTCCTGGTAATCCTTTTGTCCCTTAAACCTGGTTCCCATGGAGAGACGAGGTCACCGGGATGTCTCGTCAGGTCTCCACTGTGCAATTCGCTGATTTCAGTCCTCTCCTACCTGGTATCTCCCGCCTTATCGCCTTATCTAGGGTTACGCTTTTTACAAGCACCACGGGCTCACGAGCCAGCCCGGCCATTTAAAGTTCTACCGTCGCCCCTCGGCGCCTGCACCTCTGGACTTGATTGACCAGGCCAGTGTCTGATTTGGTTCCTCGCTCGCTCGCCGGCTGCTGTCCTTTTCGCGTTCAGTTCACCGTTCCACGAACCACCTTGTTGGTAGCGGACGTCGAGACAAAGCTTGAGCTCTCATATCAGATCCAGTCCTCCAGGCCTCCATCCCTTCCCCGCCGTCCCCGCCCTGTTCCTCAGATTCTTCTCTCTTGCCATGGCGACCAACGACAACATCGAGCCCAGTGCTCCTCCCTACTCGGCCCAGCCCACTGCCCTTGAGCAGCAGTCTAGCTCCAGCACCGACATTGGATACCCAGACGAAAAGAACGCCTCGGCCCCCGTTCAGTATGCTGCCGACCCCGAGAAGCAGAGCACCCAGGCTGGCTCCCTTCGCGGCGACGGGAGAAGTTCGCTACCTACCGTCATCTTGCGGCTTGTGGAGAGGTTTTTCTGGAAGGTCGTCCAGGTAGCTCTGTTTATCGTCTTCACCGTGTTAGTAACCAGAGCACACAAGAGCCCTCTCCGGAGTCGAGTGCACCGAACTGATATGTGATGCCCGCAGATGGTGGATTTATGGCCTCGTCAAGTACCGACACACCGACGGCAAGGGATGGTTGATTCCCTCCTTGATCTACATCGCCATCTGTCTTCGCATCTTCTTCAACTTTGTTCCATCGTCTCTGGTCATGCGCCCTGTGCGCACCGTCTGGAAGCACACGGCTGTCCAAGTGTACGATCGAGTGCCTACTCACCTCCACCACATTTTTGCCGCCCTGATCGCCGTCGCCGTCTTCTTGATCGGCACCTTTGTGCCTGAAGAGACCGGTGACAACACCCGCGCCAACCGGGCCATCTCCGTCTTCGGTCTCATTGTTATGCTTGGTCTCCTGACGCTTACGTCGCGAAACTGGAAGCTCATCCCCTGGCGTACCGTCATTGGTGGCATGCTGTCCCAGTACATCATTGCCATCTTCGTCCTTCGCACAAAGGCGGGCTACGACATCTTCAAGTTCATCTCGGACATGGCTCGTGCCCTGCTCGGCTTCGCCAAGGACGGTTTGATCTTCTTGACGGATGAGGATCTGGCCAACAGCAACTGGTTCTTGACCGGTGTCATTCCCGCCATCATCTTCTTCATCGCCCTCGTCCAGATGTTGTACCACGTCGGCTTCCTCGCCTGGTTCATCCAGAGGTTTGCCGTCTTCTTCTTCTGGAGTTTGAGAGTGTCTGGCGCCGAAGCCATCGTCGCGTCCGCCACCCCCTTTATTGGCCAGGGTGAATCGGCAGTCTTGATTCGTCCCTTCATGAACCATCTCACCAAGGCCGAAATCCACCAGATCATGACTTGCGGTTTTGCCACCATTGCTGGTTCCGTCTTGGTGGCCTACATTGGCATGGGTCTCAACCCCCAGGCTCTCGTGTCGTCTTGCATCATGTCCATTCCTGCCACCCTCGCCGTGTCCAAGATGCGCTGGCCCGAGACGGAGGAGCCCATCACCATGGGCAAGGTCGAGGTGCCCAAGAACGAGGAAGATGAGGAGACTGTCAACGCTCTTCACGCCTTCACCAACGGCTCGTGGCTCGGTCTCAAGATTGGTGCCACCATTGTAGCCTGCCTCTTGACCACGATTGCCTTCGTTGCCTTGATCAATGGTCTCCTCAAGTGGTGGGGCAGCTACTGGGGCATGGTGACTGATCCTCTCCTCGTCGACGAGAACAACAAGATCCTGTCCATCCAGCTCATTCTCTCCTACTGCCTTTATCCCGTTGCTTGGTTGCTGGGTGTGCCCAAGCAGGATCTTCTTTCGGTGGCTGAGCTCATTGGCACCAAGGTGGTCATCAACGAGTTCAAGGCTTTTGCCGATCTCGTCGACCCCAAGCAGAAGTTCGTCGATATGCTTCCCCGTTCCAAGCTGATCGCTACCTATGCCTGCTGCGTAAGTTTTTTTTTTTGGTCTCAGATCTTGGAGCATGCGTTGGGACTTGACACTGACATGTTGAAACAGGGTTTCGGAAACATTGGTTCCCTCGGCATTCAGATTGGTGTTCTTTCCGCCATTTCCCCCAAGCGGTCCGGTGATGTCGTCAAGGTGTCCATCTCGGCCTTCTTCTGCGGTGTTCTGTGCACCTTGACATCGGCCAGCATTGCCGGCATGCTCTACAACGATGGCATGATTGATATGTCGTAAGCAAAAGAAAAGAAAGAAAAATGAAGAAAATGGTGTGAACGTCGCTCCGAACCGTGCAAGGAGACAAGACGCACATGTAATTTATCAATCGTTCAAGATACCCGGATCGGTTGGATGCAAAGTATTATCAAATTTAATAATGAACATGAGCAATACAAGCTTCCGCGGGAAACGTGAGTAGCTCTGGGGTTGCTTTTAATCAACTCAAAACCCGAGCGGTTGGGACCGGCGAATGACTCATACCGGCATAAACGGATCGTTTTCTCCTCCACAAGTTGCTGAAGAGTGAGCAGATACCGGATGAGGCGGCAAGCACATACGAAGCTTCGCGACGCGAGGATCCTCTGGGTGGAGGAGCAAGTCAGAGGAACAAGAACAGGCAACAAAGCTGGCCTTCGAAAACTTTGTCTTCTTTGGGCTGAACACTGCATTGGACGGATTGGAACCCCCCCTCAAGTAAACAAACCCCTGAATCAGTTGATATGGGGACCGGCCGCCGGCCGCTTTGCTACACAAGAACAACATGATCCCGACCGTCATTACCAAACGCAGAACCCACAGCAAGCCTGCCGTCTTCACCTGTCAGAGTGTGAACAAACACAGCCCCGACGACCCTGAACCGATTGTCCGCTCGAGTGCCAGACAAGTAGGCCTCAGACGAGGGCACCATCCGCAGAGCCATGGGCGTGGGGATGCCTCCGCTGAGAAATATGCTGTCACCCTCTGCCAGGCTCAGGGGACCACTGCCGATGAGCTTGTCGCTGTAGGCGTTTGCGCTCATGATGAATAGATTCCTCTGGTCGAGGGCGAGCTGGTTGCAGGTTTTGAAAAAGTATCTCCAGGCTTTTTTGTTCCGTCGGAGGATGGAGATGGCCCTGGTCATTTTCGAGAGGACCGAGTCCCATATCGCTTCGGTAGTGGCTTCGGGGAGGATTGGGGAAGAGGATGATGGGCCATTGTCATCGTCGTCAAGGGCAAGACTGTCGTGGAGAGATTGATAGTCGTTCAGGTCGGACGGACGCGAGAGGTTGTCGAGTATCTCCAGGAGCTGTGAGAAGCCCTGAAAGTCGTCTCTGCGGTCGGGGAAGTCTTCCGGTATGTGCCAGTATTCCGGCCGGCTGTTGTTTGGCGACCGGACCAAGCCTTCCAGGACGGCGAACTGGCGAGTCTTCCAGGTTTCTTTTGTGTCGGAGCGTCTGGCCCGGAAGAGGTCTTTGAAGATGGTCAGGTGCCAGAAGTGCAATGTGTAAAGGTTTGCAGCAAGGGCCAGGTGCAACTCGGCCCCTTTTAGATGATGCGTGGGTGCAAACGGCTGCGAAACCCACATCACCGTGCCGTTGAAGGTCCCGGCTAGCAGAAGAGCTGATGGATCTAGCAGTTGGTAATCGTACCCAGGTGTAATGTCGTAAGTGTTGTTGAGGCGGTACCTTGAGGTCAGCCACGCGCTGGGTCGAGGGGTGCTCCAGTCTGGCACCCACGATATGGTCTCAGTAGCACTGGGATCACGTATGCAGGCTGTACTGATACCGGCATCCATCAGCATGATGAGTGCTTCTGGTCTCCATGCAAGAAGATCTTTCACCAGGCTGAGGTAGGTTTCCGATGTTGAAAGAGAGTAGTCGGGTGGCGAGGGGCTGGCACCGCAAGTCTGTAAGATGCCGGAGATGGAGAAGGCCTTGTCTTGGGGCTGTGTGCTGATCCGCTCCCGCAGAGTCGCCCGGATGCCATCAAGTGCTTCAGCAGCCTGAAGTGTCTCGGTTGCTGTAGCCGAGTCACGAAGCCATGACTGTCCTTGCCCAAAGCCGATCCCGTACCAAACGAGATACAGTCTTCTGGTTTGGATGCCTGCCAATACTGTCATCACAAACCAGACAAGCACGACAGGGGCTCCAGCCCGAAAGCTAGTCAAGACTTGTATCTGCACGAACACCCTCGTCAGATAGGCCCATGCGCCTATCGCGGAGATTAGCCCAATTGCGGCGACGGTCCAGTGAAACAGTCGAAAGAGTAAAGGTGAGTCGCCAAACCTGTCCCAATAAGCAATAATGTCATCTCTCAAAGACGACTTCCTGTTACCCGAAACGTGGATTCGTGAAGATTCAAACCCATTGGAAGGCCGCGGCAGTCCAAGCCAGAGATCAATCATGGACTGCCAGTGGGCTAGGACCGAGGGGCTGACGGGGTATGACGCCGCCGTCTCCTCAAGCTCAGCCATCGTCTTGAAGCTGCCCATGCTATTCTGTGCCATGAGACTGATTGCACTGATGAGCTCTTCCCAAGAGATCTCCTTGGTGCCACACAGGACGACTAAATGGCGAGCCAGAATCAATTCTTGAAATGTCCATGACCGGTGTATCCATTCGCGATCAAGCACCTGGTCGAGATCAACGCTGCGGGTTACCGGCTCACGATGCTTTAACCTGACTACGCATTCATTTTGTTAGCATCGAAGAAGATTCAAAATACAGGACGCCCCAAGAATGAAGGAGCTCACATCTCATCGCTTCCCACACGGCCTCCCTATACCTCGCAGACTCAGCCCTCGCGGTTGCTGCATCAGGAGCAGTACAGATACGCAGCGGTAGCTGCCTGCCGAATCTTGCTAATTGCGATAGATACTCCATAGCTAGATCACTCCGGTCATTGCCATGTCCCAGCCAAACATAGGTCGACTGTGCTAGGGAGAAGATGTGCTGCATCAAGGGAATTTGGTCAAGTTTTTCCTGTTCATTCTCTTGATTGATGCATATTGAATCGACCCAGAGTGTTGCAGGTGTGGTGTACCCATGACGCCGTCGTATCTGACAGAGGGCCGCATAGCAATTCTCAGTGATGTCGACATGGACGCCATGACATACAATGGTTCGCGTGGTTGGGGATGGCCGCTTCCCGCCCCAGACATAGGAAAGAGCAATGAAAGACGGCCGGCTGTCATCAAAACTGACTACCCGAAGGTCGCCATGGAGCTGAGGTGGGAGGTTTAACTCGTGGCTGGGAGGTGGCGCCTCGAGCTCCAACAAACGAATGGAACGTGTGTCTGGCGGGAGAGGAAACCGGGAGTACAGTGCATCAAGTGATTCTTTCAGGCTGGTGTTGTCTGACGATCTTTGCTGCTGTTCCATTGAGTCTAGTTGAGGTCTTGGAGCAGCCACATGCATGTTGGGATCTCAGGTGATGGGTGAAGGCGTGCTCGTAAGGCTGTGCCGCTGCGGGGGAGGTTGACGCCAAGCACGGCGCAGACAAGCCACATTCCTTCCAGTGTCTCAGCCCGTCACCTCCCAATGCTTATCAGCCTCCTCCACCGCTTCTTGACGGTCTCTGGCGGTCTAGATTGTTGACCTTGGCGTGACCCCCCAGTTCCGCCCCTTGTCTTGTCGACATGGGACAAGGCGAACGGTCACGCAAGAACATCATGACGCCACGAAGCTTTCTCAGTGTATGATTGCGACTAAACGAGCTGTCTGTCCACCTCCCAACTGGGATCTGCCACGAACCCTGAGTGTGAGCCCTGCGCCCACCTGTCCCGCAAGGCATGGGTCTCTTTGTCTCGAGTACATGAAGCTCCCCGTTTCTCTCTTTTAGGTCCTGAATTGGAACTGACCCATTGTTCTTTTCCTTCCTCGGCTCCTGGCCTCTGAGGAGGTCATTATATTACCACCAAATCCAATCGCCGTTGTGTTCTCTCGTGCTCACCGAACAAGGGCCTATCAGGCTCATCTGGCTCGCCACCATGGCGACAACAACAACAACAGCAACAGCGGCAACGGCCACTCCAACCGTGGTTCGAGCTCCCGCCCAAGCGGGCGTGTTCGAAGGCCTCAACCCCTCCATCTACAATCCCGCCGACCCCCTCGTCCTTTTCATCATCCAGGCCACCATTGTCATTGCCCTCACCCGTGCTCTCTACTGGCCGCTGTCCAAGATCCGAGAGCCGAGAGTGATTGCAGAGGTCATCGCAGGCATTCTGCTCGGACCCTCCGTTCTGGGCCGTATCCCCGGCTTCACTGATGCCATCTTTCCGCCTGCCAGCATGGCACCCTTCCGACTTGTGGCCAACATTGGCCTTGTGCTGTTCCTCTTTTTAGTTGGACTGGAAATCAACCTGTCATATTTGCTGAGCAACTGGCGAATCGCCTTTAGCGTCGCAGCTCTGGACATGACGATTCCCTTTGGACTCGGTGTGGCGGTGGCATACGGGCTGTACCACGAGTTTGCGGGTGAGCCAGGAACGGCCCCCATCTCATTTGGCATCTTTGCTCTCTTCATCGGTGTGGCGATGGCCATCACGGCGTTTCCAGTCCTATGTCGAATCTTGACGAGCTTGAAGCTGTTGAACACCACCGTCGGAGTGATTGTCCTAACCAGCGGCATCGCCAATGATGTGGTGGGCTGGGTTCTTCTTGCGTTGTGTGTCACGCTTGTGAATGCTGGAGCCGGAATAACGGCGCTGTATGTGTTTCTGGTTTCGGTTGGATATAGCTTGTTCCTGGCATATGCCGTCCGTCCGGCATTCATCTGGGTGTTGCGCAGGACGAAGAGCCTGGAGAACGGGCCGACCGAGGGTGTGGTTGCGCTGACGCTATTCATGGTGTTGGCGTCCTCCTTCTTTACGAGCATCATTGGCGTTCACTCTATCTTTGGGGCTTTCATGGTCGGGCTGATGTGCCCTCATGAGGGCGGGTTTGCAATCAAACTGACCGAGAAGATTGAGGATCTCACTTCTACGCTGTTTGTGCCGCTGTTCTTTGCGCTTTCGGGAATCAATACGAACATCGGCCTACTCAACACCGGGACCGTCTGGGGCTATGTGATTGCCATCATTTTCGTGGCCTTCTTCAGCAAGTTGGCTGGTGGAACTCTGGGCGCGAGGTTGAACGGGCTGGTCTGGAGAGAGTCTTTCACCATCGGCACGCTCATGTCATGCAAGGGGTTGGTCGAGCTCATTGTTTTGAACATTGGCCTGCAAGCCAAGATTTTGAGCACAAAGACCTTCACCATGTTTGTCATTATGGCTCTCGTCACCACCTTTTCCACGGCCCCGTTGGTCAGCTGGCTCTATCCACCCTGGTATCAGCAGAAGCTCGACCTGTGGAAGAAGGGCAAGATAGACTGGGATGGCAATCCGATCATACCAGCGGATGGTCAAGACTCGGAGGAAAAATACCGCAAGGGGGATGTGGCCACCCGTCTGCTGGTCTATCTTCGAACAGATGGCCTGTCCTCTATTCTGGGGCTCATCTCGTTGTTTACTTCCTCCTCTGCCCCAACACCAGCGGCCAGTGCCTCGTCAGACAACGAAAAGGCAGCCGACCCCTCCGCCGCTCACCCAGATGAGCAGAGGCCACTTCGCATTCAGGGGTATCGTCTGGTGGAGCTGACAGACCGCAATTCTTCCGTCATGAAAGTATCCGACATTGAAGACTACGCCTCCCACGATCCCATCGTCAAGGCCTTCGGCACCTCCACCGCCAACAACACTTCCCGCGACGTCATCGTCTCTGGACAAATCGCCGTCGTCCCCGAAGAGGGATTCGCGGACACCCTCGCCACCCAAGCCTCCAAAACCAACAGCGACCTGGTCCTCGTCCCCTGGAGCGAGACAGGCACCATTTCCGAAATCCAAAGCTTCTACTACGGCGGCAACTCCAGCATCAAGGACAACATGCTCGCGAACAAGGATTTCGCCGGCCTCGTGACAGACGTCTACGAAAAGCACAGGCACCTCGCCGCCGTGGGAGTTTATGTCGACAGCTCCCTCCTCAGCACCAGCCAGCCCCGGTCAAGGATAGGCGACGACTCGCAAGCAACAAAGCCGGGAATCACCCGACAACTCACCCGAGACGCGACAGGTGTCAGCCTAGCCGAGGCCCAAGACATCGGAGCAGCCAAGTTTCACTCCGCCGAAAGCAAAGGCCCAAAGGTTGTCCGTGTGCTCTACACTGGAGGTGAGGACGACCTCTTTGCGGTGAGGCTAGGGTATCAACTCGCCCAGACCGACAAGGTCGTCTTGGAGGTGGTTGTAGAAGCAGCGGCCAACCGCGCCGACAGTGAGATGGCCGCGCTCAAGTCGGTTCTTTCCGAAAGTCTGGGCGACAGGGTTGTCTACCTTGACGCTCAGGACACAGCCGAAGCGATTCAGAGCTTGCTGTCGCCATGCAGGCAGGTGCGCAGCTCGCGGTCGGTTCTGGTGGTGGTGGGGAGGTCTGTTTCGTCTTGGTTGGCATCTTCTGTTGAGGTGGGCCCGTCTTCTTCCGCGGCGGCTGAGCTGGCTGCCGTTCGCAAGGTTCTTGGGCTGAAGGCGGCACGTCTCGTTGCGGAGGTGAGGAAGGGAGCAGGGGACAAGGCCAATGTTAGTCTGCTTGTTGTCCAGGCCAAGACTGCCCCAGCGACGACGACGACGACGACTGCGGGCGAGGGAGGAGTACCTGCCTTGAAGCGGAAACCGAGTACATATTCGCAGGAGAGTGGTCATGTAGGAGCGTAATTTGGAGAGATAACATCCAGATGACGGGAAATAATGATTGATTTACTCAAAACAGAGGACCATGTCGAGCTGTTTGCAGTTTGAATGTTTGAAAAGGCGACCTGCACATAAAAGAATCTATCAGCCGAAACACAAAAGAATATCTGCAGGCAAACAGTGTTTATGCCCTAGCTGAGCTATATCTATACAACACCTTCTCATCTCTGGCTTTGTAGGGTCGAAGCTAAATTTGTAACTAGAGACAATATAAAAGCTACAACCACCAGTGCTAATAAAGCCCAACATATACGATATGCAGCAATTCTAGAAGGGCAAGAAAAGAAGTGGAACCTAGTAATCTTCCTCGTCCTCGTCATAATCTTCCCCCCCAAATATCTCCTCCTCATCCTCCCCATCCCGGTTCACCTCCTCCATATCCTCATCGTCATCCTCAAAGACCTCGTAATTGCCAACGTCGTAATCATCCCCTCTCTTGCGCTCAATGTCGTCGTCGTCATCCTCATCATCCTCAGACTCAGAAGGTGGCATGGGAATTCGACCCCTCCCGCCGGTTAACCCCAGCTTCTGTGCAAGAGCTGACGTTGCCTTTCTGGAGCGGCTGAATTGCTCATTCTCTTCGTCTTCTGACTCAGACTCGTCGGTCTCTTCGGAGGATTGACTATCGGATTCTTGTTCTTCCCCTTCCTCTTCCTTGCTGCTGTTGTGGTGGCCATCGTCATCATCCTCACTGTCGTCCGAGATAACAGCTCGGAGCCGTTTGTTGGCCCTCATTTTCCGCACTTCCTGATCCGTGTCATCGTCGGGGCGAACAAGCAAAGCGGTGCTATCGCGGCGGGCTCGTTTGATAAGCTGAGGCATCTTATCGTCCTCGTCTTTTTCGGCACTGCCGTCCTCTTCCTCGGAATCAGAGTCCACCACCCGGCGGGCTCGCTTGGTTGGCCGAGGTACCACCTCTTCTTCTTCTGAGGTCCCGTTCTCGTCGTCAGAGTCAGAGTCCACTACACGGCGGGGTCGTTTGGCCGGCCGAGGGACGTCATCCTTGTGGTCGTCTGAGTCATTTTCCACATCTGAAGACTCCATGATTCTGTTTCGTCTGCGCTTGAGCCTCGCTCTAGCTGCTTGTCGATCAGATTCAGCGTCAGACACTTCCTCCACGCTGGAGGATGCGCGAAGTGTAACTGATTCCGGTTCGGGGCTGGAAAATCCAGTGAAAACCTCGTCGTTGTGTTCGTTGCCATCTTCTCCAGCCAGATCAATCAGCGGGCGGTCCCCATCGACCCCCTCATCTTCCGAGTCTACCACGCTGCCACCCCCTTCCCCGTCATCTTCAGAATCCCCCTCGTTGCTGCCGTCGCTGCCGTCGCTATTGTCAACGTCCACAATATTCAGATCATCTGAATCCTCATCGCTATCCCCCGATTCAATCTCTGAATCATCAATCCCCGAACTTTCGTACTCGTCCGGTATCTCCTCCCCCTCGTCGGAGTAGTCCTCGTCGTCGAACGCCACGTCCGTCGCCCCGTCTTCTTTCCACTGCAGCAGCTTTTGAAAAGCGCGCTCGCCTCTCTTGTCAAAAAACTCAATCACTGGCCAAACCTTGAAGCCCAAACTCCACGCTCGCTGCACATAGGTGCCCGGCTCCTCCTCTTCGTCCGAGTCCGAGTCAGAATCAGAGTCGTCCAAGCCGCGCATATCGTCCGCCGCATAACAAGCGATTTCCTCGGGTGTGATGGTGAGAAACTCCTCCTCGACTACGCCCGGGCTTCTGGTGTTGCTGGTCCCGTTAACCTCGTCGGCGGAAGTGGGCCTGGCGTCGGCGACCGATGCTCTCCTGGCTTCGGCAGCGCGCTTCTCGACATTGGGCCAAACCCAGCGGTACTCGACAAAGTTCTTGGTTTCATGTCCCCTTCTTCCGTGCTGTATCTCTGCTTCCTCCTCGCTGGTCAAGGTATAGTGGTTCGCACCCGGGTCAGCGCACCAGAGCAGATTCCTTGCCTCGCAGTGGTTGTACTTTGCCAGAAAGAAAGCATGCTGTAGATTTGGAAAGGCACAAGTAAAGCTCTGAAGCATCGGATCCCCCGTCAAGAAAAACAAACCCTTTTCAAAGGCAATGTTGCGGATCCTGTCTGTAACTCCTGGAATGACGGGCATGGGCCATGGTGGGAAGTGACGGGACATGGCGCTGGCGACACGGTCGATAAAGACCACGTCACGCTGGCTGTGAAAGCGGACTGAGCCGCAGCCTCCCCGGAGAGCCAGCTCATCGGGGAGGTAGCGAAGGGCGAACTTGCGGCTCTGGTGGTGTATGGCAAGCACGGTCCGGGCCGCCTTGGTCTGCTGTTCGAGTTGGACGGTTTCCCAAATCTCGGGAGGGTTACCGTTCTGGGGCACCAAATGGCCGACGATCTGGAATTCATAGAAGCGCGCCTTCTCGGACAAGTCTGGACAAAACTGCTTCCAGATGAGCTGCTGGAGCTCGAGCGGGAGCCGGCTGAATTGAGGGATGAACTGAGAGCGTTTTTTGCTGCTTCGTTTGTCTTGAAATAGAATCCGGCGGGTGCCGTTCTTGTCATCATCAGAGTCGAATGAGTCTTCCGAGTCGTCCTCACCACCATCGTCCTCCTCCGACTCCTCTTCGGAAGAATCAGCGGCCATGTCGTCAATGAGGTCGAAGCGGCCGTCATGCTCGGAATACTCTTCTTCTTCGTCGCCGTCAGAAGGGTCCTCTCTGTCGCTGCCCTCCTCGTGTGAGCCAGATGATTCGTCGTCGTCGTCGTCGTCGTCGTCGACATCAGAATGTGAAATGTGGGTAGCAAACGGATTGCCCTCCTCCAGACTGTCCTCGGCTAGCTCCGACACATACAAGCCTGTGCCTCCACCTTCGTCGTCGTCCTCGTCTCTGCGGGGCATCTTTTATTGGTTCAATCAGGCAAAGGCGAGCGAGTGGTGCTCAAGGGATGGACGACGCGATGAGTTGAAGTGTCGAGTCGCGTCTGGGGTCTTTGGTCTTGGGGTTCATTGAAGGTCGTGACGATGCCAAGCCGGCAGGCAGATTTTTAGCGTGTGCCCGCTGAAAGCACAGACCATATCTGCCGCTCCCCTACATGGTTGATGCTGACTCTCATCATTACTACTTATTTCATCATCTCATCCCCTTCCACTAATAGTAGTTAGTTATCTTCCGCATGAAATATGTACATGAAATCGGCCTGCTACTCCATAGGAATCTATCACAGTTCCGGACCCTCCCAATTCTCCCTCCTCAGCCTTCCAAACCAAGCCTGCTTGTGTGGAAAGGCAATCTCTTTCTCCTTGCTGAACCCTGCATATTGTAAATGTTGAATAAACCTGCAAAAGAAAGCCAGCCAGTTAGTTAGCCATCTAGGCAATCCTGCCATCAAGACAAGCATGTCATCATACCTCTCATTGTCCACCCTTGGCTCTAGGCACACGCTCTGGGTCCGATAATCAGCACAAAAGGCCCAGTGCACCAAGCTCGTCAGCCAGCTCTGCACTCTCCCCCGTGCCCACTCTTCTCCAATCAAGACATGGCACCCGCGATCATAGTCGTCGATAGAACCTCCGGCATATCTGCCCAGAATGTCTTCCTTGACCCAATAAAGCTCAAAATAGCCAAAGGGCACACCGTCCCACAGGCCAATAGCTGGGAAGCTATGTCTTGACTGCAATGCATTAGACAAAAACTTTGGCGAATACTCGCCCCAAAAGGCCGAAACACGAGGACTAGAGTGCCATTGTTGAACCAAGGCTGTATCGCTGAGTTGACAAAGGTGTGTATGTGTTGGAGATTTGGGACCTGTGGGTCCGAGGTACGGGACCGGATGAAGTGAGATGGAGGCGACCCTAAAGGACAGGTACTGGTTCACCGAGGGTATGAATCGGGTATAAAAGACTTCCCCCATGCGAGGAGGTTTCGGGCGGAGGGGATGCCGGGTGTGATTGGTTATGGTGTAAGGCAGTGATGCGGGAGGGTAGTATGTCGGTAGGTGGGATGCCGAGAAAAAGGGGCCGATCGGAAAAGAGGGTACACTGGCAAGGGTGGTAGGTGGTGGCGCACCGGGGAGATCCGAAATGTCGGCAATTTGTGAGATGGTACGCTCGCCCTGGGCTGGCGATCCAGGCCGGCTGGGAGTCGGCGACGCAGTACCGGATCGGGTGAACTTGGTGGTGGGCTGGAGCGTGAAGAGGAACAACCGGCCGGGGGTCTGCCAAAACATCCTGCGCGAAACAAACATGCTGGCCCATTGGTCGTCTGTGTCGTCCAGCGCGGTTCCCACGGCAGAATTGAAGCTTGCAATCAAGCCCATGCGCTCCAGTTTTGGTATCAGGTTTCTCCCCTTCAGCAGGCCGTCTCTCTTGATGCGCACTCGCCATTCGCCACGCGGCCTGCCAGCTGCAGGCGTCAACCGGGAGGCATCCGTCGTCAGGGCAGCGGGGGGAGCCTTTTGGTGGAAGTACCAGCATAGCGTGACCCATAGCATCATGGCTACCTGCCGAGTAGGGCTCGCTGCTGGCTTGAAGTCATGGCTCGAGGGGCTGGATATGGACGAGATGAAGAGGCTGTCGTTTTGGAGGGTGGGGCCTGTAAAAGCGTGGATGTGAGACATCTTTGGGGGCGCGGGGCTGCCATCGACATCGGCTCGTATCGAGTCGTTATCGGGGGTGCTTCTGCTGCCAGAGCTGCCATCGTCCGGGTCAACAGTGTGGATGACGATGGTCCAGCCGGCTGGAAAGGCGTTGTGGTGTACAGAGAGGTCATTGGACTTGAAGAAGAGGCCGGCGAACACAGGTGTAACAGTATAGCTCTGCCCGTCGGGCAGGTAGATGACCTGTGACCCCATGGAGGGTTGTAGCACGGGTGCTGCTGGGAAGGTGGAAGCGTAGGCAGTGATGGAGGCGGGGCGTTTAGTGCACTGCGGGGTACCTATGGTGTCTGCTAGGCAGCTTGATAGGTCGCGGGTTAATAAGGACGAGAATAAGACGGCGGCGGGCCTTCTTCTCTAGAAGATTTCCATGGCGATATCAGAGTGGCGCTGGCGGCAGCAGGCATGAGATGTATGGGGTGATGTCTGCTTGCAGCTTTATGTGAGCTTCTGACAGCTGCGTGCCTCCAGCGGGCGCAACGAGGGGCAGGGAGGGGTTGCAGGGATCAGCTTGCGCATCTTCGTCATCCAGGAACATCGGGAAAGCCAATCCCTGCTTCTTTGGTAATCACCCCACTGTTATTGGAGGACATCGAACAGGCATCAGAATCTACACCAGACCCTTCAGTGCCTCTTCCCAGTGGGGCTTTCTCAAGTGTGTTCGCTCAAGCGCTGTTATCTGCATCCCTCATCGGCATTGGGCAACATCACTCCACCTAGCGATCATTCAACATCTGACCGGGACAGACACGCCAGCTCAGCCCCCCTGGAACATCAGGTATCAAATGTATGAGGTAGATTCGATACACTAGTATCTCAAGAATCCTTCTTCTTGGACTTGTCTTGCCTCTTCTTTTCCTCCTCTGTAAACTCCTCGTCCTTTTCCTTTTCGTCAGACCGGTTGTTCTCTCCGTTCTTGGTATTCTCCTCGTCCAAAGCTTCCTTAACCTCCTCTCCCAAGTCCCTCGCATCGTCCCACTCAACATCATACTCGATGGCAATCGCCTTGATCTCCCTCCTCAGCGCATTTGCTTCCTGCACCAACTGCTCCCATCTTTCCAAGTCAAAGCCCTTCGCCTCATACAAGGCATTCTGTCGCCTCGACACCGTCACGTTCATGGCCGCCTTGTAACTGAGATCCTTGCTGATATAGAGAAACCAGAGATAACCGCCCATGATTGTTGTCAGTCCGGCAAGGTAGGTGACTGGTTCAATGAGATCCCACCCATAATCGGTATGAAACGTGACATAGTACACAATCACCCACCAGCCCGTCAAAATACCGAACCCTCCCTTGGCCAACAGGTTCGCACCACGATGCGCCAGCAAGTCACACTCCTTCTTGATCTTGGCCAGCCTGTCTAGCTCATGGCTCATCTTTCGCAGCCTGGATCGCATGTAGAATGTCCTGTCGTTGAAACTCGGCACCGTCACGCGCATCTCCAGGTGATAGCCTTCGACTTCGATGGCAAACTCGCGCCCTCGTGCTGCATCACGGATGAAGTCTCCCATCTCGGTGCTCGAGCTCCAACGGACCCAGCGCTTTTCCTTTCCTTCCCTCTCGGGGCCCTCGTGGCCCAACCCAGAGTATGACGCCACGTGTGTTCTCTTCGACGCGTCTTGTCCGGCGGCGTCCTTTTTTCGCGCTTCGGATCGGCTTGTCGGTTTTTGATCACCATGTTCGGTATCCTCGGCCCGGAAATATATACTCGGAATCTTTTCTTTACCGTCTTCCAACACAGGTGGTAGCTCGGCTTGGATGAGGCGCTCGACGTAGGATAGCGGTTGTTGCGGGTGGACCAGTATGGCTAGGGGCTGAATGGTGTCATTTTGAGATATCGAACGGGCATAATCGGGCTTCTCTTTATCGTCAATGTTGCCGTTGTTCTGCCTGTCCTTCTCGACGCCCATGGGCAAAGGAAGGATCAGTTTCAGGAGCCGAGTGGGCGTGGTCAGGAGTTTGCCTTTGGTGAAGGGTTGGATGTCTTCGCCTTTTGGGTCGACGGTAGGCTTGTCGGCTCCCTCGCGGTGCCATGGTCTTTTGATCTGGTGCTGTCGGACCTTTACTTCCTGCTCCTGTTGATCCAAGAACTTTTGGTTGAGTTTTCTGGCTTTCGTATCCCCAGGTCGTTCGGCTGGCTTGGACGAGGAGTGGCGCACGGCTGGGTGGCATAGGGGGAGTGGGAGACAAGAGTGTCTGCGCGGAAGAGATGTCGTCAGCTGGCGCGGCAGCCGCCGGAATACATGATTCATGGCGTTGTATTTGAGTTTGGAAGTTTGTCTGATCTCATGCAGGTGGCCTGCAGGTGGGAGCTTGGAGTCGAGGAGTCAAGGAATCGAGGGCGTGTGCAGAAGTTGAAGAGAGAGAGCTTCAATATATAAAAAGCAGTGTCGTAGGAACGATCATAAAGTCATCAAACACAACAACATCAATTAGAAATGGGAAAGATTGACCCATCCTATCAG
Source organism: Podospora bellae-mahoneyi (assembly GCF_035222275.1). Classification (NCBI taxonomy): domain Eukaryota; kingdom Fungi; phylum Ascomycota; class Sordariomycetes; order Sordariales; family Podosporaceae; genus Podospora; species Podospora bellae-mahoneyi. The sequence goes on from NC_085884.1 coordinate 230,521, forward strand.
GCCTGAAAAAGATGTCAAGTTTGGGCAGCTGGAAGGTAGAGGCTGAGCTCCAAGCGCGCGCATGACGTCACCGCAGCCAGCGAGCGTGCCCAGTCTTACAGCCAGGTTCCAGTGTTCCACGCTTAAAATAACGTCTTGGAACCTCCATCCGACCATCACCTTTCGCCATCACCATCATCGCCATCACTACCCAAACAACAGATCTGCTCTTGACCCTGGTTGCTCGGTGTGATCCTCTTCCACGCGGGAATGTGGGCAGCCCAGCCAATGCCAGTGAATCATCATGTGGCTTGACACTAGAGATAAGCACCGGCGATAAGCCAGGTACCTACCTGGTAGATACCTGCTCCAGAAATGTCTCCTTGACGGACAGCGCCCAGCATCGTCAGTGCCATTGTAATCAAGATCAGTTGAGTGAACAGGAATGGAGGCTTCTTCTGACTCGAGCTCACCCGCGACTCTTGCTACCGAGCCCCCAACCCGCGATCGAGCCAGACTATCCTCCCGGCCTGAACGTCCTTGCGATACCTGTCGCAAGCGCAAGCTGAAATGCGCAAAGGCCCCTGGTCATGAACGATGCGTTCTATGTATATTCCACGACCGCGACTGCACGTATGAAGATGCGCCTCAGCTGAGGAGGAAAAGAGGCTCCGGTGTCGGACAGCCTTCCCCGGAGACGGTGGACAGCAGCACCACATCCGGCAAGAGACGGAAAGCTATCACTGAGGATGCCACCCCATCACTCCTCGACCAAGCTCTCGGCCTCCACCGAACGACATATTTCAAGTACATTGGCTCGAGTTCTCCCCAGCAAGAGAAGCTAGTCGACATTATACATCAAGTTGGCCCATCACAGGACTGCTTGACCGGCACCAAGTTTCGTCGTGTTGCGCACCATGTTACCTTCTTGTCCAAGCCCGACCATGATGCGCCCTTGAGCAATGATACAGACCGAGATCTGGAAGCGATAGAGAGCCTAGTGAGCCCCCACGGGCGAGGTTTGGTGGATTTGTATTTTGGAACAGTGCACCCAAGTTACCCGATCCTCCACAAGGGCGTTTTTATGGAGAAATACAAACGATCCTATACCGAGTTTTCGCCTCCGCTTCTCGCGGCCGTGTACCTGCTGGCCATGGACTGGTGGGAGTTTGACCGCGAACTGTCGTCACAGACCAAACCGGATACCGGCGCCTTGTCACAATGGGCCACCAAGGCGCTGATGGATGTCATGCATCGACCCAGGCTGTCGTCAGCACAAGCTGCGCTCTTGCTGTTGCAGAGGGCAGGCTGTGACTCATGGATCCTGACGTCCCAGGTTGTTGCCCTGGGTGAGGAGCTAGGATTGCACTTGGACTGCTCCGACTGGAATATTCCTGACTGGGAGAAGGGTCTTCGCCGCCGCCTTTCCTGGGCCCTTTTTATGCAGGACAAATGGGGGAGTCTCATTCATGGCCGTCCATCCCATATTTCGTCCTCATGCTGGCAGCTTCCTGACATCACCCTGGATGACTTTCCCGAGTCCGCAGCTGATGACGAGAATAAAGAAGGCAGCAGCGAAGTAGAGAAGGGTCGACTCTTGTTCATCCATTTGACCAGACTAACCATGATTATGACAGAGGCAAAGGAATGTTTGTATGGACCACACGACACTCGAGTTCAGGCAATTGTCAGATCTGCAGGCCTTCAGGGGCTGTTGGAGCTCGTCAAGCCTCTTGTTGTCCAGCTGAAGGACTGGATGCACTCTCTCCCACCAGAATTGCGCATGTCTGATATCAAGACGAGGAAGCTCTGTTCCAACGGCTACCTCCACCTTTCTTACTTTGTGACCGAAATCATTATCCATCGACACATCATCAGCAATCTTGATAGTGCCCCGTCGCCGCTCATAGCTCTGTGCCGCGATGCTGCGCGGGCCAGACTCGAAAGGGCTGTTGCCTTTGTCGATGCTCTCAAGCCGGAGCATCTCCAGGCGTTTTGGTGGTTTGCCGCGCCGAAATCTCTGGCCTATATCAGGACGTATGGTGGGCTGCTGTGGGCTACCAGTGCCACGGAAGACGAGGCTGAGTTCTACCGGAAGAAGCTGGCGGATTTCCGATGGGGGTTGAAGGTCAGGGCAAAGGGGGTGGGGTTCGTGACGGCAGCCTTGAAAGAGATGGAGGAGAGCCTGAGCGAGATTGATATGAGTAGGGGTGTGGCTGTCCCTGAGTCGACAGGTGGCTAAATTTATGGCTTTGTGAAAGCGATGTGGCGGCAGGACTGGGAGCTCTCGTGGTGCCTTGTATGACTGCAGATTTCAGTTTGGTTTGTCGGTTTGATCTGGATGGTTATCCCTCCAGTATGCTGGACAAGTTGTACATCATGACTTTGCCCCATTTGCAAAAACAGTCATCCATGTATGTCCCTGACATCTAGCACCGTCGCCGAGAGCTCTTGTATTCCGTCTGAGAACCAAAAAAATCATCATGGAAGATGGCACAAATAGCACCAGCAGCGGCTAGGTACTTCGACTTGTCGGGTCGAGCTGAACCAATTGAGTAAAGAAGTACTTTTTCTGTTGAAAAGGGGTAACGTGATGTAGTTGAGAGGGTATAATGTGTCAATGTTTAAATGGTAATACACCAGATATTTTAGACTGTGAGATATAGCCGAGGAAAGAAAAGGAATATAACTGCTGATTTCAGGCTCTTGGCATATGAGGGAGTTGACCTGCGTACTTGTTGACTGAACGGACTGGTTTGCTCTTGACAGCTCTAACGCTCACGGTCGAAACCTTGCCTTTGCAGGTAGACGATAGGGGATAGCAGATCTGTGAGCAAGTGGATTATGGAGCTCCGGGCTCCCTAGGTGGACTGATATGGCTGGTATATAGAGTGACGATATTGATTGAGGTATCAGACGTGTCTTGGACGTACTAGATTCCGTTATCAACCATCTCAGCTGCTGAATGATAATGATTGGCCTATAATATCCTCATCATCATATCCGTGTATACTATCTGTATCATCTCCAAGATTTCTTGGGGGTAATAAGGCCCCGCCGAGACCTCCAAGACACCACTCGAGTTGACAGGCAAGGTGAGGTCAAAATGACTCTTGCATCAAGTACATCCATCCGTACATCATATCTCTTCGCGACAGCCCTGTATATGCCGCAGGAGATTGCCAGATGGGTTGGATTGGACGGATTGCTTTGCTTTGTGGCTCTGTGGGGAATACACCGATGCATCCCTCGGTTCAGCGGCAGGAAGGAAAGACGAAGCTATCGAACAAGGGGAAGCGTGGGATGGATTGTGGATCAAGCTGGCCAAGCGAGCATGTTGCGGTCTGCGAGATTGTGTGGACTTTGTTCCCTCTGCCCTGTAGGGTTGGAGAACGGTAAATAAAAACGGTCGAGCATGGTTGAAGGGTGCCATCGCAAGCGGGTCGAGAACCACGGCAACCAATGTCACTCCAGGTCAGACGGGACAGTTGGATTTTTTCTCCCATGTCGGTCATCCAGGATTATTATTCTTTGCGTAACAAAGTACCGGAGAGTTGCCCTTGTTGAGAAAAAAAGAGAGGCTAAAGCTGTCGGAAGACGAACCTGGCCATTATGTCATTTTCTCACCTTTGTTATTGCTACCATTCTTAACAAACCCCTGAAAACCTGTATCAAACACACAGCTCTCGGTGGAGGAGAGAGCGCGGGGGGATAACTGCCGCGTTTCACCCGTGGGGAGACAGGGCAAATGTGGATTTGTCTCCGTATACCGTCCTCCGACTGGTCCTCCCACATCATTTCCGACCATGGTGAGGTTGGAGCTTGCGTCGGATGGCCAGTCGATGGCAACGAAACAGTTTGATCGGGGATACAGACAGGTCGGCGATCTTCTGAGTATTTGGCCTGGGGGATTTGTCTAGTCTGAACTAGCACCGAGATGACGTCCCGCTGACCCCCCACTCAAGAGACCAGCATCCGGACAGGGCTGTCGTAGTGTAAATTTCAGCGGATAATGCCGATATCGTAGAGTCGTAAGGGGAGGATATCGGGCTGGTTGCTCCGTGTATCGACTCCGTATCGGCCTTGTTCCTAGTCGCCGAGGCGAAATCCTAGACGGCGTCGAAGATATCGCCAACAGCGGCCAGACAACAAATCACAGAGCCGCGGCCGGGTTGTGGTGACTTGGGAGAGATGCGGGGCATCCACCATGGTCAAATGCCGAGCGTCCGTGAACTTTTTGGCGCGGTGAGCAGCGGATCTTGGCGCGAGTCCAGGCGCACGTTTGGGGAAGCACAGCAACACGCCATCTCATGTCCAGCTCTAGAATATGCTATGTCCTATAGATATATAGGTAAGACACGAACACGAAGAGAGCTGACAAGTTAGTGTACTGTGCATACCTATCTCCAGAGGCAACAGAGCGAGATAAGGACTGGAGGAGGCGTGTCGCTTGCGAGCACAAAAACGCTCACCTTCAGCCTCGGGATGTGTCACGGCCCCGATAGGACAAGGATACCCTAGCCGTGACATATCCCCCAGTGGACACACTGACCCAATAAGCATTGATCCTCAGCAACGGAGAATGGCCCTAGCTCGCTGACGAACTTGTGGTAGGGCTGAGATTCTGCCCTGCGTGCCTTGCACAGAAGCCACCGAAAACGCCATCCCCCTCTTTTCCATCACAACTCATCACAGTACGAATCGTTTGGAGTCAACCAACACTATCCCAGCACCGTCACGGGCAGCATGCTCTCTCACACCGAACTGTATCCTCGTTTGGTACCTACTCCATTCCGATCATGTACATCGGTTGGGTTCTGGCCGCCGTATCAGGTTGTTGGTGACACAAGATCAGATTTCGTCTGATGAGAATTGCCGTCGGGATGACATGACAGACAGCACAGATGAGTAAGCCCGGCTGGCTGGCTTCCAAGCTGGAAGCAAGGTCAAGCTCCGAGGCCCCCAAATATCCCATCCATACGGCCGGTGTCGAGTGGCGAGAAGCGGTTGATAGTGCTTGCTGTGCCTTTTGTACTCCTGAAGCTGAAAACTGCTGAGAACATGGACATGGCGGTGAGGGCGGTGAGAATGAAGCTCTTCCACAAATGATCAGGTAAGCGAGTGCGAGACACCAACCTTTAGTATAGGGCGGCGACGGGCCGCAGATTCTTGCCCCGTTGTTTCGTGGTGACGATGAGATACACTTACGAGCAGAGCAAAGCAAAGCGAAGCCCCGCTCGACGGTCCCGTCATCACGATCGCCACGGTACCATCTGTGGTTTCTTAATCCTGTTGCGGGCCGGCTTGGACGGGAAGCCAACGGCTGGCAAAAATACCAACGTGGTACGGGGACGGTTGCCCGCAACCCTACAGGGCAGACTGCCGCCCGCCCTCCAGTGCCTCCGTATCTCTGTAAAAACGGGCGAGACGCCCTGGCCTGGTCAAAGGAAGGGGGGGTGGGCGATAATTATCCCTGCCATCTCTCTCGCCGTGTTTCCCTCAGTCGTGTCCGTTTTGTTGTTTTATACCTATTGCCGACTTTGGAAATCCGAGTGTGGTGTGGACAGTGTGGTGTGTGTGGTGGGGAGCTGGTGGACGGACGCACAAGCTGACTCGGGTCTCCTGGGCCCTATCCAAACAGGCTAGTCTGAGGGAATCTCATCCAACGAGCCCCGATCTGTCTCGCTGGGCGGGGTGACGACGAGGTGAGACACGGGCGGGTGACTGTGATGAAAAAGCAATAGGGCTGAAGCCTAGTGTTGTGTAGTGTACAGTAGCAAGGTCCGGGCCTTGAAGAATGGAATGAATATACATACAATCAACTGTCAGACTGACACGACCGAGAAAGCCGACGGTGATTTCTTGCTGATCTCCTGCTAGATGTGTGTGATCAGAGGGCAGCTGTCATCACCGGCCACTGTCGGCACACAACCGAGTGCAACCATAAGGAAGGTATCCAGAGAGATGTCCTCCTCAGCTGGTCCTAGAAGAAAGCATGGAAGGAAAAGACCAAGACACGGCCATGCCCAGCTCGTCCAGGGCGACATTAGTTTGGACTCCCAAGTTCGACGCCGTCTCAAGTATTGGGTAATACCTCACCGCTGGCCCTCTTTTTGAGACATGGGAGAACCCTCGACCCGACTCGCCATGGCGCCAAAACCGTGCGACAGAAGCCCACAAGGCACAACACCACAATTTCCAGTTCCTTTCTCCTTCAGGCGCGCACTGTCAAAGACCGCCCATCCTGCCGTGCCTGCCACCCATGCCCCCGCTCTCCAGCCCAGGGCTAGGTACCTCCACTACCTACCTAATCAATGCTCTCACCCCCCTCCCCCCCGGGCTCTCGAATACCTCCCCGGTCACCTACCGTACCAATCAATCACCCCCCGGGCCCCCCTCCCCTCTCCCGCTCCCATCTCCATTATTCTCCAGGGGCCCATCCATTATCCATTACGGAGTATCCATCCATCTGTTGAAATGCTACCGCTACCGCTGCCGCATCGAGAGCTCTGATCTCCCTTCCAATGTTCTGTTGATAATATTTTTTATTTTTATCTCTTTTTTATTTTCTATTTTGTTTTTCCGCCTTCACTGCTCCTCCTTACCTCCCTGACATTAGGTAGTACTACTAGGCTGGCAGACGGATTGAGCTCGCGCCTACCTTACAGAGTACCCTTACCAACAACACAGCCAATCCCTCCGATCCCTCCAATCCCCCTCTCCGAGTTGCACCTGAGAGTGCATCGGCAACACCGAGGCCTCTCTCTCTGTCTCTTTCTGTCTCTGTCTCTCTGTCTCCTGTCTCCTGTCTCCTGTCTCCTGTCCCCTGTCTCCTGTTCCCTGTCTCCTGTCTCCTATCTCTCGCGCGCGCGCTCGCCCGCTCTGGACGGCCACCAGCAATCATTGTTTCTTGCTGCTTGACGGAAGCTTGGTTTCAGCTGCCGCTCTCTTCAAAACCAAGGCGGTGGCAAGGCTGAGGTGTCGAACCACTGGCCCTGTGGTTCAGCTGTTCAGGTCCTTGGTAGCCCCCAGGGACGTCATCTCTCGAGCTCGAGTCGACCATCAATACGAGCAAAAACCATGGCTGCCATTCCCATTCAGGCCCCGTCGCGACACGGGCCAAGAGACACTATGAACAGCGGGCCGCTACCGTCTTTATCAGGCCGCGATGGCGGATTCCCTCCAGGTCCCTTTGCGCCCATGTCCCATCGCATCCCATTTAACGACAACCTCTCGCCCTCGGCTGCTTCGAATCCCATGGCGATACGCAACAGAGACACCGACTTCGCACCTCCACCGCTTCCTCCACCGCGCCTGGTGCCCATCAACGGACCCATCGACCCAAAGGAGCATTTAAAGTGGGAGGGAATGCGGAAGAGCGACACCAACTATGACGGGAGCGTAGATAGCGGTTTGGGCATGAGCCCCCACGACTTTCGCAGACGCGACTCGGACTACGACGAGACATACCACAGCTATGGCTCCAACAGGTAGCTTCCCCCTTTGGATTCTGTAATAGAGGTCCAAGGAGCGCAATCGCTAACAGTGTAAACAAAACACACAGATCTACGACCCTCCCATCCTTCAGCGCAATCAGCCAGACCATGAAGAGCTTCCGTCCAAGCCACGAGGCCATTGACAGTTCCATGCTCAACAGGCTCAACAGGCCCACCATACGCCGCTCCGGTCTCAGCACATCCCACAACGAACTCCCACCCCCTCGCGCCCATCACGCTGACCTTTCGACGCTATCTCTTCCCCACAGGTCCAAGCAGCCCTTCCTCGATATTGGTTACAGCAGGTCCCCCATGTCGGCTACGTCGCCTGGACCTTCGCCGTTTGGCCACCCGGGACCTATGGATTACCGATCTCCACTGAGTGCCGCTGATAGTATCGACCTTGAGCGCTCCCCGCGCTCGCACAGGCTGCACAGCACACAGTCCATGACGGACAGTGAAGGACCAGGTCTCTCGCACGGCGGGCATGATTACGAGGGGCGCGACGAGGATGTGGATTTTCCCATGGAGGAAACTACGCGGATGCGCAGGCTAAAAATAGAAGACCCCTGGAGGGAAAGGGAGCGCGAGAGGGAAAGCTACCAGCCGGGTCAGAAGCGTCGTGCATCGTCGCCCCCAAGCGACGATGTGCCCATGGCGAGCGATTCTATGCGGTGGCCTGGCCGGGATGGGTCCGGCATCTCGCGCGGATCCCCCACACCCAGGCTGCTCTCTATGCCTCAAAATTCCACCTTGGGAGGCAGATCCCCTGTGAGTCGCAGCGGAAGCTACAGCAGTAATCTCACGACGAGTAGCATGACGCTGGGCCGTCGTTCGCCGGGACTGAGCCCCAGCGGTCTCTCGCCGACGGATCCGATGAACTGCGGCAGCCCCTACGGCACACCGCTCAGCATGACGGCTGGCTCGCCCAGGTCGGCAATCGGGATGGGCCTGGGGCGGTCAGCGGCCGCTGCGGCACAGCAGCCGACGGGAAGAATCGCGCTGGTCCCCCCCAGAAAGGTGGCCGAGATGCCCAAAAACACCAATGGCAGCAGCCTGGCCGCTAAGCTCAAGGGCCCTTACATGTGCGAATGCTGTCCCAAGAAGCCCAAGAAGTTTGAGACGGAAGAGGAGCTCCGGTATGGTTTTTTTCTTTTCTAACAAAAAAAATTGCCTTTTTTTTTTTTTTTTTTGGATGAAACACAGCATGCTGATCGAGCTTACAGCACACACGAGGCTGAAAAGCAATATGAATGCACCTTTTGTGGAAACCGCTTCAAGAACAAGAATGAGGCCGAGAGACATCAAAACTCTCTACACGTGCGTCGGCATTCTTGGTCTTGTTCAGCCCTGACGGGCTACGAGCGGGCCTTCCACGACAGCACGGCAACACCGGGTGAAGCCGACACGTGCGGATACTGCGGAAAGGAGTTTGGACGCAACGGGCCAAGCGCCAGCGTCACCGACGAGGACTGGGAGAAGCGGATTCGCCATCTCCAGGATGTCCACAAATTCCGCGAGTGCAATGCCAGCAAGAAGTTCTACCGGGCCGACCACTTTCGGCAGCATCTCAAGCACAGCCACGCCGGCACCAGTGGCAAGTGGACGAATATGCTCGAGAACGCGTGCATGATCGAAGAAGACGGTGTGAGTGTTGGTAGATGAGGGACGGGGCCATCAGTATGGGAATAAAGCGGGAAGGATCAAAACAGGGCAGATTGCCGGGCCGGGAAAATCTCTGATGGGACGGGTCGACCAGTGACAGCATCAGAAGGCCCTTTTTACCACCTAGTGGCGTCAGGGTCAAGGTCGGACGCACTTCGGGTTTTCCATTCAGGACACGCGGTGTGGCGGACCTCTCTTCGTCTGCGCCAAGTCGGGGCAGCATGGAGCGGGACCTTCGCAGAACGGGGCCTATTTGGGTTAAATTGATCAGAGGAAAGGAGGGCAGATACGGCGCACTTCAACCGTCAAACCGGGCCAAAACACGGCAAACATGCAGGCTGTCAGCCCTCCTCTCTGTATGTATGGCTTCCAGATATCGCTCACGAGCAGGGCCCCACACCACCACCACCACCCTCTTGTTTACCAATGGCACGTTGACCAGCGTCTGCATGGCAGCTTCTCTTGCAGATGGCTGGATGCTGTCGTCAGGCCTTGTTTTTTTCCGACCCCAACGGTCTGGTTGAACCTTGGCCAGAGGGCTATGCAGGGCTTCACACCACTCTTGGCAGAAAGGAAGGGAGGGGGGGGGCGGTTACGACGAGCCGAGGACAGGCAGTTTTACGTGATGACGACAAATGAATCTCATGTCCAGTTTTCTGCTTTTTACACATTTTTTCTCCCTTCAAGCCTGGCTGGCTGTCTGTCTTGGCGCATCGTGGGAGTGGAAGGGGGATGTTGCTTATCACGAGTACATTTGGGCGGAAGGGGATTTGTCATTTTTGTCATTTGATCAAGCATTTACCATCACGTACATTTTGTTCTTGGCAGCATTGATGGGGAAAAGCGTGAGGATCGATACCAGGGGCGAATGAGATAGGTGTATATCGTACATACATACCGTTGGTCTTTTATCTGTTATTACGAAGAGTTCAAAGAGTAATTCATGATCCACTGTTCTATCATCACTTTTCGGAAAAGAAGAAGCGGAAACGGGAGGATTTGTGAGGGGCCCACTTTGGAACTTTTCAGGGGTCCAGAAGAGGTGGTGCCGAGAGGGGGCCGCTAAACCTTACCAGGCGCCGCCGCCGCTGTACGCCGCTTTGGGGCTGTCAGTTGTGCGGCCTGCCCCGCATTTTTCCCTTCAGTGAGCGAACTGACGACTGCGGGGCAGAAAAATCCACGATCGATCCACCCGAAACCGCCATCTACCAATATAGCAGCAAACCACATCGATACAGCAAATCTCAATCACACGCCGAATGGGTCTTTGTTGTCATAAAAATAACTTTGCGCCGCATCAACCAAACATATCGACAACAGAAAGCGACGACACATGGTGCTGAGCAGGATAAACGGCTCGGAAGAGCTGTTTGTGGGAGGGTAAACCTTTCCTTTTGTCTCTCTCTCTCTCTCTCTCTCTCTCTCTCTCTCTCTGTCTCTCTCTCTCTCTCTCTCTCTCTCTGTGTGTGTGTGTGTGTGTGTTTGAAATTCACAGACTGACGTTCTCGGCCTCGACAGCATCTTCGGCGTCACACGCCCCCGCCTCATCACCGAGCATAAAATCACCCACGTCCTCTCCGTCATCAAATACTCGCTCGACAGCCTCCAAAATGAAGCCTACCGATCCCTGCAGCACATGTCCATCGACATTGATGACATGGACGACCAGGATATCCTGGTGCATCTGCCCAAGATGGTGAGGTTTATCCAGCGGGGGTTATACGGACACGACTACACCGAGGAGAAGCAGCAACAACAACAAGAACAACAAGAACAACAACAACAACAACAGCAACAAGAAGAAGAAGAAGAAGGGGCGGCAAAGGGAGCGGTGCTGGTTCACTGCGCCATGGGGAAATCCAGGTCTGTCACGGCCATAGTGGCGTATTTGTTATGGAAACATCCACATCGGTTTGGGCTTGGGAAGGGGGCGGTTGATGCCAAGGAGGCGGTCGCAAAGGCGGTGCAGTGGGTGAGGGGGACGCGGCCGATTGCTGAGCCGAACGAGGGGTTTATGGAGCAGTTGGAGCTGTGGGTTGAGATGGGGTGTCCGGCCGGGAGTGATGATGCGGTGGAGAAGGAGGCCAAGTATCAGAGGTGGTTGTATAAGAAGGAGGTGGAGACGGCCGCGGCGGTGGGGAGGGCGCCGGATTGGATCCGGTTTGAGGACGAGGAGGCTGAAAAGGAGCAACAGAAACAAGACGAAGAGGGAGGAGGGGGGGCGTTTGAGTTGAGGTGTAAGAAGTGTCGCAGGAGGCTGGCGACGGAGCCGTTTGTTGTGCCGCATCAAGGCAGGGGGAATAAGGCCAAGGAGGATTGCCCGCACTACTTTGTGGAGGCCTTGTCATGGATGAGGGATACACTTGAGCTGGGGGAACTGGAAGGGAGACTCAACTGCCCGCATCCAAAGTGCGGGTCATCAGTTGGGAGGTATTCCTGGAGGGGTTTCAAGTGCAGCTGCGGGGACTGGGTAGCCCCGGCCTTTTCCCTGCAGCAGAGCAAGGTTGACAAGGTCGCCGTGATGGGCGCAGGGAAGAATGGCACGGCCGGAGCGAACGAGATAGCGAGCCGGATGGCTGCGCTGGGAATACGGATGCCTCCGGGGCAGAGGGCAGAGAACCTTTGAGAATCTCCTCTGATCTAGTTACCTCCCACCAGGTCAAGGCACACCGCCAAGCACACCCATCGCATCACAAAATCCGCAGTTCGGATGATCCGAGGGATATGTTGCAATTTTGGTAGTGCGGGACGGCATGCACAGGTGGCAGATGAACAAACACACATGCACACAGACACACACACACACATTGTCCGACCCGTGGGTAAGTGCACCAGCTGAGTCTGTTGTGACGGTAGACGATATCTGTTTCAGTAGACGAGCATTTGCCGTGGGGGGAACGAGACACTGGTGTAACCGAGTTCATTCTGGAAGAGGGTGCAGTGGTGATGTGGAAGAAAGGGGTTGATATCATGTAGGGGGTTGCATTTGATGGTCTGTGTTGACCACCTTGCATGTGCTGTTTCCTCTGGTTCTTCTCACTCGGGATAGGAGTGGAGCGGCACTCCAGAAATAGTGAACCAGTCTGTTTGATTTTCGCTGTATAGCCTTCACAGCCTTGGTTCTAGGCAGATGGCCAACTTTGCGGCTCTGCTGCTCATGATGGAGAGCCAAGCCTGGTTTGGTAAAGCAGGGTCATGGCATTTTTGTCATGGCGTCGTCACTTGTAAGCCGCTCGCATTGCATGATCATGGTCCCCGTGCTTCTTGTTGCTTGTCTGCATCATCTCCAGAATCGAGTCAGCTCGTCGTATGTTTGCCCTATGCACACCACCGCTCACCACGCAACGGTCGTCCGATCTCAGTCAGAATGGTTGCTGACGGAAAACAAGTGCTGGCTTCCCACGCCGGGTAGGCGGGTTCACGGTTCAACATGTCAGCCCAGATCACGTTTCCTCCCGAGCATGTCGCCGTTTTGATTGAGTGAACCTTACCGGTCCGAGGCTTCCACACTTGTTGTCTCATATGCATGGCAACTCGGATCTTTCTTGGTTTCTATGACGACTTCTTGTTCTTTTGGCTCCCGCCGATCACCCATCACCCATTCACCTCGGTACCCGTCCCACCCGTTCATCCTCTTTCATGATAATACCCTAGAACAAAAGGAAAAGGGGTGGGTGAGACTGATCATAGCCGTTGCGGTTTGAGGTGCGTGGAAAAAAAAAAAAAGGCCCGTCGTTGATACCACCTGATCACAATAGAAGATGACAAGTCACATTTTTCGCAACGGAGATGCAAGATATTGTGTGATGTGAGAGGGGGAGGTGGGCAGAGAGCAAGGTTTGATGAAATCGATCGAGGGTAAGCACTAGGCTGCTTCAAGACCAGAAGCCATGAACCAGCTGATGACCTGGGTTGCCGGCAGCAGTAGCAGCAGCAGAGATAATGTAAGAAGCAGATATTTCCATCCCTACAGGGTGGAATATATGTGATGTATGTACCTGCCTAGACAAGGAGTTTGGGTTCTAGAATTCATGAAGATCCCTGACCCTGACCTTTATCCCCCCCTCCCTGCGCGCCCCTTGGACAAAGTCGTAAGTTTTTGGGCTTTGTATCACCACACCATCACCACTTCCTCCCTCTTCATGCACAGTTCTTCAGTTTCACCCATACCTAGAATCAGCCAAGAGGCCGGCCCGGGATTTGTTTTGTTGAATGCGACGGCAACACACAATCAGCTTTCGGATAGATAGCTAGAACGGCACGAGATTAAACAAGAAGAAAAGATGTAAATACGTTGGCATTTGGTGAGTAAGTACCAACCTACATTGGGCCAGGGTCAGCGTAAGACGGTGGTTGTATAAGCCGTTTTATATGGGGCAAAAAGCACGCTAGGTAGCAGCCTCTCTCATCGATCAATGAGGAAAATGAAGCTTCTCGGTCCGGGTTTCTGGTTAATAGGTTAGATGATCCCTTGAAAATGCTCATTTTCGAGCTTCCCTACCACTGACCGAGCACTCTCACAAGATGGCTTCTTGCTTTTCCCCCCCCCCAAAAAACCACTCCCCCAGACGCAGGTGAAGGTCGTCTTTCTTGGCGTAGGATTTCCAATACATGTCATGTTGTACTCCCACATCCACCCCCCGGTCCGTTTATCGCGGCGTCATGCCGTTGGTCCTGCACGCTGCACAAAATATATGAGAGGAAAAATGTCGCTTCTGCTTTCCTACTTGCTGCACTGAACGGAAGGATGTTCCGCTCCCGTGGTCCTCCATGCCTCAAACCTCCCGCCCCGTCGTCGATCGTACCCCCCGCCCTCCCCAGTTCGACGCAGTTTTGATCCTGTGCTTCTCTGACTAGGTAGGTAGATCAACAACCGTCTGACATGGCATTAATACCTAACCTACTACTGATCCTCCTCCAGCTCGGGTATGCCTTGGGAGGGAGCCATGTAGGAGCAATGCGACGATTCATACCGTTTCAACCGACCAGTGATAACCACCTTCTTCCCACCCCAGTCTCCACCGTCCACAAGGCCCCGCGATCGCCCCAGGCAAGGTGACGGCACAGCCCGTTTAGCTAGCTCTTTTTTCTTTCTGTGGAACCGAATGCTACTGTCGTAGGATCTGTGGTGATGATGGAGGGAAGGAAGAAGAAGCAGGCCAACGGCGCAGCAGCAACTCGACTCAGCAAAGAGAAACCCCACGTCCAAGGAAACATGAACAAGGCAGAGGGGCACGGCAAAATATACTATTTGCATATAAGCAGGGGGAAAAAAAATCAGAGAAGACTGGGGGATCGCCAACAGGGTTGCCCAAAACTCGGCAGAAACCACCAATTCTCCCCAGGATGGCCCCCAACAAGAATGCCAGTCAGTCAGTGCCTGAACCTTTTCGTTCCTGTCTTTGTTGCTCTCGCCTCGGTCCCCAAGAGGCCTGCGAGAGAAGCACCTCGCATTCGGCCCCTACGCGATGGTGTAAAAAGGGTTGAACCGCTCGCACAAGTGCCATGGGACAGGGTATTCGGTATATATGTATGTTGCGTGGTTGGTGGTTCGAGAAAAACGTCTCGATTTTATCCGTGTAACCCTAACCCATCAACTCTCAGTCATGCTCCTCGCTGTTGGCACCCCCCCTACTTCTCTACTCGCCCTGTGCAGCAAACCCTGGCATTCTTTTGCCTGCCCTATCCTGCCCTATCCTGCCCTACGAAGAAGGAGGGCTGCATTAGCTCACACACCCCATCTGCTTGGATGGCTGCACGACCCAAAAACGGTGTGCGGGATATGAGTTGCAGCAGCAACAACTGCCAACAACAGTTAGGCAATACGGTGGTGGCCTCTCTCTTTTGCTGCGCCGCAGGGCACTCGGTTCGGTAACCTTTTTCTTCTCTCAAAACCCCTGTTTGCCCCCCTCCTCTTTGCCGAGTGGGAATTGTTACCCTTCTGGGAACCACGTCTCTGAGTGGTCCAGGAGTGCGAACTTGAATCCATCATCCAGCACCGTTTTCTCCGTGCAACAATGAACCAAGATTTGTGGTTGTGGTTGAGGTGGATACCGTCGGCCCTGAAGATACACAGACACCTACACGTGAAGGACGATGATCATCTTCTGCATATTCGCCGTCGGAGATTGCAGCGGACCACGCAGCAATATCAAGGCAAGTTCTTGGGCACCGAAGGGAAATAGTTTGGATCGCGCAGTCTTTCTCGGTTCCGTTTGGCGATCTCGGCTTGCCTCTTCTTGAACAGCCGCTGTTGGAAAAAGGTGCTGCAGAAAACTTGGTCAGCACCCGGCCCTGTTTCGCCCAGAAAAGGTTCACGGAAGCAAAGCATGGAGGGAAACTGACGGTTTGAGTTCAAACACGCGAGGCTCTTCCTCCTCGGCTGGTGAAGCTGATGTCTCCTCTTTTTTCTGCAAGACCGTTAGCACAGGCACACGACACGACACCGCCAGGGGGAGGAGGGAGGAGGAGGCGGGAGAGTTGGCGGATCTAACCGTTGCTGCCGCCTTGTCCTTGTCCTTGTCATCTGTCTTTTTGGTGTCATCCTTCTCGTCCTTGTCGTCCTTGTCCTCCTTGTCCTCCTTCTTCTCTGCCTTTTCCTTCTTCTTCTTCTGTTTCTCTTCGTACTCCTTCTTCACCCGCTCAATCTCGTCTTCCAGCTCCTTCTTCTTGCGCGCTTCGATGGCGGCATGGTCGATCTTGGGGGTGCAGAAGCCTGTGTCTTTGAGATGAGAAGGACAGACGTAGAACCAGTCTTTGCTGTCCGGTGTGATCAGGACACTGGAGCTGGGCTTGTAGCAAATCTCGCATGACTTGGCCGAGGTCTCGGCAACCTTGCGGTGTGTGTACTTGTTTGGAAACGCCATCTTCGGGCATTCGAGACAGACAGAGAGAGAGAGAGAGAGAGAGAGAGAGAGAGAGAGAGAGAGAGAGAGAGAGAGAGAAAGAGAGTTGTTTGTTGATGTCGTGATTCCAAATAATGCTGAGCTGTCGACGCGACAAGCCCTAGGCAAGGCGGCCGCGGGGTAGCTCCCTCCAGCCTAAGCCATAAAAACACCGTGTTTATACAGTACGCGGCACTGTGTTCTCAAAATGTTGTCTGCCCCTGACCAGACGGAGGTCTTCATGAGAGATTGTCTATGTTTTTGTATGGACTCGGGTCTATCTTCATGAACCGAGCGAATCTCAAGGCCAGCCAAGTATCCAACTATTAGTCCTCATCCATGCCCTCCCCATCCAAGTCATTCTCATCATCATCATCATCCTCGCCGCCTTCTGCATCTTCATCGTCTTCCTCTTCACTCGATGTCCCACTTCCTTCGCTTTCACCCTCACTCCCAGGATCATAATCCTCTTCGTCTTCATCTTCTTCATCCTGTAACCGCTGCTCTGCCTCCCACTGTGCCTTTTCCAGCTCTGTCATGCCCGCAGTCTGCGCATTCTCCGCCTCTCCTTCCCCGGTTCCATCAGCACCATTCTCCTCACCAGTGGTTTTATTATTCTCGGCCAGCTCCCTCTTGGCCTTGCGATTTTCAGCCATGCTCTTATCCGCCAGACCGTGCCGTTGCACGTAATTAGCATTGATCCCCTCAAAGTCCTCTTTGTCCAGCATGCCAAACTCAATCTCCTTCTCCACATTGCCCGACTCGTCCACGTCGAGCTCAACCACAATGTTGAACGTCCTCGCCAGCACCGAAGTGAAGCTCAACGCCACGATCCTATCCAGTGGCAAGAACACAATCGGCTTCTTGAACCCCCACAGTATCCCCGTCGGCAAGAAGAACAGGTACCCATCTTTGCTCCCCCTGAAGGCCTTGACGTGCACCGCCTTTTCCGTGGGGCGATGGGCTTGCCTCGTTACCGAGTGGAAAAGTTTTGGGTCCGACGCAACAATGCTGCAAGAGTGGTTCCCTGCGGATTTGAGAGAAGTTGCCAGCGCCCAGTGGAACAGTGTACTGTAACTGTCCGACACGGCTTCTGCCGTCTTGGCGGAGGCGCCCCCGATCGAGCCTGGCTTTGGAGCTGCCCCGGGGACAGTGAAGACGAACGGTTCGAGAGCGGCTGGACTCGTCGGCGCAGCACCCGCGGCGGGTTTGGCCGTTCGAGTAGGAAGGTAGCTGTTGCGGGGGAGGACGACGTAGTTGTGTTGAACTGTGGACTTTTCGGGGACTGGGAGATAGAAGATGTGCTCTGTACGGCGGTGAAAATCACAAAAATCAGTAATTGCCCAGCAAAGACAGACCGAGGACAGAGAACGCAACGTACCAATCTCCTTCCATGGGTACACGATCCCCTGCACAGGCGTAGAGCTGCCGGACACGCTTGCGTACAAAAAGTTCTTGGTGAAGCACACATCGTACTTTTTGCGCTGTGGCGCCGATGCGGAAATATCCTTGACCTCGAGCAGCACCTGTTCTGAGGTAGCTGCGTCAAGACTTACACCTCCTCCCGCCGTACTCCCGTTCGACTGTGTCTGTTGCGACGGCTGTACTTGTGCGATATCGACCCGTCTTCGTTTGGCGGCCGGGCCGTTGTCGTCTTGTGTAGAGCCATGGTCGGAGGCCGTGGCAATGCGCTCGTATACAAAGCTGGCGATCTCGTTGAACAGTCCGACACGCGCTGGAGTGTCTGGTGTTTTGCTCGTCAGTATTCTCCCTGGGCCGACATCACGGGGTGCACGACATGGCATACCGGCGGCTTCCTGGATGCCCGCGAGGATGTCTGGTCGCGTTTGGAAGACTGATTGGAGAGTCTCAACATTGAGCTTTGCCGGCATGGCGGGCAATTGGTAGTGTTTCGAGATGTGGGAGATGCCAAATTACATGTGGTTGTCTATGTGTGTTTGGAAAATGGTTGCCAGGCTGCCAGGTTGCCTTATCGTGCGTTTGGAGTCTCGAGTTTTCGTGTCTTGGACGCGTTAATTGACTTGGTTCTGCCATAATTTAGGCGCCAACATCATGTGACGTCAGTTGCAAGTCCCCTAACCCTCTTTCTTGTCCATAGCCAAAACAAAAAACAACATGTCACAGCCGTGCTTGGATTGTCCAAAATACCTATCAATTGTTCCGGGACAAAGTCCTTTTCTCTATTTTGACTCTCCAACTCTATCTTACTCTCCCTCAACCCTGGTTACTGACCTTGCACAGCACCGCCGACCACCGTCACTTTTTCCTTGCCATTTCCAGCATCAATCACCAATGTCTCCTTCGGCCCCGTGCTGACCGTCATCGCCGGCTTCATGGCCGCCGCATCTGTCGGGGAGGACCGGTCGGCTCTTCCCTTCTTCCCGCGCCGTCTCAAAGTCGGGCTCACTGTTGGGATACCGCCCTGACCCAAGACAGGTTTTCCCGTCACATGCACTTTCTTGTCCTCGTCCGTCCACGTCTCGAAATCAAGCGATGTCCAATCCTCGGTGCCAATTGTCGGCATCGATTCCATGGAAATGGGAGTGGTGGTCCAATCCCAGTCTGTGCCGGTCAAGTCGGACTCGATGCTGACTAGGGAGGTGGAGAGGCTGTCTGTCCAGGACCAAGAATCATCCGTCGTCCAAGACCACGAATCATCTGTGGTGGTGGAGCTTTCCCAGGAGATATCTGAGGTGCTGCTGGCGGTGTCCCAAATCATGGTGGTGGTGGTTCCCCAAGGTTCCTCGGTCCAGGGGTCGTAGCTGCTGGTGGAAGTGGGGACGGCCGAGTAGGCGCCAGTAGAGTACGAGGTGCATTTCGAGGCTGAATACGAGGAAGAAGAGCTCGAGGCTTGTGTCATCACCCAGCTTTCTGAGGAGGTCGAGGAGAGCTCCCCATGTTTCGAGTCGTCGTCGGCCGAAGAGGGCGCGTCGGACCCCTCTTCACAGTCGCCGTGAAACTGGCCGATGCCATGGGTCGATATGATGTTGGTGCCGCAGTTTTGGTATTGAGCAAAGTAGATCTTGTGCTCCTTCTGTCGGAAAAGAGCTTTGAGCTGCGTCAGAGGTTGTCAAGTCTCGGATGGAATGAGGCAGACGTACCGTATACCGACCGCAGGAACGTATCTCCAAGAATGTAAAACTGATCCCAGGAAGGGACAACGCCCAGGAGACAGAGGGTTTCCTCGTTGTCACCAAACACACCTGGTTCAAGCTGGAAAATAAAGTCTCTGTAGGGCACACGAATGGTTTGGTTCCCAAAGCCGAAATCAACGCTCCCCTCGGCGTGGAGGTGGGAACAATCGACAATGGTACCGTATGTTGCATTGTCCACGGCGTCTGGGAAGAACCTTTTGATGTTTTCGAATACATGGTTTGGCACGTATGTGAGGGTGGTACCTGTATCGGGGAGAAAGCGTTCTTCGAAGCTGTGTTCGGTCACAGGCATGGACAGGCACGACCCGGGTTGGGTGACGCCGATGTAGGTGAGGTTGATCCAGTACCGGTAGTAACCATCCTCTTCCTGGTTGAGCTGGCTTGCCATCTCCACGCCGTGGAGGGGCCCTCTGAATTTGGCCATGTCGACACCGCCAAAGACAATCTCGCCTAGAGTGACACAATCGAACTGTTAGAATGCCGGCAACGAAAGACATGTGATGATGAAATGAGGAACCTACCATTTTCATCATCTACGCTTCCAAGCGAGAAGCTGAAATCCTTGTCTCGAATTAGCTTCTGTGAATACATGGCATCGATCATGCCGCTGTAGTTTTGGTTGTATCCCTCTCCATATGCCACTCCAAAAATGCCCGAGATCATGCCCGACGACCACGTCGCCACTCCAAACTGAACCGGCTGCCTGAGCGAGAACATTTCGTCGTCATAGTACTCGGATGGATCTGTCTGGCTCGTCAGTGCCTGTGATGGCGGACAGTGAAAACGACCGGCTGGATGAAGTCTCGCTCACCGTTGAAGCTGATGGCATCCTTGTAGAATTCAATGTGCGTTTCCCCGCTGCCGTACGTGATGTACTTGGATGGAAAGGTCTTGTTCATGCTGATCACAGTTTCCGACTGCTGTGGCAGATACATGCCCAGTGACCGGCAGAGCTTCTCGTAGGACGGATTCCAACCAACCATGGTGCAGTGTGGACTGACCCATGTTTCGGAAGAACCAGTATCGAAGTCGAGGGTCACGGCCTGAGCGGGCTCTCCAATCCACACTGCCTTGCTTGTTAGCAAGTGCCATATCCTCTCACGAAGGCCGGACTCACTCTTGATGCCATAGGCCATCTCCTTGAATATGCTGGTCAGGTTGGCCTGGGCAAGTGTAGCTGCAGGCGGGGCGGAGGATGTTGTGCTTGTGCTGTAGTAGTCGGAGGTATAATGCGCCGGAAGGCGCTGTGCATGAGGGAACCCACGGCTTGATCTGGACTGCTGTTGACTGGGGCTTCGTTTTCTCATCGGCAAGCGAACAATGCCATTTTCGGCATCCCTGGAACGTCTAGCTGCAGACGCCGGGTCCGCCTTTGCAGCAGCGGTTGATGTTGCGGACACTAGAAGGCACAGCAGGATGCTCCAGCCTTGGGGGAAGTGCATAATGAGACGGGAGACGCACAGAATGTGCGCGACAGCTGCAGAGAAGCAGGTGAATGGAGAAGCTGCTGTACTGGCAGGATGTTGTGTTCCGTGGTGAGGAGCAATGGCTGCCAGTCAAGTGCCATGATCTATCATATATATGTAACAGCCGTCAGGACTCAGAAGGCGCCTGAACAAGTTTGATCATCTCGATCTTGACCTACCCGACGCTAGATTGGGCGCGGCTTGCACGTTTCAACCAAAAGGGTTGTGTAGCTTCAGCTTCAGCACAGCATCTAGGTATCGGTATCACCATGCTGCCGACAAGTTCCGTGGGGAACCCGAGAGGTGCTTGTGTTAGCAACGGCCCAACAGACGATCGAAACTGTCATAGCAATCAGCCCACTTGCCGTCTGGGAGACTGCAGCCACAGGCTCTGTGACTCGAGGCTCGGTGGTGACAAGTCAAACAATGACGCTGTCGTGATAGTCAAGCTACCCGCAGATCCCCTTGGCAGCACGCAATCGGCCGTTCGGTATTGAAATAGAGAAGATGAGCCAAGCACCTATTTTGCAAGCGGCAACCGACTCAATGCCAACCCAGCATGTTGCTTCACGTGCTTGATGACCATGTTAGGTATGAGCTCAGCACGGAACTCTTGTATGCCTAGGAACGAGTGTTAGTGCGGGGGTCGATCTCTGTTTTGGTTGTTCATTGCAATACTACCTGGTGTATGCCACATAACAAGGCATTGATCAAATACCCATGAGGTGCGCCTTGACCCAGTTGGGTCTATGGAAATAGGTAATGGCCGTTGTTGGTCCGCCTGGACTATTATGGATTGTTTAGGTATCCCGTCCGTCCGCAGAGCCAAGTGCCAGCCAAGTCGGGACATAGTTGTATTTCTAGGAACACAAGACCTTGTCATGAACAGGACACCCGATATAGAAGGGTACAAGCGAGATCATCCACTCAGCGCTGGCTGAGCACCCTACTTATAGCTTTTATTTCATATTTTCGTACGGTGCTCAAATCAACAAGCTTGGGTTGATCATCCACGCGCCGCTGATAAAGGTCCATGCGTAAACCACGAACAGGGAACTGTTTTTGTTCAGTCAACATGATAAGCAAGAGCTTCTTATAAAATGAAATTGACATTTACCGGTGGTGAGATATGAAGTGTATGTGAATAGCTAGTGTCGCAAGTCATGATTACTGGCAATTCGAACGCCGTACCCCGTATCCATTACTTCAGGATCATATTTGCCTCAATAAAGCTGCTGGATGTTCTGAGCTCGTTGAATATCTCCCGAAGTCAACTGGCATCTGAAGTTGCTGTGAATACAAGCGTAGGTGCATAGATCAGAAGGCTCGAAACATGCGGAAGGAAAGTGACTATCGTGAGGACGACAAACAAGATCTGGGCTGGGAGTAATAGATGAGAGTCGTTTTCGAGTATAAATATCAGACAAGTATCCCCTTATGATAGGATCTCGACACCTCTCAAGTCAGTCAATGCCTGTATCGGTCCTACAACGCCACTTGCGACGACAAGGCTGCGGCTCAAGTCTCATGGTAGAGGACTGTCTAGGCAGCTTTCGCAGTTGTCGGGACTGAAAAAGCGGTTGGTCAGCGGTTTGTCAACATGAGATGACCGGCTGAGAGCTCCTGGCATGAGTGTCTGACGACCCCACGGCTTTGCATCTGCAGCTTCCCGTGCGACAAATGCAAACATTCAGCTGTGACGTCACGGTAGGACGGGCAATGGGGAGGAGCAAAGTGGATGAGAGGCCGCCGTCCCCGTTAACCCCTTTCCCTGTCGGAGCTGGATGCCGGGCAACATGAGTAGGTGTCGCAACTGAGATTCCGTGATTTCCAGACGAAGACGACATGGTGACATGATGGCTAGCCGCGCGGGAGAAATGACCAAACATTTCCAGTAACTCGCGTAATCCATGTTTGGGAATGTCTGGATACCTAGAGATGAGGTCGTGTCCAGGCCGCAGCGGGCTCCCTGTTGGGCACCTTGAGGGTTGAGCCGGAACTCGGAACTCCACAAAACGTCCAGAACCCACAGAATCCACAGAACTGCATCACCTCCCGCCAACTCCCGCCCAGCCCGCAGCCCAGACGACGTAGCGTAACCCTCGCGCCGGCGCCATTGGATATCTGAAGCTCAACTGCGTTTCTTCCAACAGCCATGGCGCCACTCTGCTTGCGTGGTCTCTCGCCTGCGTCTCTTCAGTGCCCTCTTGGCCACCCCCCTCTTATGCGGCCCAAGAGATGGATATCTTAGACAAGCGCTTGCCGTCTCTCCAGACAATGAAACTATGAACCCCTCCGCCAAGCAATTTGTTGTCTGCTCCACAATGTCATCTCGCCCCTCCTCCGCCCATCCCCCCCTTTACCCCCTCGCCAAGGGCATCGATTCATCGCGTGATTTCCATTTCTCTCCAAACAACACCCGCCTGCAATAATGGAAGGTGGAGGTTAACCAGCTGAGGCCTCCGCAGCGAGCAAGAACAAGACACGGGTCTCGTTCGGATATGCGGCACATACCGCTGAATGGAGCCCCGGTGGGGATGACCTCCGCCCTCTCTTGGGTCAGGTAGGGTAGCTAGGAAACAAGCATAAATACCTTCCCGCTCTTGCCACTCTTCCAGAACTTCCATCTCAACATCTCCAACCTCCAAACCAACTCACCAAATCAACACTCTTCACCAACATAACAAGCACACATCAGACACCATGTCTTTCCATCTCTCTGCCCAGGACATCCGCGTCGATGACGGCCACATCCTCCGTGCCCGTCTCGACAACGGCGAGGGCGAGTGGGTTGACGCTGAGCTCGACCTCAACACCGTCCTTGGCAACAACGACGGTAGGTCTCATCCTGTCTCCCGGCCATGTAGCTTGTCTTTTATCAGTTGCTGACGGTTTGTCTCCGCAGGCCTCTTTGAGTGGGAGGGTGGTGACTTCGCCGCCAGCGCCCAGGGTATCACCTTCCAGCTGGAGGGTGACGAGAACGTTCCCATTCTCCGTGCCGGTCTCACCAACATGAATGGCGATGTCAACTGGCATGACGTCAACCTTGCCGAGCGCATCACCAACAACGGCGGCCAGTTCGAGCTCCGTAAGTTACTGCTTTGCTCCCTGCTCGCTCCAGGTCGACCATCTTGCTAACCAATGATGCTCTGGACAGAGTAAGCGCGAGAGCCGTGTGAAAGATGGACTTCCACTAGGATGGTGCAGGGACATGGGATACATGATGGACTCATGGAGAACCGAGATCTTGAGTAGTGTTAGCCACGCGCAATCAAACAAGTAAAATTCCAAACTTGGGGTGATCCTTTGTTGTGTTGTTTGGTACTGGGTTTGATTGTGATAAGGTATCTGACTTCTGTAAACATCTCTTGACGGGTTTTGTAGTCCCCGAGTCCAAGACTTTGAATACAAGTTGCCGTACCCACCCAGGAAAGGTTTCAGGTGGTATTGTACATGCAGGTCCTCATTCTTACATCCCGTTCTTCCTCGGGCTCCAAACTCAACCCTTGGTGAACTCCCTCGACAGCTCAATGGCCATCTTGATGATCATCCCATTGCTCTCCCGAACCTTGATCAACATGTCGTAGAACAAGGCGTGAACCCCCTCGGGCGTGCCCGTGATTCTGACTTTGTGGGCGGCACGAACCTCGAGAAACTCCCTCTCCTCGGTGATCGATAGCCAGGAACACCCAATCGCCTCGTCGGTGATCAAGGGTCTGGCCCAGGCAAGGCCGCGCTTCCGCATCTCCTCCCTCTTGGCTTGATTCTCCATCGGGCGACAGATCTCGTAGTAGACCTCGATGACAGGGGAGTCATGGGCGACGGCGACCACCATGAGGTTCAGCTGGAGCCCCTCGAAACCGCTGTAATCCTGGACGTCGGGGGTGTTGATCGTGAGGACTTTGGCGAGGTAGTTGTAGACTGTGCCGGCGGGCTTGTAGGGGTTGGGGCACATCTTGACGATCCAGTCGTAGGCATCGGGGGCGAACTGGGTCTTGGGATCGTGGTGGATCCTGAGCATTTTGGTCGCACCTGTCAGGTCGCTGGTGTGGAGATAATTCTCGACGCGGGGCTTGTCGTTGGCCCAGTCGGAGGCGCGGTAGGCTTTGGAGAGGTTGAAGGGAGGGGGCTGGGAATGGTTGTGACTGGTGTTGACACAACGATAATCGACTGGGAGGGAAGAGAACGAGGGTTAGCTGAGTTCTTGAGGGGATGGTAAAGGAGGATGAGTACCTATCTCGCAAGGGGTCAACAACGACTTACTGCTGACATTCTCGAGGCAACCCATGATGATCGACTTGGGGATGGTGATCGACTTGAGAGAGTCAGGAAGAGTATTAGCTTCATCGCTCGGGAGAAAAAGCAGGCTTCTTCCAGTGAGAAAGGAGTCTGCGCGGAACAAGGGGAAAGGTCTGATCAAGAAGACCGATTTGGCGGTTGCTCTCTATTTCACCAGTGTCAAGCAAGAACTGTAGTGGCAGGGGAAAGCTAGGATTGGCCCAAACTCCTAGCAGGGCACAAACGCTGCCTAGATTGCGAGGGTAGGTAACTGTCGGGGTCATGCCACCCTTAGGAGCCCTAGAATGCACCAAGTATATCATTGGCAATAGAATTTGCTGTCTGCTCTTTGAATTTCTCGTTCCTCGAGAATCATATGGCATCAAGTGCGATGGCAAGGCAAGCAACGAAGTGAGCTCGGGGCCACCAAACCTGAAGCGGGCCTGCTTTCGATGATTTGCCTGAATCTGTGTAGACAAAAGGGGCTTCTTGCCCAGCTAGCGTTTGAAGCTGTACACTCCAGTACCTCTCCGGCAATTCTAGGCCTCCATTGACACCTCCTTGCTTGATCGAGACCCCAGGGCTGGAAGATGGGCATTGGACATCCGGCTCAACCACTGCCTCCACAACCTGGCCTCCGCTACCATGCACACCCTTTGGAATAAAAACAAGCTCCACCACCCGCGTTCCAGAAGAAATCACCATTCGCAGTCTCCCTCGGCAGAGAAATTTCCTTGCGGTGATCATAGTACATTTTGCATTCCTCGCAAACAGGGCTGTTCTCGTCACGGGTCTGTGTTCTGCATTCAAAGAAGAAACCGGCGCTTCGCAGCTCTCGAACAAATGTCTTGCTATCACTTTCCTTCTCATCCTGAGTTCAAAACGTTAGCCTTGAGCGCAACCAAACCGAAGAAAACCATCGTAGACTTACAAGGACGGGCGAACGCATTCCAAACTTCGTAGCAGAGACCGCTGTAGGTCACCGTCTTGGGGTCCCGCTGGAAAAAGATTGAGTAGAAGTAGTCGAAGGCGACTTTGGTGCTCTCGACGAACTTTTTTGCTGGACTGGTCGGGCTCCGGTGTCCCATTCAGAGTGGCGCCGAGAAAGAGCCTGGCCATCGACTCGAGCGCTGTGGTGCTGATGTGTGGGCTCGCATCTCTCCACCATTGGTGTCGTCTGAGCACGCGGGTTTGAGGGTCTGACAAGCAGATAAGAGAGCAAGGAGATCTGTTTCGAGGATCGAATGCATCTTTGGCGACTCTTTGTTGTTGTCGAAATAGCGAAGGTACAAAGTGATACATCAAGAAAATATGACACAGAGCCTTGAGAACGAAAAAAAACTTGGAAGTGGAATTACAGTGACTCACGACATTCGCAGTCGTGATGATTGGGTGGTGGTTGAAAACATCAAGCCAAGGCGGGCAGGGAAGGCTATTGACTTGCAGCCCTGTAGGTGGGCAAGCTCCACAAGTTTCTCCTGTCACTATCTTATCCAGAGCTCTCAGCTGCCCATAGACCTGTCCCCGGTAGTTGTCTGCGACCCAAGCTTCGGTCAAGAAGCTTTGGTATGATACTTTCATATGGACTTCCAGTTAGACACCAATGATGTTCAGTTGAATACTTAGGAAACAGAGGTTTGAGGATGATTGGACTGGCTTAATTCTCTACCTCTCTGGCTATCTAAACACAATTCCCAGGTGATCATTGATCTTTTCGGTATGTGTGACAGCTCAGGATTACCTCCACTTTGTGCCTTACAATTCAGCTACAGGCCGCCATGCAAATTCACACCAGATATCGATGTAGTATTCCGCATCTTGTATATGTCCAACAATGCCTAAGGATGGCAGATCTTGATCTCGGCCCTGGTAACGGTTGTTTGAAAAGCAGATGTCAATAGGTAATTTGTTATTGGTGGTGTGCCTTTCTTCTTGTCTAGTCCCCAAACCAGACGACGGTTGTCCGGTTGAAATTGCTCCTTTCTCGGCATCACTTGAGAACTGTTCCCCTTTGAGAGCCTGGGCTGCTCCAGAAATTCATCTGATTGATCCCAACGCAAATGGCAGCCCACCAAACTCACAAATACGACAATCTTTTACGCGTTCCCATTTCAGACGATATCTCTTACTGAAAACTACTGAGCATGCATCTCAGGCTACCTAGAGTCAGCCCCATGCTACATCGATATCAGACGAAGCGGTGTGCGATGTCGCCATCAGTTACATTGGCACTGCTTGTTTTCCCTTTACCTGTTCGAACATCCCGTGATAGCGGGGCTCTAGGTCTAACGAGGGCTAGCTGTCCATCATAACCCCAGCCATGGTTTCACAAGGCTGTACCTCACGGAGTTTCTGGAAAGAAGGTATCATCCAGTCAATGACACCCGAGCTCGACCTCTCTCTGTTCCACCATTTTGTCACATGCTTTTTTGGCCCCCAAAGCCCTGTCCTGACTACTACAAAAGCCACGCACCAGCAATCGTCTCTCTTTCTAGCCTTCGAACTGTCACGGAAAACTAGCCAAGATTCAACCAAGTGCTATTTTGTCCCTGTATCAACCCCGTTGAACAGCGCAGCCGAGCAAATTTCTTCGGCGATCAGGTCCTCCAGGTACCACTCCCATCTCCCCGCCATCGATGAACTCGAACAATTCTTTCCGCAAGACCAAGACGGCCGAACCATCAAGCCAATCATGCTTGGCATCGACTGTGTCGACGCCTCCGAATCCCGTCTCAAAATCTATGCTCGGTCCGCGAGGACTTCGTTCGAGTTTGTGAGGCGAGTCATGTCCCTCGGGGGCCGACGCCGGGGAATGGAGAAGGAAGAGGGGCAATGAAAGAGCTTTGGTGCCGGGTCTAGGGCTACCGAAGAGGGAATCGATGTAGGGACGGGAGTGCACACGTATGTTACTGCGGCGTATAAAAAGGGTGGGCTGGCTATGACAAGTTACTTTAACCCACAGATGTATCACAGGGCAAGGTGGGCTTGATGTCAGCCTGGTTAATACCTCGTTATTCGAGCTTTTTGGTTTTTTTTTGTTCTTCACCTTTTCTCAGGCATAGATTTCGCAGAGCAAGGTTTTATAGGAGGACAGAGTTATCCTTTCAAAAAATCTGAGACAGACGGCAATCAGACATGGCCCCTTGTAGGTACTTCTTTTTTTTTTTTTTTTTTTTTTTTTCAATATTCCAGCCCGAGTTCTGTCGTCTTCGACCCACAGCCTGCTCATCTTACTCCTAATAGTGACGTCTTCCATAACCTGGTATCTCCTTAACTCCTTAGAGCAGTGAAGCCACCGCGCATCCTCATCTCCCAACGTTTTCCCGTTCCCGAAAATCACAAATCCTTCACCAACACCTTGAACCACAAGTCCTCCACCAGCGCCCTATTCTCCCCATCCATCTTGGCCAGCTCCTCATGCGGAAACTCCCTCCTCTCCTCCGTCACCGCGTACCCTCTCCTCACGTACCAATCAATCAGTTCCTTCCTTGTCCAGATAACCGTCATCTCCATCTTCTCCGCCCCGTGGCTCCTCGCATACTGCTCTGCATTGGCCAGCACCTGCCTCCCTATCCCCCCGGCCTGAAGAGTGGGGTCGACGGCGAACATGCCGAAATACCCGATTTTCCGAGACGGCTTGAGAAGCACCTCGCAGCAGCCCACGAGGGCGTTTCCGAGGGTTGGGGAGAAGGCCATGATGACTGCGCTGTGGGGGGTGTTGATCTTTTCGACGATGCCGGCGACGTTGATGCGCGTGCCGACTAGGAGGTCGGCCTCGGTTGTCCAGCCTTTGCGACTTGTCTCGCCGCGGTAGGCGGATTGGACGAGAGGCTGGAGGAGGGGCGCATCTTCTGGGGTGGCGAGGCGGAAGGTGAGGGCTGCTTGGGACATTTTGGAAACAACGGAAGAGTTTGATGGTAGGGGTAGCGTTTCTGGAGGACGGATTTGTGGAGGGAGTTGAGATGGGTTGCGGAAGGAGAGGAAGTGCTGGACGAACTCTTGAACAGTTTAATTTGCGTGCTGATGTCTTTGAAGGGCGTAGTTGTCAATGTCAATTTTTTTTTTGTCATGAGCGAGGTAGTTGTTGCCAGTTGGTTGAAAAGTGAATGGATGAGTCAGGGTGGGAATCTTCCGAGGCTCCGCCGACCGACTTGACCGACATTGGAATAGAGGCATCTGGTCAAGACAAGAATCACCTGATGAAGTACCACACGATGTCTTGCTGCTACCCAGACCGCTTGGCTGATCTGTTTATGTTTACACTGTCCAACAGAGTACCGAGGTCCAAAAAACATTGGAAAAGGGGTTCAGGGGTAAGCAAGGGTTAGGGTCTATGTGGGCTTTTCCGGTATCGGAGGTTGTCGGTGGCAACCAGGTCTTGTCAGTCAAGTATCACGATGAGCAAAAGCAGGTCCTGCGCTTTGATAGACTCAGTTAGAAACGGCAAAATCAAAAGGGGAAAAAGTAAACAATGATGCAATGAAATTGGTTGCGGCACATTGGGGAGTTTGAGGGCCAGCCTCCACTCAAGCCTGCCCCTCTTCCTCGGACTTATAAGGCGGATCTTCCTGGTACCGGTGGTACTTGTACCGACTGCCCTCATGATCATCTCTTAACCCATTTTGGCCCTTCCCATAAATCTTCTCCCTAGCCGTCACCGGTTCCTCACTCGGATCAGGCAGCTCAGGATAGACCCCCCTCCTCCTCAGCTCGGGAATTAACAAGTCCACCACCTCTTCAAATGTCCCCGGTGTGGTCACATACCCAATGTTAAACCCGTCCACATCAGCCTCCTTGACCCACCGTTCCAGCTCATCCGCAACCGTCTGCGGGCTTCCCACGCTGACCGGACCAAGCCCGCCGATTGCCGCGTGTTCAGCCACCAACCTCGGCGTCCATCTAGGGTGTTCCGTGCTAGCCGTGGTGAAGTTGTCGAGAATGCTCGTGACCTTGTGTGCCTCGACACTATCCTCCTTGCTTATCTCCTTGTCAAGCGGTAGCTTTGACAGGTCGATTCCTGTCCAGCCGCTCACCAGCACCAGACCTCCAATGGTGGAAGCATACTTCTTGAGTTCTTTCAACTTCTCTTGGGCGAGCTCATCTGTATCGGCAACAATGGGCGTGAAGGTGGCGAATACCTTGATGGATCTCGGATCACGGCCCTTCTGGGCGGCCAAGGCGCGGATGGCGTCGATCTTTGGCCTCAAGACTGAGGGTGAGTGACCAGAGACAAAGATGGCTTCGGCGTGGGTGGCGGCAAAGTCGGAGCCTGCCGAGGAGGTGCCCGCTTGGAAGAGGAAGGGAGTGCGTTGAGGAGAGGGGTCAACGATATGCTTCGCGTCGAGAGAGAAATATCTGCCTTTGTGGTTGATGGTGCGCACTTGGGCCGGGTCGACGTAGCTGTCGTTGGCTGGGTCTGGGGAGAGGGCGGTGGGGGACCAGGAAGATTCCCATAGCCTGTGGACAGTGTTAGTTTGGGCAAATTATCACGACCCTAAGACAAGACGTACTTGTAAAGAACGCGGAGATATTCATCTGCTTGACGGTAGCGTTCGTCGTGTTCAATAGGATTGTCGAGGCCAATGGCCTTAAAGGCGGACTTCTTCCAAGACGTCACTATATTCCAACCGATACGACCCTGTGTGAAGTGATCCAGAGTCGAAAAGCGTTTGGCTAGAAGATAAGGTGGCTCAAAACTGGTCGAGGCGGTGATGGCAAACGACAAATTCTTGGTCACTGCTGCCATGGCTGAGATGGGCTGGAAATCCTGTCAATGGATGGTTCACAATCCCATGAAAAAAAAAACAAAAAGAAATGGGAAAGACTGACAATTGTTGGGTCGGTTATTGGCCATTGTGCCGCTCGCCTGATGCAATTGTCAACGCTCCCTTCGTATGTGTCGTAGCCACCATATGTGTCGGCGAGGAACAGAGCGTTGACCCCTCCCCTCTCAAGCAGTTTGGCGAGTTCAATCCAGTAATCAAGCCTGCGCTTGGTTGCCGACTTGTCAACTGGATTCTGTGTCACTTATCAGTACAGGGGTTCAAATCGCACAGTACATGCATAACAGGGGTTTATCGCCGCACCTTCCATTGTCCTGGAGACAGGTGCCCGACAGTGCTCATATCGAAAGCATTGATGAGGATGTGTTTCTTGCCGTTCCCAAGCTCATGATGAGCGCCGTTGGGGGCTGGTGGCTGTTGGTTTGTGTTCGACATTCTAACTTGTGATTTGTGGAAAGGAAGAGTAGAATGTGAAGAAGAGTAGTCGCAGCTTGAACCAACATGAGAGTCGGAGAGTCAAGTGTTTATATATACAGGCATCTAACGAGTCCAGAATGTCTTGTACCAAACCAGGGCCATTTGCATGAGGTACAAGTCTTGCCGGTTCGCAGCAGGGAGGGGTTTATCTCCGAGTTCATGTTGTAATTCACCGGCCGATGGTGTCATGCATTGTCCCGGCAAACTGCAGCCACATTCTTGCCAATGATGAACCATCAGAATGGCGTCGTATTACGGATTGAAGACAAATTCTTAGCCTCATGCACAGCGCGGTAGACCGGTCATCTCATCTTCAGCAATTACAAGGCCAGCAGAACCGAACAATCACCATGTCAGCCCAACTCCAGCATGAGACGTTTCAGTGGTGTTCTATTGTGGCAGACTGCAAAAAACCCAAAACGCGATGTTATGTGTGGAATAGCTTCAGAATGGATGGTATGCGAGACCATCTAATAAAGATGAAAAAGAAATCAAAAAGATGTGCCCCCACGCGGGATTGAACCGCGGACCTCATCATGTCACAGAATGTTTACGAGTGATGCGCTCTACCACTGAGCTATACGGGCCTCTAGAACTCAGTTGATGGCAAGTTCAAATTTTCAGTTGATGAGTCGACAAGGCTCACCACAAACTTCCCATTGTCCATGGCTATTCACAATCCCTTGTCGTCGCTCTTCAAGCTCGGTGTTTCCGCTGACGACGCCCGCTCCTCCACGAACTCCACTTTGGAGGTGCCAAACTCGCGCACAACCATCCAAGCCGGGAAGATGGCGATGGCCCACAGTCCAAAGTTAATGTAAACACCTCCAACCTCAGCAAAGACCACGAGCGAAGTGAGGCCGTAGCTGACAGCCTGCCACGCCGACTCGGTTCCCCGCAGAAGCGCGGCATAGCGGACCACCTCCGACTCATCTTTGGCCAAGTTGTGGATGATGAAGTACAGAAACATGTAGTTCAGCTGGAAGCCAACGGTCAAAAACACGAAAACACCGAAGCCCTCACCGAAGTTCCCGTCAACCCAGTCGAACGTTGGTCTGGTGACGCGATAGCGGGTGACAAGAACCGTCGCCCACGTCCACCAAGCGCCCTGCAGAACCACAATGACCCAGAAGCTGGTGCGAGCACGAGTCTTGAGAGCAATTCTTGTGCGATCAATCCAGGCCTGTCATGGTACGGCTGCTGTTAGCCTGATTGAACAAATTGAAGGTGGAACGAAGATGGAACTTACACCGAGTATCCACCCCGAAACAACAGCAATGATGCCAGACAAGAACGATCCCAAAGCACGAGATCGGACAGAGAACCACACTGTTTCCTGTTAGTTCTTTTTCCTCGCTGTCGACTGTCAAGACCAAACTTACTAGCAAGATAGGTGAAGTAGACTGCCTCTGCAAAGACAGCCTGCCCGATGAACAACACCATCAAGAGAAACTTCTTGCCCAAGAACAGTCTCGCCGTCTCCTTGAGCTCAAAGAGAGGACCGCGCGTGATGGCCAGCTCCACCTTCTTGCCATCTGTTCTCTCGACCTTGTCCGGTGCATTGAGCAAAAATCCGAAGAGGGGACCAGTGCACTGCATTGCAATGAACACCAGGAAGACTGTGTATGACACTTTGCCAGCCTCGCTGTTCTTGGCATTGAGACCAAGGTTGATCGCACCGCCCAGAATCTGACCAGCCAGTCGATATGTCAGCCAGTAGCCGATAGCTTTGCCCCTGTTCCAAGGCTCTGGATAAGCAATGGCAATGGCAGCCTCGGCCATCCAGAACACACCGGCCGAGATACCGCAGAGCGCAGCACCCAACAAGACGAGCCATTCGGTCCCGAAGCGGTTATTGGTGTAAAGGCCCGCTGCATATGGTGCGTAACCGATCCTGCTCAGAGTCAGCCGTCAGAGTCCAACCGACAAAATCTCCGCCTTGCTATTCCCCAGGGCAGCGCACGTTCCGAAAATAAGAGCACCCTTGATCCCGACGTAGTGCACCAAAGTACTGGAGAAGTAGCACGATACCACCATGAGACAGAAAGTCAGAGCATTGGCTGCATTGATGAGCTGTGGTGAGGCAGCGCCGCCGGCCCCAAGCGAGTTCATGGCGCCCCAAATTCCCGGTGCCGCCAGATTGCACAAACCCAAAACAGTCATGTTCCAAAAGGTGGAACGGTACCATTTGACCGGATGCAATTCAGATTTGGGAGGTTCGACTTCACCCTCATTGTGACGCGAGACGGTGTTGTCGTGGAAGGCCATTGTGCCTTGACTGTCTGGAAAAAGACTTGCTGGAAGGCTCGGGGAGCAAAAACAGGAAATGGTAAGGGGTGATAACAAAGGATTCTTTCTGACATGGAAGTCTGGATGACACCTGGGCAGTTTTATCTTTGCGCAACAGTTGCACGCACCTCGGCACTCACGTATCCAGTTCTTCAGGAAAGCAATTAGCGGGTGCCGTTCAGTCTCACTGAGGTAATCAGACCCCAGCGGTGAAAGGTAGGAGCTATAGTACCAGGAAGGAAGCCTTGGATCTTGAGCTGGACCGGTCTCGGCTTGTCTTGCGAACAATGATCAATAAGCACGCAATGCTCCCGAGACGGCAAGGCAACCTCAACCCCCACACCCGGAAGCCTGGTAACTTGCGATAGCGCCACCCGCGCCGTTGTGTCGTCTTGAACCCTTGTTCACAACCGGTCGTTATATCCGGTGAGCATGAGGACTCGGGCCGGATTTACCTTCCACTTCTGGTTTTGACGTGTACCAGGCTTGCGGTAGGATTGGGCATGGTAAAACCTGTGATGGTGACACAAGCAAGGTGATCCGGGCTAAAATGACGATATAATACCAGATCCGCGGAACCGAATACGTTGAACATTGACGACCTCACACACCACGACTACCTGGTTAGGTACCTTGGGTAGGTACCGAATTCTCCTGGGTGCGTACTATCGTCGGGAGCTCACAGAACAATCCACCCCACCCGAAAGAGGCCTTCTTTGACAGTAAATAATGGAACATTCATAGGTTTCAAATTCATTTCTCGACAATCATGCAATTCATACTACGAATAATCTAGGGTAGATCCCACCAACTCTCATGCAGGTCCTTCAGATTCACCTCCCCCGGTAATCGCAAGTATGAGGTCATGTCCGAGTTCTCATCTGCCTCCTTGCTTGTCCAGCCATTCCCGAAATACCATGCAAACCGATTGCCCTCAGGCCCGAGATACGTGTACTCCCAGTCCTCCCATCTGGGCTCTCTTCTCACAGCCGTGACATGGCCTGCGCTTCCTGGCCAGATGCCGTGGATTCTACCGCCTGGACGCCCGCCATTGTACCAACTGCTACAATTATCACTA
Organism: Podospora bellae-mahoneyi; assembly: GCF_035222275.1. Lineage (NCBI taxonomy): Eukaryota > Fungi > Ascomycota > Sordariomycetes > Sordariales > Podosporaceae > Podospora > Podospora bellae-mahoneyi. Next base: position 265,092 of record NC_085884.1, read on the forward strand.
AGAACAGTCGAGGTAAAAAAGGCATCAGAGTACTCGACGAACTCATCAGCTGCTCTCCTGGATGGCTGGATGCTCTTGATCCCCTCTCTTGCTACCTTCCTCAGGATCTTGGCGAAACACACCAGTTGGACCTCGACGGAATGCGGGACAGTACCCGACGGACCTGTTCCGTGGGGACCATGGACGAACAGCAAGTTGGGGAAGCCCGGGGTGGCGAGACCAAGATAGGTGTACGGGAAGCCATAGCCAGTCTTTGACTCTGGATCCCAGAGCTCCCTCAACTCTGTCCCATCCTGTCCCTTGATGGGGAATGGTGTCACCATGTCCACGTTCGCACCCGTCGCGCAAAAGACAGCATCGACCTTCCTTTCTCTGCCATCCACTGTGACGATTCCATCTTTTGTGAACCTCGCGATCCGCGAAGTGATGTACTCGACATTATCTTCCGAGATGGCCTCCAGGTATCCCGGCCCTGGTGTCAGGCGTCTGCAGTTTGGTGAAAAGTCTGGAACGATGTGCTCCAACAACTCTGGCTTCTTCTTCAACCTCTGCTTCATGATCTCGATGAACCTTTCCCGAAGATCAATGTTCGTCTCCGACCCCCTGAAGAAGGCGGAGAACCTCCTCCAGTACTTGTCTTCCAGCTCTTTTCTGAACTTGAGGTACGCCGTCGGATCCCTCGCAAACAACTCCTTCTGCTCCTCAGAATAAGGCTGAGGACCAGCAGTCCGTTCATCACCCGCCCAGCTGCCTGCAATCCAAGTCTTGTTTCTCGCATAATGATCCAACTGCTTCACCCTCTTTTGCAGATTGGCCACCAGCTGAATCCCAGAGGCACCATTCCCAATCACCGCCACAGTCTTGCCGTCAACATCAAACTCCCCATCCCAATGTGATGCGTGTCTCAGGTGGCCCTTGTACGACTCGATCCCTTCGTAGTCTGGCAGCTTCCAGGCGTTGAACCGCCCAATGGCGTTCAAGACAAAGTCGAACTCTTCGACCTTTGGTCCTTCCTCCTCTTTGTGTTGGGTGCTGACTTTCCAAACTGACTCGCCCGCATCCCACTCGAGTGACTGGACTCTGGTGCCGAATCGTGCGAGCCGGTAGACATCGTGCTTCTTGGCGACGGATTGCCAGTAGTCTCTGATCTCGCCGCCGGGGGCGAACTGGTCGGACCAGTCGGTTTTGGGCTCGAAGGTCGATTGGTAGACGTGGGAGGGAATGTCGCAACGGACGCCGGGGTAGGTGTTTTCGAGCCAGGTGCCGCCCTGTTGGTCAGGTCACGGGTTAGCACTTATACGGGAGGAAGGCATTTGCAAGAACACCTCATCTTGGGACTTACAAAGTCGTCGTTCTTCTCAAAGATGGTCAGTTGGATGTTGGGGACTTTGGCAGGAAGCAAGATGCCAGCTGTGATTCCCGCTAGACCGCCGCCGATGACAGCTACTTTGAGGGCACGGGGCTGGTCAATGAAGCGGTCGACGAGGGAGATTCGGGACTTGGGATATGTCGGGATCCGCTGGGGAATCGTTGTGGTGGAAGGGGGCAGCCCTGGTGAGGTTGCTGGGGTATAGTGGTCTGAATGGGAGTCTGAGTTGGTGTCGCGATCTGACGAGGACAGCTCGGGAACCTCCAGGGCGGAGATTGACAAGTTGGACAGTTTCTCCGTAGCGTTGATGGCCGCTACAGGGTCTGGGAGGGTTGTTATGGTGGCCATGATGTTTGGGTGTCTAATTCAACGAAGTCAACAGAATCGAAATTGCACCACAAAGAAGCACTCGATGCGCTACAGCCTCTCTAATACCTGCTACCAAACCCTCGCGGACAGGTGCACACCCTCCATCACATCTCCAAGGCCCTCTATGCCACCATCATGCAGTCACAGATGTCGTGATCTGATTCCCCGGCCCCCGCCTTCGCTCTCTTCACGCCAGCTTCCCGATAACCCTCTCCCAGAAGCCGGCCGGTAACACGAACAATAACACCATCCGCGGGGTCAATGCCATCATGCCTCTGTACCAGCTTCCTGCCCTGTTCGTTGTCCCCCACGCTGCTCGTTGATCCACAGCACCGAAGATCCCGCCTCCTTATTCCCGGACTCCATCACCACATGCGGGTGTCGAAGTCAGGTACCAATTGGAAGGATGACAATAATTCTTGGGAGTGCAGTGACACCAACGACAACTTCAATTGCGCCATGTTGTGTCACTTTAGCATGCTTTTAGAGGTTCCACTCGGGTGTTTACTATGCAAAAAGGGGGTCGGTTGTTAGATCGAACTGATAACGGGGTACGGGGTTTGGTGCCGATTAGCGTTGGATCAGGATGGTGTGATTGACGCGCGGTTGAGCTTAGAGGACTAGCATAGGCGGGTCTTGGCTTTATGGGGAGTTCATTGGGGGCAGCGAGGATGAGAGTTTTGTTGTGCATTCACAATCTGCTGTGTCAGTGAGCTTTTCAGTAGTATGAAGTCCAGTTCCAGTCTCGATGCAAATATGGGGCAAAAAATAAAGAGTGTTGGGGGCCATTCAGGGGTAATCACCATGGGTAAAACCCTAACCCTTCCCAGCAATGGGATACTCGAGCACCACTGCTTTTGCATCCTCCCACGTTGAGGTACTTGGCTGTGGTAAAATCCCATTGTGATGGGAATTTGCAAGCTTCATTCATCACATATTGCCGGAACAATCTGTGCAAACAGTCGCTAACCTCTCCACAAGTCAAGCATCCCGCCTTTCGGTGGTAGAGGGACCAATCTCCAAACCACCCCATCCCGAGCAACAGTTTTGTTCAATGGTTTAATGGTCGTGAGTCTCGAGCAGATTCGTGATCCTGCAAAAGGCTGTCGCCACAGAGCCGTAGTCCCTGCACCATCCAATAGTGACAGCCGACTTGGGCTTGCAGCTGGTAAACCCCAGTTTCCTGGGACCCTTTACGTTGCCGAAACATTGTGCTACATGATCAGAGACAAGTTGATCCCCGACTTAAAAGTGACGTCGTCCGCATAACCACGCATCTCTTCACCTGTCAAAGCTGCAAGAAGCCGTTTCCTGTCAAGTCCAGACCGTTATTGCCAACGGTGACCCATTCCATTGGGGCTTGACGTCGATCCTTTCTATCCAGCCGCGGCAGTCAACATGACAACCAAAGCCTCATCACCAGAGAAGCGAAAATGGTACCAGATACAGTGGTTCCAACCGCAAGACACGCCTCGTGAGAGGAAACTTATCAACAAGCTCGATCTCCTGATTGTGCCCTACGCCTTTTTGGCATATTGGGTCAAGTACATGGACCAATCCAACCTCAGTATGCCTTCTATCACTGCCTCAAGCCCGAGTTATACTCACACCTACTAACACGACACAGACAACGCCTACGTCGCCGGCCTGAAAGAAGACCTCGGCTTCCAAGGCAACGAGCTGGTCCAGCTCCAGACAATGTACATCATCGGCGCCGTACTCGGGCAAATCCCATTCATGTTCCTCTTCACCTACGTCCCCATGCACTGGGTCATTCCATTCCTCGACGTCGCCTGGGGCATCTTCACTCTGCTGCAGTACAGAGTGACGGGCTTTGCCGAGCTGGCCGCCTACCGGTTCCTCGTCGGGTGGTTCGAGGCGGCCTTCTTCCCGGCCATGCACTACATCTTTGGGGCTTGGTACCGGAGTGATGAGATCGCTCGGAGAGGTGGTGTTTTCTACCTTGGGCTGACGCTGGGAACGCTCACCGCGGGGCTGATCCAGGCTGGCGCGAGCCAACGTCTTGAGGGAGTCAAGGGGTTGGCGGGGTGGAGGTGGATGTACATCATTTGTGCGCTCATCACCATTCCGATTGGCATCATTGGGTATTTTGTTCTGCCCGGGACACCAGACAGGCCGAACGGATTACTGTTGTCGGAGGAAGATGTCGCTGTTGCCAAGGAGCGTCTGCAGAGAGATGGCCACGTCACCGAGGGAAAGTTCTCGTGGAAGGGACTGGCCAAGATTGCAAAGACGTGGCACTTTTGGGGGTTGATCTTGTTTGACGTACTCTTCTGGAATGGAAGCATAAACACTTCGACCGGTGGCTATCTTCTCTGGATCAAGAGTCTGGGGAGGTTCTCCAAGGCGAGGGTGAACGAGCTTGGCACCATCTCGCCGGCGCTGGGTATGTTTTACACGGTGGCGATCTGCTTCGCTTCGGATTTGGTGTTGGGACCGGCGTGGGCTATCACGGTGGCTCATGTCTGGAATATCATTGGTCTGATCATTCAGGTTATCTGGGAGGTGCCGGAGGGTGCGCTGTGGTTTTCCTTCATGACGACGTACAGCGCTGTGGCTATGAGTTCGGTATTGTACGGATGGGTCAACAGTCAGCTCAAGGCAGCCCCGGCGGAAAGAGCATTCACGTTGGTTCTTATCAACACTGTTGCTCAGAGCACTACGGCCTGGACGCCTCTTTTGGTCTTCAAGACGGTTGAGGGGCCGAGATTTACCAAGGGTTACTCATTCGTTTTGGCCAACGCCGTTTGCTTGATTGGCATGGCGCATGTGTTGAGGATATATCTTGCTAAAAAGGAGTAAGTTTTCGAGAGATAACCTCATGAACCGACGCTAACACTCTGCCACAGCGCCAAGAGAGCAGACGCCGAATCTGGGTCAACGACGGGGACATCACTGGCCGAGGGCAGCAGGGCGGCTGAGAAGATTTGAGACGCAGTATTCGATTTGTTATTTATCTCCAACTCATCTTCCACAGTTCCTGGTCGAGCAAACAGTATTCTCGTGAATATACCGAATCTCCCCCGACTCCACCCTGATCAAGTTGTTCGTCTGCGTGCCCGGATGTCTCGGGATAGCAGCGTCGAGAAAAGGGAACAGATGGAAGATATCCACCGCGCCCAATTCCTCGTCAATTGTGTACCGCTGATTGCTGACATTGAACGGGGGCGGGAAGTTGAGGAGGCAGTTGCTGGTGATGTAGAAACCTCCCTCAAGACGGGCGCAGTTCTTGGCAAAAACAGGCTTGACGGTATGGTTGCCCCATGCATCGATGTACGCGTCTCCCGCTGCTTTGAGAGCCTCCCGAGATTCACGCCTTTCCACTGGGACAGGGGCCCAGCTTTCCTGTCGATTGTAGATCAGGGACCCAGTCGCGTTGAACAGCCAGTCGCCTGTGTCACACACGATTGAGTCGATGTGTGTAACCTTGCTGTCGGTGAAAGCAAGCCTTGTGCCAATGACGTAGGGGTGTTCTGTGGTGGCGACGATTTCGGTGTATGAGGCGCATTGGGTGGTGTCGTAGATGCTGAGGTTGAAGTCGATCTTGATGCCTTGCGACAGGACCCCTGTGGTGATGTTCACAAGAGCGTCGTTCTCGTAGTAGTCGACATCGCTCGATAGTGTCGAGAAGGTCGGCTCTCCAGCAGTGAGTGCATCCAGGTATTCTGCCGTTGCAGCCTTCAGGAAGTCTCGGGTGCAGGGAGTTTGGCCCAGAACTGGCAAAGCCAGGGCGGTGCTGGTAAAGAGGAGAGAAGGCAACATGACGGCGGTCGAGACGCTAGAAGCGGTTACTGTCTCTTGGTGAAGCTCAACATGTTGAAGAATCACCTCCCCATACTTGAATTTGTACACGGCAGGAGGTTGTTCTTTGGGGTCAAATGAGGGGGTGACCATCTCGAGTGCCGTCCCGCTGAGATTTAGCCGTCATGTATACGAGAATTCGGCGTTAGAAAAGCAGCATCCTCACCAGGAGGGGCACAACGGCAAATGGGATTGCTCAATCATTGTTGTCTAAAGCCGCCATAAACCCTCTGATCATCCGGGTGAGGGGAGGGAGTCGTGCATAGTCCCTGAACTGCCGAATTCACAATACCGTAAACTAGTCAGCGCTTCTAGGGTCATGTCAGTATGTGCGAGTGTTGACAAGCTTTCAGGGGCTCAGGGGTTTTTCTACAACTGGAGGACACGGACCATACTCTGGTCTCGGGGGGATGACATTGGTGGACTTGGTAACAAACTGCGAAAGTTTCCCCGTCGTCAGCAAACGTGCAAACCAGGGGCGCGGAAGCCGGGCGACCCGGCCCCGATCGCTGACAGGGCTGAAGAAGGGCAGGTTGGAGCAGCAAACCTGGATCGTCGCAAATCGAATCCTTCGTCCAAGGCCCGGCATCTTTGGCGCCTCAATTTCGCCAATCTCCACTATTTATCTTATCGGCCCCCATTTGCTGCAACAACGAGGCCCAGTACCACCACCAAGAACGGCCCGCAGGTTCTGCCAAGCATTGCGTTCCTCGAGCCGCATGACCAACTTGGGCATCTACAATGCTAATAATCCGAGATCGAAACCTCGAGTCCGAATCGCCGCCACCACCGTCCCCTCCGGGCACTGGGGGTCTCTTCGTCGGCCACCCATGAATGTGGGAAGGATTTGGTCTAGTGTTTCACAAGTCGCCGTCGGTGCCAATCGCTGCATCTGGTGAGCGCTTTCCTCTCTCAGCAACGTGTCTTGCTGTGCCGCAGCTAGTGGCACTGTTTTTGGCAAGTTGACCGTTGAGTTTGGGCGCCGAGTATGCCCAGAGACTCCAGATCGGCCGTAGCGCACACTGTGCAACGGTTTGGGCCACCAAAGATGTGCAGGGACTAGCAGGGAAGCAGGGGGCGGAGTTTGGGGCTTGTCTTGAACTCAACATTGACGGCCAAGAACTCCAGATTTGTCGGCGAGCCACTCACGGTGCGACAGAAGGTGCTGCTTTTCTCTCCCTTGCCCTCAACTCCCCATGGAGCTTCTTCCTCATCTCTCTCCTCTTCCGCCTTGATGGTTGAAGAAAGCTAATGTTGCCCAACTCACTCTCAACATACTGATAGCTTTTTGAGTGCCAATGAGCCTCCGCGGTTCAGAGTCATCTGATATTTGCAGTTCGGATCTGAGGAGGAATCCAAGTGGCCTGGTGGTCACAAATCATTGACACGATGTCGGGAATCCTTCGAACGGCACTTCCGCTCTTCCTTTCAATCTTTCAAGGCCTGGCCGAGGCAGTGTCACCTGTCTCCATCAAAGGAACAAAGTTGTACGATGAAAGCGGCGCTCAGTTTTTCCTCAAAGGTACTACCTGTTGCCGATTCCATCTTGCTCTCAGACTAACATGATGCAGGCACGGTATATGTTGCTGGGGATAATCGCAACGATCCTTTATTGAACACGACCCAGTGCCAGATAGATGCAGAACATCTAAAGAATGTTGGCGCCAATGCAGTCTACATTTACAGCGTCGATGTCTCCAAGCTCGGTCAGCATCGAGGCTGCATGGAGGAGTTCGACAGGCAGGGAATTTATGTCTGGCTTCAGCTGGGACAGCTTCCCATGGTTCTGTCTAGGGTTTGTTTTTCTGACTCGTAAATGTTGGTAACAATTCACGTATCTAACACAGTTTGTTCAGAGCGATAACACCCCCAGATGGGACCTCGGCTTCTACAACACCTGGACCTCAATAATCGATTCGTTCTCCGAGCACGATAACCTCTTGGCTTTTGGAATCGGGCAGGAAACGATCAACGGCACGTCCAACACAACATTGGTGGCCCCCTCTATGAAGGCCGCCGCCCGTGATCTGAAGTTGTTCCGGGACAAGCGAGGATACAGACCGATACCCATCAGCTACACTGCCGGAGACTTTGAAGAATATCGTCTTCTGACAGCTCAGTATCTCACCTGTGGGCCCGCCGAGTCTAGCGTAGACCTTTACGGCATCAACATCTTCAACAACTGCTCTGACGACAAGCTTGACCGTCTGCGGTCCGAGTTCTCCAACCATCACACCCCGGTCGTATTCGCCGAAGACGGCTGTTTTCCAGAGACCCGCGAGTTTTCCGAAGTCCAGACTTTCTTTGGGGAGTCCGAGTACTCACGAATCTTCTCTGGCATGAACATCTACCAATGGGGACGCAATGAGTTCGGATTTGCTCTTGTTGTCTATGGTGACGAGGCCGACCGAAACCTCGGCCAACCCAGTACATTCTTGCCAGCATACACATCTCTCCAGCAGGTTTGGAGCGCAATCGTTCCCCAGTCCACCTCCCGAGATGCCTATACCTTTTCATCGACACAACTACCTTGCCCGACAGCTAACCCCCAGGTCGGCTGGTTGGTGGATAGAGTTGCTCCATTGCCGGTGATATCGGGATTAGACATCAACACCGTGACCGCCCGTACGAGACGAACCAGACCAACGACGTCCACCTCAGCAACGGCAGTGCCCACTGAAAGCGGGGACAACTCTAGGGACAACTCTAGGGACGAGGAGGTCCTCGCCAGTAGTGGCATGTCCGCAGGCGCGATTGCCGGGATGGCCATCGGTATTGTCGCCGCCGTTGTGGGTGGAGCAGGTGCTGCCTTTTGGTTTTTGCGAAGACGGAAATCTCGTCAAGGGGAGCCCGATGACCACAACGGCCCTTATGAGAAAGCTGCGGCTGATTCTGATCGTCTCTCAACTGCCAAGACTGAGCTGCCTGACCAAGAGAGAGCTGCGAATGAACTTGAGGGCAGATTCCACTATCATCAACTACCAGTAAAGACGGATTGGAAGTACCCTCTCGAGGCTGGTAGTAAACCTGTCAGTGAACTCCCTGACGGAGCAGGTCGACCTGGAAATCATTTTGAGTTGGAAGGGAGCCCAGTGCATGGGCCGGGGTACAACCCAGGAGCAGAGCTGCCTGCGCCTGCACCTGTACCGAAGTAATCAAACTTGACAAGACGCGTCGATCTTTGTTTGTTTCAATTTTGCGCTCCAACATTTTCTTTCTTTTTCTTTCCATAAATAATAGCCTACTTTACTTTGTATCCCCAACTTGTACAAATAAAACCCTTTGAAGAAAACAGCGCCCCGAGGAATGTGCACAACCCAAACAAACAAACATTGCCCCTTTTTAACCGCTAAACGACAGCTTGACAAGCGCGTCTCGCACTAACAAAACATTACACCCGCACAACCAGCTTGCCACCACTGATTTCACCCTTCCTCATCCGATCCAGCGCCTTGTTGATGCTGCCTAACCCAGACTCCACGTCAATAATCTCTGGCGGCTGCACCAACCCTTCCTTCAGCAACCTCTCCAACCAACTAACCAACGCCTCACCCACCGCCGGCACCTCATGGAACAACTTGATGGGCACAGTATGGAAAACCGTCCCCTCCGGCGCCGTCTGCTTAGGCAAGCCCGTCAACCCAATCAAATGCGCACTCAACAATGTCGAGTCATGCGGCGTCGACGGCGGGCTCGGAGGCGCCTCACCCTCTTTTAAGAGTGGCTGCTCACCAGCACCACCCAGATTATCCGGCGATAAAGCCTGCAGCAGACTCGTCGCCGATTCCCTTCCGCGGGTGTCGATCCCGAACCTCAACTTGCCCTTCAGATTCCCCTTGATGATCGCTGCCGCTCTTTCCGGGTCGTGGCTGTCGACCAGCAAGTCGGTCCTGATAGCCTTGTGGTTCGCCAGCCGGAGTCCGTGCTTGGCCTTGTCCACCACGGCAACGGTCTTCAACCCTGCCAGCTTGGCCAGTTGGATGGTGAGGTTGGCGGAGGTGGACGATCCGCCCCAGACGGCGAGCCAGTCCCCCTTTTGGGCGCGCTCATGGGAGCGGATGCCATCTAGGCACTCGGCGCGGATGTCCTCTGATATCCTCTCGGCGGGGAGGCCGCGGACGAGGGAGTAGAGGTCTGGTCCGTCGAGAACGTGAGAGAAGTCAAGACCGGCGCAGACACCCAGGGCGAGGGCTGCAGCGACAAAGGCGACGCCGAGGGTGGAACCTTCTTCGATGGAGAGGGATGGGGGGAGGCGGACGGTGTTGTAGTCGAGTCCGACGACGTATTCTTGGTAGGCTGCCTTGCGGAGGTCGCGGTAGTCGGTGGAGATGACGAGGACGCGATCCTTTTCCTGCAGGCGGGTGGAGGAGGAGGAGGGGGCTTGGATTACTGTGCCGGCGAGCTCGCGGCCGGAGATGTAGGGGAGGGTGGGGATGGCGAAGTTGAAGTCACTGATTTGGCGTCAGTGAGACCTTCAGATTAGGCAGACAGAACGAGATGAACTTACGGAGCCTTCCAGTCGATGGGGTTGAGACCAATGGCCTGGGTGCGGACCAAGACTTCGTGCTCGTCTTGGAGTTGTGGGACTGGGTAGTCGTCTGTCAACTCGTAGGGTTGCCGTGCAGCATGCAACAGCAGGACCGTCTGGGTTTCTGGTGGAGGGGTGAGGGGTTCATCTGGCCGGACTGGGGCTTTCTCTGCCTCTGTGAGGTTGAGACTGTCAAGCTTGGGGCTTGATAGCGACTTTCTGAACTTGTGAAGGGACATTTTTCGGAGGAAGGACGATCCACTCATTGTGTCTCTCGAGCTGCTGTAGGCTGGCACCGGCAGAGCTTGTCTCTGATCAAAGAAACCAGTACGACTCGACTTTGAGCTGTCCGCGGTAGGGTAGGCAAGATAAGGGATGTTGAGAAGGTGATGTCAGCACGGGTAGTACCGCAAAATCCGACCGAGATTTGTCAACTTAAGTAGTCGAAAGACACAACTACGCGCTCAGATTGCGCCATCATAGTATTTGTATCTATTGGTCTCTGTCTCTCTGGGTCTCAGATCTGGCTGTCCACTTGGTGTCACAGCCTCGACACACCCCCACACAAACTGCAAAGAAACACCAAATCCCACCATCTCCACAGATTAACGGGAATAAATCCAAGATTCACCTGCCATCCCAGCTTTCGGGATGGCCTCCGGTCCGGAGGTGGTCTAAGGTGGACTTGGCGATGAGGCGGCCGCTATGAGCATCATTCCCCACGTCAATTGCGCCATCGCCTCCCGGCTCCGGGACCCAACCAACAACCACGGGTCCTGCCGATCCACATTCGGCCCCATCCACGGCGATGGCGGCATGATGTGATGCCTTTTGGTGCCGTCCATATGTAGGCCCTGCCTGCAGCTTGCAGACGATGCCGACATATCTCCAGGATTCCCGCACGGCGTAATAAGCAAGCAACCAGCCTCTCAACCAAGACACTCACTATCCTCTTTGGACGCATCTCGCTGGCACCTCTCATCCCTCACCATGGCTGCTACCACCCTAGCTGTTCAGACCAGGCAAAAGAAGCCACTCATCGTCAATGCATTCGTTGAAATGTGTACGTATTCATTACCAGAATCAATCCCACTTGCTTGCATGAAAGAGGCACAGAAGACCCAGCTCAGCTCAACTGAACGCTTGCTAATGCTTCTGTTGGATTTCAGGCAGTGGGCACCAGTCCCCAGGACTTTGGCGGCACCCTGACGATGAGTCCTGGAAGTTCAATGATCTTGACCATTGGGTTGAGCTTGCCAAGTTGCTAGAGGAGGCCAAGTTCCACGGCATTTTCATTGCTGATGTTTTGGGTGAGTAAACAAGCCCCCTTTTCCAACCCCTCACTTTGAACACAAGCAAACAACACTGACACAACCGCAACAAAATAGGTGGTTATGATGTTTACAAGAATTCTCTGGATCCTGCTGTCATCAGCGGCGCTCAGTGGCCAGTGAACGAGCCTCTCTCCGTGGTGCCAGCCATGGCGGCGGCGACCAAGAATATTGGTTTCGGCGTCACCATTTCCACCACCTACGAACAGCCGTACCATCTTGCCAGACGGCTTGCCACAGTCGACCATCTCACCAAGGGAAGGTCCGTTATTTTTGCCCCTTTCACCCACCCTCTGTCTCCCAAACTAACACCACCTCCAGACTCGGCTGGAACGTCGTAACCTCCTACCTCGACTCCGCCGCCCGCAACATCCACGGCAAGGCCACCCAGCTCGCCCACGACGACCGCTACGCCCAGGCGGAGGAGTATATGAAGGTCATGTACAAGCTCTTCCAGTCCTCCTGGCGCGACGACGCCGTCATCCTCGACCGCGAGAGGGGCATCTACACCGACCCTGCCCTCGTCAGAGAGATCAACCACAAGGGCAAGTTCTTCGACGTCCCCGGTCCCGCCATCACCCAACCCTCCCCCCAGCGCACCCCCTTGCTCCTCCAAGCCGGCACCTCCCGCGCCGGCAAGATCTTCGCCGCTCAGCACGCCGAAGCCATCTTCACCTCCGCTCACTCCCCGGCCGTCTGCGCCAAGAGCATCACCGAGATCCGCGAGCTAGCTCGTACTGAGTTCGGCAGAGACGGGAACAAGATCAAGGTTCTGGCTTTGGTCACCCCGATTCTGGGAAGGACAGAAGAGGAGGCGCAGGCTAAACACGCCGAGTACCGCAAGTACGCCTCGACCGAGGGTGCCCTGGCTTTGTTTGGCGGTTGGACAGGCATCGATCTTGATCAGTACGGTGACGATGAGGAGCTGAGAGAGGTCGAGAGCAACGCTGTCAAGTCTACTGTCACTGGGTACGCCAAGTTTTCGCCGCAAAACTCCAAGTGGACGAAACACACTGTTGCTGAGCATGTTGCTATTGGTGGGAACGGGCCGATCATTGTTGGTACGCCCGAGCAGGTTGCCGATGGGTTGGAGAGGTGGGTGGAGGAGGGTGGGGTGGACGGGTTTAACTTTGTGAGTTTGTTCTTGCTTATTGGTGAAGAGAGTAACAGAGCTGACAGGAGACACAGGCTTACGCTCTCTTCCCGCAATCCTTCAAGGATATCATCGAGCTGCTTCTCCCAGAGCTGCGGAAGCGTGGTCTTTTCTGGGATGACTACGCCGTCCCCGGCGGCACATATCGCGAGAACTTCTACGGTGAGCCGGGACAGAAGCACCCACTACCTGAGCACGTTGCTGCCAAGTTCCAGTGGAGGGCTGGCGTGCCAGCGGAGGAGCACCAGATTCCGGAATAACTGGGAAAGTTCTCGATATCTTGATATACAGAAGAGACATATACACACTATCATGATCCCATCCTGCTCCGGTCCATCTGTGCATCCAAGTCCCGAAACGACTTTGCGTTATTATGAGGCATAAAGTAATAGTTAAAAGGGGCTATTATTATCCTTCTAAGCCTATTGACCACCTTCTAAAACCCATTATTATTTTTGAAGCGCTATTAACAATCTTTTAACGTCTATCAACTATTTCGAAACACCTCTTAACTATGTTTGAAGGTATATTAAATATCTTTAAATGTATAGAGATTATCTCTCAAGGTGTATCAATTCACCTCTAACGTCTATTCATTACCTATCAAGGCCTATAAAGCATATCTCAAGGCATACCAGCTATCTCCCAAGCCTCCCTTGACGGGCAAAGATGGAGGTCTAGACAGGCACAACCTTAAACCTTGTGGCTTCTCCTCTTAACTCAAAAATATAAGGATATCATATCTGATTCATTCTATATATTACATCTCACCACTTCACTCTCCAATCCCACCCTTTGACTCGAACTCGGACCCAAAAGAAACACCCAAATGCGCCAACATAACTGGCAATAGCAAACACAAGTGGTCTCCAATAAGCCCTTCTATCCGTCTCTCCTCCCATGTCTACCAGGCCGCCGGCGATAGGTATTCCTGTCAAACATGCCAGGCTGGCAAAGGTGTAGGAAGTGGCGTAATACCGACCATAATCATGCGTCTCGCACAACTGGCCCAAACAGATGGGCACCAACGTGATGTTGGAGCCACTGACAAGACCAAACAAGACTGCAAACCCCGTTATCAGTCCAGCACCACCACCTCCATCTTGGCCGAGCGCATCGGGGAGCCAGAAGCAGGCGACAGAGACAAGGCAGATAGCAATGGACACAACCATCGTGTTGTAGCGACCTGCTTTGTCGGCGATGTACCCAGGCAGATATCGCCCAATACAAGATGCCCCATTGATGATGGCAAGAAGCTGGTACGCGAACGCTGCATCACCTCCAGCGTCAGCATCCTCGGCCAGCCCCTGACGAGCGAGATAATAGCTTGGTATGTATGACACCGGGACAAAGTACGCCCACTCGATGAAGAAAACCCCAGCAGTCGTAAATGCCATCGCTCCTGTACCATCAAGAAACATGCGTGGGTTGGGCAGCATATCTCGCCACGTAGAGGATGCCTTGGCCTGTCTGATCTCAAGACGACTTCGACAAAGGAGCACACTGGCAACGCAAAGTACGAGCAGCACGAAACCGACAATTCTCATGGCCCATGCCCATCCGACCTTGGGCACCAGTGACTGCATCATCAAGGGCCACATGACACCCCCCAGTGCGCTCCCCACAAAGGCAAACCCACTGGCTGTCCCTCGTCGCTTGTCAAACCAATGTGAAATGGCCCCGATAGCAGGTGTGAAGAGAAGGGAACACCCAGTGCCGGTGAGGATGGAGAAGGCAAGGATGAACTGGTAATACTCGGTGCACTGAGCGGTGGTAAAGATGCCGACAAGCAGACAGACAGTCCCAAGAGCCATCAGTCCCTGGGGACCGTGTCGGTCGAAGACGGGGCCGATCTGCACGCCGCAGAAATAGGAAACAAAAACAAAGATGCCAAAGATCCACCCGATGGCTTGGTTGGAGTAAGTCGGCAGTACAGTCGTTGCGACGAGGGCCTGGAACATGCCGACTGAGTTGACGAGTCCCATGCCACAAGTCATGGCACACCATGAACCAAAGGCCACGCTCCAGGCCTTGAAGCCGCCTTCGGGGTAGGTGATTTTCTTGGGGTCGACATGTTGATCTTCCGAGTCTTCTGGCGTGTTGATGGGTTTCTCAGTCGCAGGAGGCCCTGAAGTGCTCATGGTGCTGGCCGCGGTCGGCGGGAGGGGGGATCAGGTCGGGTGCCTGATTGGTGATATTTCCGGAGAAGCAGTAGGTGCCAGGCTCAGATACTTTCCTGCTGAGCTTGATAGTCAATCTCATGTGAGGTAGGAAGATGCGAACATTGAAGGTGCTCACTCACTTTGTTGACAAACACTCTCATGATCGATTGCGTCATGGGTCAAACCGATACCACATCGGCAGGAAAGAGCATCGACTGTGCAAACCAGTCGGCGGAATAGACTCAGTGATTATTGAGAGGATGAGCAGAAATTCGCGCGGTTATGGTGTTTAATAACTGCCATTTTCAGGGAATCCCGGAAGCTGCCATGTTTTCAAGGTGACAGTAGGTCAGGTTCACCGCACTCGATGATTTAGGCCGCGGCCTTTGACCATGTCGATCATGACGATCCACCGCATCCCATCGAGATCTCTTTCTGTAAGTAAGAAGATGGAAATTAGCACCAATCAGAGACACAACTACGCGATCAGTTACAGGTCTATACTGACTGCCATCGAGTATTTAAGGTCGACTGTACCGCGATGGAAATGCCTCTCTATCTTGCCATCAGGCAGGCAGACATCTTCAGGAATCACTTCGTTCATTTTTTTACGACTTAAGAGATTTCATTCTCTCGCAAACTCAGCACCATGGCAGCTACCACTCTTCCTGCATTCAACACGCTCGTTGCTGAGTCTATCTCGCAACACAGTCAGATTCCACCTGAGCAAATCATCGTCCTCGACAACTCAGACAAATACTGCCCGGACGGTATCAAGACCGACCAATCTCAAGCCGAAGAAGGCGAAAGCCTAGCCGCCATTTTCGGCACCATGGCCAGTCTCAACAAGGGTGCTCTCCTGGACAAGAACCTCTGCACTGGCAACGGCGGCCACTCTTTCCGCTCCGCCCTCCTGAGCGCAACAGACGAGCTCGCCAACCTCGCCCAAGGCCGCAAAGTTCGTTATGTCGAGCTCGGCCCGGAGCCATTCAAATCAAGCGTCATCATCACCCACCTCATCAGCTCGGGCGTTCAACTCTCCCAGTACGTCGGCATCGACATCAACCCCGAGTCCGAACTCACCATGCGTGCTGCCCTCGAGCCCATCATCGGCCCCGATCGGTTTGCCTACCTCGTGGCCGACTTCTACAAGACCTCGGCCGACGACCTCCCACCTCTCCCCGGCTCTGACAAGGAAGGCGAGACCATCACAGTCATGACCAACCTCGGCTTCCAAGAAGGAAACGACCTACCCTCCCGTCTCGGGCCCATGCTCTCCCGCCTGACGCGTCCAGGCGACCTCTTGCTGTCAGAAATGCAAGTCTTGCCATCCTCCGCCCCATCATCGGACGCCTCCGACAGCGAGAGCGACAGCGACGTCAGCACCACCAGCATAACCGACTCCAAGCTAGTCGAGGAATTCTACCACCATCCCGAGATGCTCAAGTTCTCCTCCCTTGTCGGCAAGAAGTTTGACCGGAACTTTGATCTCTCCCCCCAATCAAGACCCAACTCCAGCTCGGAGGATGTTGGTGGTGGTGGGGCAAGCAGCAATGATTACGAGTACATTTTCCGGCTCGTCCCGCTTCAACTCTCGAATGTGGGAGAGGTGGCTGTTGCGACAACGTTGGTGTCGCTGCCGATTCCGGGGGGGAAGGGGAAGAATTATGTGCTGACGAATAGCTGCATCAAGTACACGAGGGAGCAGTTTGCCAGGGCGAGGGAGACGCAGGGGAAGTTTGGAGTCAAGGGGTGGAGGGAGACGGGTGACGGGTCGGTTGTTTTTCAGATTGCGGAGAGACGTCATTGAATTTTTTTTTCTGTGTTTTTTTGGTGGTGTTCCTTTCTTCAGATCCTGTTGGGGATGGTTGAATATCTCGCTGGAAGAGATGGTTTGGTGTATATGCATCAAAATCTGTAATTCAGGGGTAGATCTAGAAATGCAGCTCTTTTTCATGCCAGTCAGAACTTTAGCATGCCGTGTAAGGTGATCATGTCAGCATTGTCTGAGCCTTCATAGAGGGGGGAGGGACAGGTAGGGTACCATCCGTCGTCATGACTTGCATACGCGGAGTTAGGACACACGCTATGGACAAGCAAAATAGAGCCTGCGATAAAATGTCAAGGCCTAAAAGATAGTCACCATGCGTCCCGAGTATCTTTCAAGGCGTGTTCGCTATCTTTTCAGGCCTCTTGACTATCTTAAAAAGACATATTAATATGTATCTCACAGGCCTAATACCTATCTTTCAACGCCTATTAATTTCTTTTACAAGGCATGTAAACCACTCTTAAAGCCCCTTATTCCCAGAGGTAGTCTCTACTTTTATGTCCATGACGTCCCACCCCATGCCGATCTCTCCGCTATCTGTATCGGTAAGGCCGCTGCCGCCCTCCCGCCCCTTATGCGGAAGGTAAAGCCGTTGGTGATCAACACCCTCCTCAACCTCAGTGCAACCCGAGCATAAATCAAGCTTAGATCTCAATCAAAGATTCTGTCACGCCCTGAGCCGAGATAATCTCGAACACAATATCCCGGAAAATCAATGCTGTCATCCCGTCGATCACCTTCACGTGGTGAGTTGGAATTCGAACTGCACCGCTAGCGGACACGGAAAAAATATCGTTACTTTTGTTACAAATCACCACACCTAGCCGAATAAATACACTAATCAAACACATATAGAA
This sequence comes from Podospora bellae-mahoneyi, assembly GCF_035222275.1. Lineage (NCBI taxonomy): Eukaryota > Fungi > Ascomycota > Sordariomycetes > Sordariales > Podosporaceae > Podospora > Podospora bellae-mahoneyi. The sequence continues at coordinate 282,514 of NC_085884.1, forward strand.
GCAAAGCAGCCAAAAATGAACCACTCCCCCTGCCTACCAACCACCCAGCCAATCTCATTTCATGGTATCACATCACTTTTTCATCCCCACATTCATCTCCCTTCCCCATCACCAACCAATATCCTAAATATACCAACCAAAGCCATCCTTCCAACCCCTCCCCAATTCCCAGTCACCCAATGCCATATCCCTCCCCCATATTCCATATCATCCCACATTACATCCCTGCCCCCACCCATCTCACCATTACACAGAATTAAAAGTTATAGTACCTCGGCTCATCAAACACATGATACCGGTGCCCCCTAACTCCCTCCCCTCTAAACATCCTCGGGAACCTCCACCCCTCTGGCACCTCATGCTCCTCCACCCGTCTATCCCTTACATCCTCCGGCACACCCCAAGCAAACTTGCTGTCCTCCTCCGAGTTGGGAACCACAAACTTGGCCACCTGCAACTCGGTGTCGGTGATGGTGCTCCTGCTCACACGGGCATAACCCGTCCTCCGGAGACCCTTGAACAAGATGTACTCGCACCAGCGGTCCCAGTCCGTCTTGTCCACGTCGTGCATGCCGCTCACGTCGGAGACATACGTGTTGTAATTGCCCTTGAGGGGCTCCGTGACGAGGTAAGACAACAAAACGCTGGGGCGGTTGGTGCTGCCCATGAGCTTGGAGAGATACTCTGACTGGAGACGACGGTCCTCGGGGTCCTCTTCCTGGCCAGAGTGGAAGACAAAGACGTCGACGAGGGTTCCGTAGATGTCAAGAGTGGCGTGAATGGCAGGAGCCAGCTCGCCGACCGGGCTGGGAAGGAGGTGATGGGTTGAGTTGACGATGGGGAACTTGGACAACAGAGCCGCGCCCCAGGTGTGCTTGTTGGGACCCGGACCATAGTCGACGTACATTCCAAGGTCTTCAGCAAGGAACTGAGTGGTGTCACGGTTGCCCATGATGACGCGCTGCAGATCAGACTCCAACAAACCAATCACATCCACCTCCATCTCCTTGATAAGATCGCGCATGCGATACTCGGAAGACCACATGTCGTTGTCGAGAGAGAAGTGAATCGTCCAGATGCCAGCCGTGAAAAGGCGGTCCTTGGCGTGGTAAGGCTTGTAGTCGTTGGTAGGGAAGCGCAGGAAGTTGGCGGAGAGGAACAAGAGGTTGAGAACACCAAGAACGCCAAAATGATACTTCCTGTGGTGAGTGTTGACAGGGCGGATGACACCAACCTTTTTCTTGCTGCTGCTGTTGTTTTTGGCCTGCTGGGAAATGAGATCAAAGAGCCCAATGCCGAGTGCCAGCATCATGGTGATCATGATCCAGTCAGTATGCTCCCGAACCAGCGGGCCACCAGGCACAAAGGCATAGGCGACGACCCAGACGTGGAAGAGAACCAAGAAATTGTAAATGAGGAAGCCGAGACCAAAAGTGGCCGCAGGGCTCTTCTTGGCAGCGTTGCCAATCATGGGAACAGCAATGGCCATGAGGTAGGTAGCCAAAGTCAAGCCACCGTAGTAACCACGCCATTGCTCATAGAGAGTAAGGTAGGCAGCACCAATGCAGCCCAGACCGTATGCAGTCCAGCTCGTGGCAAAACCAGGTCGGAGGACGCCGATGAGAATACCAGCAGTCGTGGCAGCGATTGTGTACCAGCCATGGACATTGGAAACAGGTCCTCGGATCGGATAACCATCCCAAACCCAGAGGATCATGGTGCTGGTGTCAGAGAGAAGGGAATGCAGACCGAAGAACAGACCGCCAATTCCGATAGCAGACAGAACAGACGATCCACTCTTCTTCTCGGTCGTGTTGCCACCCTGGTGAGGGCCACGGCGAGTGAACCTCAGGGCGGCAAGAATAGCAAGGAAGAGACCAGTGGCGTTCCAGCCACCGTTCTCAGCATGCATGATGGGCCAGATGGGATTGTTTGTGTACCAAGCAAACTTGGCAACAGACGACATGAGCAGACCAATGGTCCACGCAAGGATGCGAGCCTCAAGTCTGGTGGGCTGCACAGAGTCCGAATACCAGGTAGCAGCCCAGCTGAGACAACCCATGGAGACGCCAAAGCCAACAGTAAAGAGCCGGTAAACAGGATCCTTGACCAGATAGGCGAGAAGGCCAGCGAGTGACAGAAGGTGAGTAATGCGCTGGTTGCTAACGATGAAAGAGCGCAACGGCCTGATGGCAAGCAGGAAAGGCGAAATAGTGGTCATGACGAGGGCCTCATAGCCGGAGATGCCCATGTGCCACAAGGGAAAGTCTATCGACGTGTCAGCTACATGGTTAGTACCGAAATCATTCAAAAGTACTTACACCAGATGACCACACCCAAGCTGGTCAAGATGGACCAGAACACAAACTGTCATTGGTTAGATGGGCACTCATAGGCGCATTGTGGACACCACTTACGCCATGGTAAACATCAGCCGCAATGTCGAGGAACTCGCCAAAGCGGAATCCAGCAGAATAGACACCACCAGTGGCCTGTTCCTTCCTAGGCGCATTGTTAGCTTACGGTGGGGGCTGACCGGTACATAAGACAGGCTTACTCCTTTTCAAGCACAGCAGTGGGCACAGAAGAGTGGTTGACTCTGCTAACTGTTTTAGAACCAGCCTTTTGACATAACATTTGGTCTTGGATATTGTACAAGCCCATTGTACAAATGGGTTGAGGCTATCTTGGGAGCCATTGGACGTACCCCTTGCTCGTGCCCTTCACATCCCGGATTGTGATCTCGAGCGAGTCAAAGTCCAGAGCAGTCACGGCGTCAAAGGACACATCGAGGACAATCAAGGCCCATTCGAAGAAAGCGTAGATGGTGTACGCTACACGTGTTAGTGTCAGACATTTCCTTTTCCGATTGGACATGACCTACCTCCCGCAACACGGTGAACCTTGTGTTGGATGAAAAAGTACACCAACGGCACCAGAGTACCGAAGAAAGCGCCCGCAATGTATTTCCTGTACTTGATCGCTTTGGCATTCGGGGGACTGAGCGCAATGCAGCCGGTTGTCCACGGAATCGTAAAGACAATGTACGAGATCATAAGAATATCGTGCCAGTCATGGTCGTCGGTAGACGTGATGTAGGTCCACCCGCCGCATGTGAGAGTTCGGATGATGCCGGACCATCCGATCAGCTTCGGTAGCGTTCGGCCGGGCTTCGCGGTCAAGAGATACCATAACCCGACGAGAGCAAATCGAGGACCTGATGATGGTAGGCTCGGTGTCAGTACCGAGCCGGACTGACCAGCCAAGGGAGAGAGGCCGTGGGCACATACCGGAAGTAATGGCAATGAACAGCATGAAGATGGACCGTTCAGGATAACGGTCACCAATGGTGGCCGACACAGAAGGGAACCATTCTTGCGGATAGCCGTACCACTCGTTCTGGACAATCTTGTGGTAGTGAAGCGCAGACCCAATGACGAGGGCGCTCAAGAAAGCCACTGGGATCCGGAGGAGCCGGGAATGGTCAGCAAAAACAAATGCTCCGTCCGATAAGGTGAATCAGGTTACACACAGGAGGCAGCGACAGTGTGCGACCAGCTCACCCACTGGCCATTGAAAGACAGGACGACGCCTGCGTCCTTGTCCTTGTAGGAGCGGGACGACGACGACGCCATTGTGGCCGTGTCCGTGTCGACGCGGCGCGGGGTTCCGGACGAGGGTTCAAGCTCAGGCCAGGCCAAGGGCAGGGCAAGGGCAGAGGATCCGATAAGACGTGTGTGTTTGGTTGGGAGATGGGATCAAGCGCTGGGATACATCGCCGTGGGCAGTAGCAGTCAGTGTCTGCAGAAAAGAACAGATGGAGGAGAAGGGAAGAAAAGTCACAGCTTGGTCTTGGCCAACAGTTGCTGTGCATCGAGAGACGAAGGGAAGGATCGAATTGGACGGGATGGCGAGACAACACCAAGAGCGCCAGAAACCTCGGCGCGATCCGCATTCAGAGAAATCCACAGGCGCCAAGCCGTTGACCCGACTGCACGGCCCCTGCAGCCACGGTGAGCCACGGTGAGCCTCGGTGAGCCACAGGCAGAGCCCGGGTGAACAGGGCCCCACTAAAAAGTTCAACACCAGCCCACGGCAACAAGCTTCCACCATTCCATTTCTCAGAACATCTCCAAGCTTTGCGCAATCCGCCCAGCACTGCAACTGCACCGTCGTTTCCTTATCGCAACCAACCCAGCGCATTTCAGACCTGGTTTATAATCCATAACCATGGGTGGCGCCGCAGAAAAGGCCCGCTTCTACCTCGAGCGAGCAGCTCCCGAGCTCCGCGAGTTTGAAGAAAAAGAGATCTTCACCAAGGTACATCCCCCCGTCGCCTCTAGCTCTGTCACTCTCTTTTCAGTGCGCTGACCTCCCAAACTCCAGGAGGAAATCCGCTCCCTCGTCGTCAAACGCTCCGACTACGAGCACCTCATCCTCTCCCCTGGTACCAAACCAACCGACTTTCTCTCCTACATCTCCTGGGAAACCTCCCTCGACCGCCTCCGCGCCAAACGCTGCGCCCGCCTCAAAATCCGCAACTCTTCCTCCCACGCCTCCCAGGCACGCACCTTCAACATTTTCGAGCGCGCCGTCAACAAGCACCCGGGCTCCCTGCAGCTCTGGTTTGCCTACCTCGACTTCGCCGCCAGCGTCAAGGCCACAAAACGATGGAACCGCATCGCTACCCGTGCCATCCGCCTTCACCCGTCCGAGTCATCTCTTTGGGCTCTGGCTGGCCGCAGAGCCGCCAAGGCGGGGGATATGGAAAAAGCCCGGGCGCATTACTTGAGAGGGTGCCGGTTTTGCACCACGGAGCCAGACCTTTGGGTGGAGTACGCCAGGTGTGAGATGGAGTGGCTGCAGAAGATTGAGGCGAAGAAGGCTGGGAAGGGGGTTAGAAAGGGGGTTAATCCTGTCGAGGCGATCAAGGACACGGAAACGCTGCAAGAGGGGGATGTTATCGAATTTGACGAGGAGGATAGCGAGGATGAGGACATGGACGGCGAGTTGATGCTTCCTGATCCGGATGCCGAGGGTGCGGATGGGAAGCCAAAGAAGAAGAAGGTCATGACAGAAGAGGAGACCAGGAAGATTGAGCAGAGCCCTGCGCTGAGTGGAGCGATACCAATGGCCATCTTCGACATAGCACGGAAGCAACAGTTCTTCGGGGCGAGGGCGGCCGAGATGTTTTTCGACATGTTTGCGCAGTTTGGCGGGGTGTCATCGCAGGAGAGGATTGTGGGGCATGTGCTGGGTGCGATGCAGGAGCTGTATCCTGGCCATGCTTGCACTGTCAGCTGCTGGATTAGACAGCCGGTTGTGGGTGTGAACGCGTTGAGTGTGGAGTTCCCCAAGGCGCTCAGGGAAGTGCTGGCGAGGCTGAAGAAGGGTCTGGAAGAGACAAACGACAAGAAGGCATTGGTAGAAAAGATGGTGAGCTGGCTCGACGGGGTTTTGGCCGTCGAGGGATTGGACGAGGGGATTAAGATGGTGTTGCAGCACACAAAGGGGTCGTTGGAACAGCAGGTTGCGAATTGATACCCAGATAACATGATTAATGGAATTACAACTAGAGGTCCATGTCTTTACCGGGGTAAGGGTCATAATTTTCGTGCTCAAACTGTTCTGCCTCGTACCCCGCAAGCAACTTTCGGTCGATGACTATGTCAGGGTCTGGAAGCTGGGGGTCATTATCGTCAGCATAATTCCACCCGTAATCATTACAGTAATCTGGTTCCGCCTCCCACAGCACGACTGACTATCCGCCAACAGCCATATCCGATGGTGCGAACCGAGGGGTGGCCCATCCGCCGAATCATGGGTCCGAAGATCGACTGGTGTTTCACCATGCAAGAGAAGCTACGGCCTCACCTTCTCTCGGCAACCGCCATAAGAAACTTCCACTCGGAAGCCGAGACCTTGCTGACGCTCAGCCTCGACTGCTTGATCATTTGCATCTTGTCCAAAGGCCCCCCGGGCGCGCCCAGTTCCCTGAGTTCTTTCAGCGTAATCGGCTTGTTGAACTTTTGGTGGAATTTGACGTGAACAACGCTCCATTTGGGGTCGGAGGGCTTGGACTTTGGGTCGTAGTATGGCGCTTTGGGGTCGTGAGCAGACACTATCCAACACGTTAGTAAAGAGACCCTCGACAGAACACATTTGCCGTGAGCAACCTACGATCAGGCGAGTGCTCCTTTACAATCTCCATCGTCCCCACGATCCCGGGCTCCTTGCAGTTGGAGTGGTAAAAGAAGGCCAAGTCACCCTTCTTCATGGCTCGAAGGTTGTTGCGGGCGGCGTAATTGCGGATGCCTGGTGAGATGTTAGAAGGAGAATAAGTGGGAGACAACGGGAAGCGATCAGCATACCATCCCACGGCTCTGGCTCAGTCTTGGCCGCCAGGTCGTCGATCGAAAATTTGACATCAACACCGTTCTCATACCGAGACTCGGGCTCGGCTTTGAGAAGCCAATAGTTCTTTTCTTCGGACTCATCCGGGGCAGGAGAGGGCGAAGCTTCTTCAACCTCCTCCCTTTTGATGGCCTTTTTGGTTGCTTTTTTGGCTGGTGGTGAGGACTTATTAACCACAGGCTCCGTCTCCTGTTTTGAGGTCCTTGATTTCTTGGTGGATGGCTCGTCCTGAGCAGGATGTGAGCACGTTTGTGGTCCACTGATGATCAGATAATCTCAAGCCGAGAAGGGAAACCACGTACCTCTTCAGTTTTGACATCTGCCTTTGAGGCCTTCTCATTCTTCACAGCTTTGGGCTCAGTCTCATCCTCCGTCCTTTGCAGACGCATTGAACGCCGGCGCGGCTCAGGAGCTGCCACGACTGGCTGTTCGGCATGGGTAGACTTTCTCTTCGGCATTTTGGATGCTGCTGACGCAAACCGGACGGCTGCAAAACCTGAAATATTCACTTTGGTTGTATGTGATGAAGGGGGACGGTCAGATCTGATTGCAAATTTACATGGTCGTTGAGAGAGACCAGGCCCCTGCCAAGCCAAGGATAGCCACCACGGAGCGCACGCGACACGCGACGTTGCCCAGCCCTTTGGAACCATGGACTTTTGCTCCACGAAACTTACCGATCTCTTAGTTTATGCTTGATTTATATTCTGAAAGTCATTTGGTATTGAGAACTCATAACCAAATGACTTGGTCACTCAATATTCCAGGTAATGGTGGGTGCGAATTGATCTGGCTGGTTTTGATGATGAAGGGTTGCCCTCCACAGAGCGGGTCTTGACGCCCGGATGGGACTCCCGAAAGAGGATCCCCGACATCATCGGCCCGGGCCGAATTCAATCCCCGGGCATTGGGAGTCCGCGATATCTCGAGGAAGAGGAGGGTTTTCTCCGGCAAGGTACATGCCTCAAATACTTTTATGAAATACCTGACATTTTCCTCGCTGGAAATGATCGTCTTCCCAATGACAACAGGTACCCGCCGCTGCCCATGCCCAAGGCAAAGTGACAATGATATTGTGAATCTGGGGTTGTTCTGCAGTGGGTAATCACGTCCCCTGGGCCACAAGTCCACAGAGCAAAGCAAGGCAGGCAGGCAATCACGTCCTCTGAGGGGTTCCAGGAACGAAGTGCCGACGTGGGATCTGACGTGTCGTCAAAGAGGCGGATGTCACCAACGGAATGCATTCCCCCACGGATGGGAACAGCTGGTAGAGCGAGCCCATCGTTGCTTTTCGCTAGGTGCCCCCGGGCACTCCGGGTATTTGGACAGAATCAACAGTCGTCGAGATGAAATATCAGGATGGCCGATATACTGTTTGTATCATCACCACGACTTTGTTTCATCCAAGTTCTTCCGCTTGGGTCGACATTTTCCCTGTTTCCCTGATGAGCACAAATCATTGCTTGAGCATTAGTTCACAAGCCCTGCGATATTGACTTGGTGAGTTGGTGAGTTGGTGAGGTGGTGACTTGACAGTGTGTGGCTGCCCGAAGGCTTGGTTGTGGCCCTTGACGGCAGATAAGAATGAGCACCTCGCGGACAAAGCAGATCTTTCAGATTCGACATTCGACGAGTGCCTTGCATGCGTAGAGAGCCCTGGTCTTCGTACATCGCTGCGCTGTGGTTGTTTGGATGGCACGATGGCTGGACACAGCGGCCGGAGAGCAGGGGTCCGTGGAGGATTGACGAAACAAGCGGCCGGGGTTGATTGATCACCATTGCTGCCGAGCACACCAGGCCCTACCATTACCATACAACAGTGATTTCGGGCTACAAATCTCTGATGAAAATCAAGGACAAATAGAAGTGGTGAACAAGGCCACGAAACATAGCAGGTCGGCCACTGGGTATAAATCTGGTGGTAAGCGTGCCGTGACCCAAGAAGCACCTCAACCAAACCGGATGTGGGGGAGGGGGCGAGGAGGGGGGAAAAGCCACGGGGGACTACGAAGAGCCGAAGAAAAAAGAGCACTTTGACGAGTCAACAACTTATGTAGTGTACCACCTCGCTGGAAAGAGAAACAATACAAGGCACGAGAGCGCAATCTTTGTGACTGTGGACATGCAATCAAGACGCAGTAAGGAAAAGGCTCGGAGTGGATGGTGACAGGCTGCCCGGATCTACCGTCAAGGAGAAGAGGGGAGGGGGAACCTGGAATGGGAAAGGGGGGGTCAGGTAGGTAGGTGGTGACGACCAAGAATCATATCAACGCTATGGACACCCACACGCCCAGCCACAATCTGTGTCTTGCTCTTGTGCCTCGTGGGAAACACAAAAAAAAGACGGAAGAACGGAGGACGAGGACGAGGACGGGGACGAGGGCTGGGACAGAGGTACCAAAAGCATTTGAGTTTGGCTGGGCTGGGGTGGTGGAGGTGTTCGATGCCCTGTCAAATGGTCTGCTGGTCGGAGAATTTTTAGTGCCTGGCTGTAAAAGTGACTTTGGTGCTGAAGGTCAACCGACAATAAAATGGCCAACTGCCCACCTCCCCCCTTCGTTTCCTTTCCTGCTTCATTTCCCGTCTCATTTTTGCCCTTTTTTTCTTCTCCTTCCCACCGTCTGGATTGTTTCACAGCGTTGTTGCTGATTCTGCTGCCATATGAACAAGGCGTTGCTATCATGCTTCAAGTCCCTTTGCCCCAGAGCGGACCCAGCGCTGTTAGTGCAAACGGCCAGTGGGAGCAGCACAAGAATAGCAAGATGACAACGACAACATTTCCAGCGACACGTGGGGGATTTGGGAAACTGAGGGAGAGGGAATGAGAAACGATGTCATCATCACCAGATTCTCGACTACGACCAGCACTGGATGGATTGACGAGGATGGGCTCATTAGGGGTGGGAGGACCACCCAGGGCGGGCAGGCCAGGAGCACCTCCACGACCCCAATCCACTTCGCTCAAATCCGGGGCCCTGGGAACCGGCCTGAATGAGACGGGACTGGCCATCAACATGCGACAACCTCCTCTGCTGGCAGTTCGACCACTGCAAGAGAGAACGGGAATGAGCATGGCTGCTGTCATTTTCAGGCTGGAATGAGCGGCAAAAACAGGCACCAGACGACTGCTGGGCCAAGTCCAAGTCATGCGGTGATTATCGGCGGGGCAGCAATGCGGGAGGTGCGGCGGTCTGTCGGCGGTCAAGCGAGTCGCCAAATCTAGGCGCCGGTACATCTTGGGTGTCGGCAATGAGGACTCTTTCAATTCTGGCGACACTCTTCATACGGATTTCTCCTCATTTGTGTGACTTTTTTCCGTCACCGAGTGCTGCTCTTTGAGTTTGACTGTGGAGCGATTGGCTGCTGGTCGGGCCAAAGCCCATCCACCCATTATCAGCATCTCTGTCCCATCATTATCAAGTCTTCAACGCCACCCATCCACCACTCTGTCGCCGGGCCGGCTACCCCTGAGTATAAAGGGACATGGCTGCCCATCGGAAAACATGCCCGTTCATTTATACTTCATCTTCCTCGAGCTCGCTCCCGCACCAACCATGGCACGAGCATCGTGAGACCCTTCCCAGGATGTCAAGATCACCATGAGCACACAGCAAGAACACCCTCACCTCCTATTCTGGCTTTCGAAAAGTGTGACGCTTTGCTGGATATTGGACGGCCAGAATTCCCCTGGTTTCCGAAGCCAAGGAATATCACTTTCGATGCATAAGGCGTCTCTGTTCATGACCTTGTCAGAAACGGCTGACAGGGCTGTGAGGTGCCATTTGAAAACGCTGGCCATGATGGTGAACGGCCAGAGCGTCAGAGGCTCAGACAGAGAGCCTTTGGTGGAAACACACGGTGCACGGGCCACTGTTTTGGATGTCGCGCCTTATCTGTGGCTCTGATTGGTCATAGAGAGCGGGAGGGACCCGCAAGACTAGGCCGTTTCAGGAGGGCCCCAAGGTTTGTCCGGCTGAAAAGCAACCAGCGTTCCTTTTCGCGGCGTGCGCTCTGTCACAGCACAGCACCACTGGACAGTGGACATCCGACAAGCACGCGCGACCTGGGTACTGAGGTAAGACCTGCCCTTTTGTTTCCCTCATCCACCCTATCCACCCCCCGGCCTGCCGATTCGTTTCCGAACCTTATAGCAGAAGCCCGACGAGTGCCTTTTCCACGCCTCGAGCTGCAGGTCTGGCAAAAGCCGGGACTTCGTGGTGGTGACTGTGGAAGTCTCGAGGTTTGGGTGACCACCCGAGAGGCGCTGACGGCGAAAAATTCTCGCGGCTCCAGCATCAACTTCCGGACTCCTAGTTTCGAGTACGTCAAACCTTGGCCGTATGGCCTCCACTTTCTCATTCCTTCCCTGTGTCCCGGTGTCCGCCTGGCGGTTGCTGCTCGGGCTGGTGGTCCTGCTTGGAGCCGGCGGTTGTTTGGCTTTCCGGAGCCCGGTTGCTGGCTCCCGACGGTGCTCCCGAATCGGCATCCATCCATCGCATTTGCGACAGCGGCAGCTCAGGCCGTCGCAAGAAGTCTGCGACTCCGGGCAGGCTCTGTCCTGGGGTTTTTTTTTTCTTCTGCTGCTGCCACCCTCTGCTGTTCCCTCTCTGTGGCCCTGTTGCTGCTTGCTTGGGTGGACCCAGCACCACTGCCCCCCCGGGCTGCCGCACCACACGCAAGCAGCAGAGCCCTGCACCCAGCGCCAGCCAGAATCCGGTGTCCCTGCCCCGTTTTAACCCACTGCACACACACACTCCTCTGCCATACCCGACCACCCACCGCGACGCGACTGATACTTGCTCCATCGCGACAAGTCTCTGCCGTGCGACTCTGCATCTTTATTCCATCGTTTCCCTTTGACTGGCACGTGCTTTTATCGAATTACGTCGTCGCTAACCGCCGGTCGCAAAGGGTTTTCATTGAAGCTGATGGGTGCGACTCTCCCGTCCTCGTTGCCGTAACCACCTTCCCCCCGAGCCTCCATCACACATCGCGACCGCCATGAGTTGGATAAACGACGGCGCTGTTCCCTCTCACAATGGCAACGGCTTTGCGATCGCCGACCCGGCTGCTGTTGCCGGCGTCATGATGGACCCTTCGGCCTTTATGGGAAATCCCGCCCAATTCAACCCGCAGTTCGCGAACCCCCAGCAACTCGCCATGCAGAATACCCCGATGCGCAATGCCTCGCCGTCCTTTCCGAACGCGATGTATCAGACCAACTCAGTCATCCCATCGAAACGGACTCGTCCCAGAGAAGATAGCATCGGACAGTCACCGCGACAGGCACCCGGCATACTGCCAACCTCACGCGCCGAGACACCCCAGCAATCGCCGTTCCCGGGCTATCAACCACCAGGCATGGCGCAACAACAAGGTGGCCAGCCGTCCCCATACCCTCATCTTCAGCAAAACGGCTCGGCCAATGCTACTCCGTCTCCCATAATGAGCAACCAGATGCGGCCAGGCAGTGTGCCACAGAGGGTGTCGACCGCATCTCCCCATCCATTCTCGCCTGCCGCGCAACAATTCCCACAGACGTCGCCGGTTCCATCTGAGCACGGAGGAAACCCGCAGGCTTTTATGCAACAGAATGCTTTTCCACAAGGCTTTAATCCTCAATTCACGGCCCAATCTCCTGCGAGGCCGTCGCCGTCGCCCAATCCCATGGGAAACCCCATGATGGCTCAGCACATGACCCAGATGCAAGGTCAGCTTCCCCAGCAAATACAACAGATGCCTCAGCAAATGCAAAATCCAATGGCGGGTCAGATGCAAAACATGATGCTGCAGCAACAGATGGGCCAAGGGCGCGGCGCAATGGATCCCCAAAAACAGCAGCAACTTCTGTATCAAATGCAGATGCAGCAGCAGCGGTCATTACAACAGCAAATCAATGCTCAGAACATGATGCAAATTGCTCCAAACGCAAACTTGACACCGGCCCAAATCCAAGCCCAAGCTCACGTCCAGGCTCAAGTTCAGCACCAAGCTCAGCAGAGGAATATGATGGCCGGCAGACCAGGTGTTCCGAACGGACAGATGCCACCAGGAGGAATGAGGCCCCAACAAGGCATACCTGCACAACAGTTTTTGAGGCAGGTTCCTCCAGCCCAGTTTCTAAATCAACTCCGCGCCTTTTTTGCCTCGAGCGGTCAGGTGATGGACCAAACGCTTCCCACCATTGGGAATCAGCCTATCGATCTACAAGCTTTGTTCCACGCAGTCATGAAATTTGGAGGATACCGCGCCGTCACACAATCAAATGGTTGGGTCCAGGTATCCATGGCCCTGAATATCCACCCGCAGCAAGTACCGGCGGCACCCTCCCACTTCAAAGCAATTTACGAGCGGTGGCTGTTCAAGTATGAAGAAATGGTCAAGATGCGCATGCAGCAGGGAGGGATGCAGAAGGCTCCGCAGATGGCCCCAGGAACGCCTACTAAGATTATGCCTCCTGGCCAGATGCCGGGGCAGATGATGCAGCCCGGTCAGCCATCACCACTCCAGCAAGGTCCGATGCCGTCGCCAGCCAAGCCTCCGGGTGGACAGCAAGCCGGCATGAACGGTTTCCCGGTTCACGGTCAACAGCCCATGATGCCCAGCCAGACCCACCAACAGCGCCACAGCTTGTCCAGAAGCGTACAGGCCACGCCCACGAATGAGGACTTTTCTGTGCAGTCTCCTGCCCAAGGAAAACCTGGCAGCATGTCTGTCACCGGCTCGGCGCAGGCAGAAAATCAGAGAATGGCTGAGGAATTGACGGGCACCGTCAAGTTTGCCGCCCCCTTTGTCACGAATCCCGAGGAGTACATGCCGTCTTCTCGGGAACACATATCATATGGAGGAGTTGACGGTAGCCTGATAAAGGTTGGCGAGGAGCTCCAAAACGCCTGGATCGACCTGCCAGCTGCCTATGAACTCGGGAATGTCGATCTCCATGCCATCACCAAGAGTCTCCAAAGCGGCATTCATGGCGAAGTTCGGCTTGCCCTCGATGTCCTTGCAAAGATTACGGCCAGTGACTTCTACTCTTTCACGCCGACCAACACTATCCCGATCCCTCAAATTGAACTCAAGTTCTGCCCCGAGCTGGTAGAGGCGCTTGTGGACTGCGCAGAAGAGCAGATTGAGCTACTCGCCGAAAGTTCGGAGGAGGCGTCCAACGAGATTGTTATTTCGCCCTATGAGGATATTGTCCGGGCTTGTCGCATCGATAGGCTTACCGTCAAGAGCATCCCGGTCCATGGTTCCTCGGAGTATGACCTTGAGCGCGCGGCTGACAGGCTCATATGCATCACAACTATCTTCCGCAACATGTCCTGGCGCGATGATAACCATCCGGCTCTCGCCGATGAAGCCGTCATCAAGTTGTTGTGCGTGGTCATTAGATACATGGGAACACGCGAAATGCTGCTTCGGAGCAACGCAAACACACTGGATATCATGAAGGATCTGGTCACACTACTCAGCAACATTGCTGGTGCGATTGAAATACCAGGGCGAGAACAGGCCTTTTGCTTGTTGCAATTTTTGCTCGCCTTTGCACCCAATCCACCCCCGACGATGGTGAACGGCAAGCTGTACTTTTCAGTTTACGACCCTCGGTCGCACCCCTATCTCCCACACGCCGTTGATTCGCTGGCCAAACTACTCGCGCGGGACGAACCGAATCGGACACACTACACGGCCATCTTCACGAATGAGTCTATGCTCAACACGTCTCCGCCCTGCGAACTGCTCACCAGAGCCTTTGCGCTTGCTATCGCCCCTATTCCCGACTGCACCAAGGAACCTCGCCACCCGTTGCCCCCGCTCGTCGAGGTTCGGAAACCCATCATCATGCAAGGTCTCCTCGCTGCCGACATTATGGCAGGGCTGGCGCCGGAGTTTGACAGCGGAGTGGCGCGATCATGGCTGGCCTCGGGCAATGGGTTTGCGCAGAACTTGTATGCGCTCGTCCGGCAAATCAGCAGTCTGTACGAAAGCCAGGTTATGAGGCCAGGGCGTGGCCCGCCAAAGCGAGATGCCGAGCTCGTCTACATCTCGTCGGTCGGCATCAACTTGATCAGGAGGTTGTGCGAGAAGGCTAGGGACCCACACCGCCCAGCAGGTGAGAGCGGTATTCCGCCCGAGATCCTGCCGGCGAGCGAAAGTGTCTTGCAGGCTCTGCAAATGCATGCCAGGGAATGGACCGTGGAAGGGATGTTGACTGACTTGGTCGCGTATGCCCGCCTGGTCCGCTGAAGCATCCTCATTGGGTAATTTTCTGTATATGTTGTTGTAACCTATCAACCCTTTTTTGAAAAGTGTGTTGTTCATGGCGGTACTCTTTTTTTCGGCGTTTAGCGAGCGAGCGTGGTTTTGGGCGCTTGGGTCATGGTTGAGTGGCTCATCTGGATAGAAAGAGAGATCTTGTTTTGCGTCTATATGTGAAGGGGGGGTCTTGGACAGCGACTTTTCGACAAGGGCAGCCAACGATTGGTATGATATGTGTTGTATGGATCTTTATTTCGGTGTGATTTGGAAAAAAAGGATAGGTGTGGTAGGACTGGTTAAGGGGCGGTTTACATAGGTAGTCACAGTATAGAAACTGTGAGGCGTATTGAACATTTTGTCGCTTTGTTTGCATGTCGTACTACTATCGTCCCGTCGACCGATGTCCGGCAGTGTGTTGCAGCAAAATTCGGTCACTGACCGATATTGAGGTTCAATGGACCCTAGATTGTATCATACAACTACCGTCGTCCTCCAGCATGGGGGTATATCATTTTCCATCTCCAGAACCGCATCTTGGCCTCCTGATATCATACACGGCCTCCCGTCTCCCGGCATTCACCCATTACAACCCCCTCTCCTCCAGGAAAGCAACAATCTCTGACCTATGGTGCCCCTATTTCCCTCAGCATCAGCGTTCCCATACTCGTCTTCTTGTCGGATGCAAACTCACCCGAACTTCCACATGCCCCGTCAAACTGTTGACTCTGATGTCGTTTGGCGACAGATTCAGCGCCTTGGCAAGCTCCTGCTTGAAGGCTATCCTGTTCCCCTCGATCTTTTTGATGATTGTGAGCTTGAAATTGCCGCCGCGCTTGGCGTCCTGGTAGACGGAGTAGTTGTTTGTGCGGGAGCGGCCGAGGGCGAAGGGGAAGTATGTCTTTTGACTTTGTCTTGGGAGGGATTGTGGTGGGGATGGGGAGGGTGTTTGGGGTTGGCTGGGAGCTGTGGAAAGGAACTGTCTGAGGAGGGGCGTGAGGGTTGGTTGTTGCCGGAGGAGGCGGGAGGGGAGGAGGGTTGGTCGAAGCATTGTGATGTTGTGGTGTTGTTGTTTCTGGTGAGGCACACTCGGGGTGGTGATTCGGGTGGGCGGGTTAAGCAAGGTCAACGGACCGGATTGTGGTGGTGGTTGTCGTCGCAAGTGGCTGTCGTACTGATGCTATCTCGAAGCTCTCTTCGCGACTGCTGCATCGAAAAATGGTCGGTGCTCGGCGGAACAAATGGCCGGCGGCCGCCAGCAACAGTTTGGTGGGGACACAGACATGGCGGGGGCATGTCAAAGCAAAAGGTTGAGGCGCACAGACCACATCTCTTCCCAATGCGGGTTGCCCACTGGAGGAGCATCGCACTTTGCAATTTTTGACCCCACCAAAGAGAGCGAAAGATACCCTCACTGAAAATTGGTCGGCTTTGTCAATTCGGCTCTTCTTTTCGCTCCCCCTGCCAGTACCCGACCACGTCCTCGTAGCCCCTCGATCGACCGACCGACCGAGACCTGCGATACGCCCCCCACCGACGGAATCGATTATTTTTCACGACTTCGTCACTCTCAACTCGGAGGATCTCATCACAATAACAACGACGCCACAGCCCATCACCATCATGGCTTCCACCACCGCCAGCGGCGGGTCCGAGTACGACCTGCTCAACAAGCTCGCCCCCAACCTCGACCGCCACATGATCTTTCCCCTTCTCGAGTTCAGCGCCAGCCAGCTTGTTGACGAGGATGGACAGGTCAGGGATGAAGCCAAGGCGCGCCAGATCACACAGGCCAAGTTTGCGCTCACGAAGCGCACCAACATGACCGACTACGTCGCCAACCTGTACTGCGAGCTCGAAGGCCTCGACGAAGCCCCCGCCGAGTACACCGAGAGGAAAAAGCAGGTCTTCAGCCAGCTGGAGAACTACGAGCAACAGACCGCAAAGATCACAGAGCTCCTCGAGCGCGACGACGTTGTTAATGCCCTCCGAAGCGACAAGGTGGCCAACTTGGAGTTCTTGAAGCGGGAGCACGATGTAAGACTTGGTACTGTGCATATTGGGAAGGAAAGTTGTGGTGCTGACTAGAGTGGTTGGACAACAGGTCACCATCGACATGGTCAACGCCCTCTTCGACCTGGGCAACCTTCAGTATAGCTGCGGTAACTACGGTGATGCCACTGAGACCCTCTACCGCTTCCGCGTCCTTTCCACAGACAACGACAAGGTCGCCTACGCCACATGGGGTAGACTGGCTTGCGAGATCCTCACCATGAGCTGGGAGTCGGCGTTGGAGGAGGTTCAAAAGGTCCGCGAAGTTATCGACTCGAAGCTGTCGCAAAACCCCCTCGCCCAACTGCAACACCGGACTTCCCTCATCCACTGGGCTCTCTTCCCCCTCTTCAACTACGACAAGGCCCGTGAGCCCATCCTCGACCTCTTCTTCAACGCCGGATACATCAACACCATCCAGGCCAACTGCCCTTGGATCCTGCGCTACCTTGCCGTGGCTGTTATCACCAACCGCACCAAGGCTAAGAACATGGGGGTCCAGCAGAAGCAGATGAAGGACATTGTCCGCATCGTCAAGCAGGAGGCCTACGAGTACCAGGACCCCATTACCCGCTTTGTACACGCCCTGTGCATCGACTTCGATTTCGAGGAGGCCCAGCAACAGCTCGTCCTTGCTGAGGAGGTCCTCCGCGGCGACTTCTTCCTTCTTAACCATGCTGATGAGTTCGTCGACTCGGCCAGACATCTCATCTTCGAGAGCTACTGCAAGATCCACGCCCGTATTTCCCTTACCGACCTCAGCGCACGGTTGGGTCTCAACGCCGAGGCTGCCGAGAAGTGGATTGTCAACCTGATCCGCGACACCAGGTTGGACGCCAAGATTGACTACAAGGAGGGCACAGTCGTCATGAACCACCCACCGACCTCTGTCTACCAGCAGGTGATTGAGAAGACAAAGGGCGGTTTCTTCCGGACACAGGTTTTGACTTCCGCGGTTGGTGGCAGGTCATAAGGGAGAGGAGATGGTTGAGGATGTGCTTGCTGTAGAAGGAGATGCCGGGACCATGACATTTGCTTTTGTTACCCCTTCAAAAGAGAAAGAGAATGGGGGAACTTCTCTCATCATCCATCCGGAAAGCCGGAGAGAGAAGATGGGAGCTCCACGGGTTTGGCGAGTGGGGAGGCGGCGCGGCGTCAATCTAGACATTTCTGGGTGAGGAATAGGAGGAGACAAAGCAAAAATGGTTGATGTCTTTGCATTGCTCTCACGGTTTACCACAGTGGAATTGGAAGCGATGTAATATACCTCATTATCAGGCGTATTGACAAAAATGGCTTAATGGACTGTTTTGAATGAAGCTCTTCTGGTGTGTGGCCCTGTAACAAAAGCTCAAGGCTTGATGAGCAGCCCAGAAACGGTGTCATCTTTCTCATAGGAGCGAGCAAATGTCCAGGAGACAGACTTTCATGCCATCTCTGGGATATTTCGCTTCACTCCATCTGCCTCAGCCTTCCGTCAAGAAGAAGTGAAATGACACCATTTCCCAGCGTCTCATTTCAGCACTTTCAACCGCCATAAAAACTGGCAGACCACCACTCGCCGGAGCCGGTCACATGAAGAGCGTTTGCCGCACTTGCTCACGCAGACCTGCATTTTCTTCTCGTCTCACTGTGCCAAGACAGAGCCTGGTCTTCTCTACCGTACTTAGAAGAGTCTCTTGCCACGACGTGCTTCCCCTCTCTTCCTCTTCCTCCACCTTCATTGCTGCTTTCTCGGCGTCCTTGAGTCTAGTCTTCCCAAGAGGCAAAAGAACTTCTAGAACATCATCGTCCCTTCAGACATCAAAATGCCCCCTGAACGGCATTTCCGGATTCAACTTTGGTACTGCGTAAGACCTTTTCCGTTCCAATCCTGCCCGTTGGGCGAATCTGCGGGTTTGACTTGAGGATGATGCTAAAGTAACCATAGCACCGATGCGGCGGAGATCCTTATAACGAGCAAACAACTGTTTGTTTGGATTTTCACTGCCAACATGTGGGGCCTTGCGAGCTGTGCATTGTTCAAAATGAATGGGTCCCTCGTTCCTGATCGTGAGGACTTGATGAAGGGTTTGTTTTGAGGAGGGCGTGTTGCTGGATTGTGTAGATGTAGAGTGTTTGGAAAGATGCCTGTTGTGGTGTGTACGTGCTGGGACAGATCTCAGCTTTATGCATCACTGCATATTATTTGATGAGATGATCCTGTGAGAGGCAGTCAGAAACTTGCGGATAGTTCCTCACTTGAGAAATACACAATGATAGGCCATCCAGGCATGCCACGTTTGGCTCTTCGTGACAGTGGCTGCTGCTGCACAGCCATGCTTACCTACCTGCCTCACCGAATCGAGGCAAGCAGCGATCTTTCCGTGCAGCTTCCTGTTTCCATCCCTCTGCTCTGCTTTCCCCTACTTTCGGAAGGCACACTTTTCTCAACACTTGATCGCCTCAAAAGCATTCTGCCTTCTGTCTTGCAGCCCAACAAGTCCTGTTTTGTCATGCCTCGCTCACAGATACGGAACGCGGTCAGGAGGTCAGTGAGAAAGACCAAACCGGTACCTTCCGGTCGTCAAGGGGAGGGTGGTACGCCACCTGAGGAGGAGGATAAGGGCGATGAAAACTACCAGTGTAGGGAGTATTGGTTTTGCGTAAGTTTGTTTTGTACAGGTTTTGCTGAGTGTATGCTAAATTTGACTGGGGGTTTAGCACCGCTGTGGTGAGGGGCCGTATACGTTGTTTGAACGCGATTGTGAGAGCGGGGAGTGTGGGCATCATGCTCGGTGTTCGAAATGTCACGTTGAGTGGGGGTGTGCGTGAGTGTGGTGGGTGGTGGCTAATATGTGTGCCGTCGAGGTTGAAGAATTGTTCCCAAGTCGATTGAATGCAGGTACCAACTACAACTGGCCAAAGATCATATACTCTTCTCAACTAAATATCTACCACGACGAATGGAAATCGCCCAAGGCAAATACTGAAACTTTGAGATGTGTTCTGCTGTTCTGAGGCAGTGCTGTACCTTTTCGACGAGTTGTGGGATCGAGAGGGCGACCGCTGCGGGAGATCACAACAAGACTCGAATGAATACAGGACAGGGAGAATTGGCCAAGATGATGTTGTCCTCGTTATTCTCGCTGGGATGGGCACTATAGACGCTGCCAATGCTGCCCGCGACCTCCTATCCAGCTATGTCAAAATCCGATTATGTCTTGTTGTGGGTATCTGCGGAGGTGTGCCATCACCCGAAGTTTCCGGACATGACGACGATATTCGATTGGCGATGTTCTTATCTGATCATCAATAAATTTGTCTGAGCATCTAAAAAACAGCACGGTAAGCATGGAAGCGAAATTGAGAAAACCGTAATCGCCAGCAGGCGAAGCTATAAAATACGTCATCACGAGCAGGCGAAGACATGATAAAAAGGGATCATTAGCCAGCGAACCTAGCATAGTATCTCCAACCATGCTTTAATCTGGCAAATCTCTTAACTAGTGGGCCCTCCTTGATCGAAAGACCTCCGACAGTAATTTCGTATCGATAGACTAGCGGATGATTTGGGGCTGGATAGAACATCCGTAATAGATAGTCATGAGACTTTGATTCTTTCTAATCCGGAAGACGATTTTCAGACGGTGGGGGACTATAGGTAGGCTTCCTAGATAATTGTTAGGGTCCTGTTTTCTATCGAGCCCCTTCTTATCAACGGCAGACTGATAGCTGTCGGATTCAAAGCCACCCAAGCATATAATTCTCTAATGCGCTGTCTCAATATTGCCAGTCAGTTCCAATCTCCCTCAAGTCCTCTATCAAAGCCGGCGGGTTATCCAGCCCGGCAAAGGTACCTCCAAAATCATGATCTGCCACGTTGTCAACATCTGATCTAGCATCAGCAGAACGGTTCCGGAACACAAAGACTTACTTCGATACTCGGTAAGATTCCCAACCATTGCAATCACCTCCCGAGGCCAAAAAGCAGTGTTGTACTTGAAGAAGCTCACAAGAAGCGGCGCATCCGTCCTCGCCCGTCTCGGCACTCTTTCAAAGGCACCCGGATCTTGAGCGTAGATGTATATCGATGAACGAAATGTCAGCGTGAGGTAGTAGAGTGAAACACAACGCAACAATTCGTTTGTCGTTAATATGGATGGGGCTGTACCGGCTCTTGGGTCCGACCCTGTGAAGAATGTCAGTGATGTGCCAGCGGCCTGTGTCAGGGCTACCCTACAGTCAATGTACTTGTCGCCTATCCAGGCTAGTTGTCCTACAGGGTTGTCGTGTAGGGCCAAGCCAACTGTGTTGGGCTGTATGGCAGACGTGAGTTAGTTGTTGTAGAAGTCATCCAATAATACAAGTTACCTTACTAACCTTGGTTGTCTGCATAACAAAATATCCCATACCATTGACGCCCCATTCCACCGACCTTTGCAATTCGAATTGCTCCAGCGGCGAAAGAGAAATATTCCTCGCTGAAATCTCCTCAGGGGTAGTAGGATGAAAGAACATAAACACAAGATGGGCAGCTCTTGCTGTGGTGTTGAACTCATCGTACAAAGTAAACGAGATAGCCACGCCATGAGCAGTTCCGTGGACAGCGTAGGTTTCATAGCCAAGGACCTTCGTCATGAGCGTGTTGTACACACGTGCTGTGTCATCCAACGTCCAATTTTGTGGCGGGGATGATGAGAATGCAAACCCGGGCAGTGAAGGGATGATGATGTCAAATGAGACATTTCTGCCGGTGGACGTTCTTGCTTGTTGGGTCAGGTCTTTGATGATGGGTAGAAACTCTAGAAACGAGCCGGGCCAGCCATGGCATAGAAGCAATGGTATTGCGTTTGGGTCTTTGGACTTTTCGTGGATGAAGTGGATTTGGAGACCCTCAATCGTCACTGCGTAATGATGGAATCTTTAAAAAAAATAATGTATCAGTCCATTGGGCTAGCTAGTTCTAGGAGACAGACATACTTGTTGATAGACGCTTGTTCTCGTTCCCAGTCAAAATCATGAAGCCATTCTTGCTTCAGTGCTTTGAGAGCGTCGAGATCAATCCCGAAGGAAGACCCAATCCCTGGATACTGCGGTTTCGCCGGAAGCTGTGTTGACCGGATGAGATCCAGCATGTGAGGGACATTCTTCGAAAGGTTTACCCGAAATGGTTTAACCTTGAAGGGAACCGCAGGTGATGGGATCGTCAATGCCGGTGTAACAAGACCAAGCAGCGATGTCGCGAGGGTTACCAGTCTGAGCAGCATCATCTTTGACGCTGTGGAACTTGTCTTTGCGCAAGCTGCATGAGAAAATGTCTTAGCTAAAGCAATGCAGCATTCTAATGTGACCCTTCTAGCGTCTATCGCGTCTACCTATATCTCGGTCATTTCCAACTTTGGCCGTTTCCGCTGGTTGCCTGTAGTGTGTGACCAGCGGCTTATACGTCCTTATGCGGAGCCATTCACCTTTGACTGTCCGACCGCGAATTTCTCGCCCAACGTTACCCATGCGGCCACATAACTCAGAGTACGGAACGCTTTCGGATCAGCATGGTCGCCGAACCCCGTTTGCAGTGCATGCTCAACTGCGGCCCAGTTCACAAAGCCGAGGCCCTCAACTGCCTGCCTGGTCAGGAGGGTCTCAAACATGCGGTGCAAAGGACCCCCTTTAGGCCATTTGGTTGGTGCCAGGAAAGGGTGTTTTCTCCGTCGGTAAAGCTCATCAGTAATGAATGGTCTTACCGCCTCACGTAGAATCCATTTTTCAGTAAGACTGTGAAGACCAGAGCCGGCTGTCTTCCAAAGGGGACCCTGCTTTTCTCCTTGTTTTGGCGTGGATGTTTCGGGGGGATTGTACGATAGCTTAAGGCTGGGAGGAAGTCGGTTCACGTACTCGGCCAAGTGATGATCCAGGAAAGGGGTACGTGCCTCGACACTGTGTGCCATCTCTGTCCGGTCGCCCAGACACGACAAAAGGACATTGGCAAGACAGCTCTTATTCCACATGTACAGGGCAGTGTGCAGTGGGTGCCAGCGCCCTCGCATCTTGGCGCGAACAGAAGCTGGGTGTGATGTAATAAGCGTGGCCCGGCAGTCGAGGTCTTGGAACTTGGATTGGACCCAGGGTGCAAAGAGGCCCTGGGTGGGATGCCACGCCAGGATACTCTCAGCCATACCCCGGGCGTTCGCGTCGGAAAGCGAGGGGTGGTCGAGCCGGCCGTCGTACTGGTTAGCACCGATATTGCGCCAGATGGTTCTCATCTCGGCATCCGTTGTCTGTCTCATGGCCTCGCGAAGCTCGTTGTCAGAGCTGAGTGTCGTATCTGGCAGCGCGAGGTCTGGCTCGCAGAGAAACTCGGCAGGGAAGTAGGGATATCCAGCAAAATGCTCGTCGGCTCCTTCACCCGTGAGAACGACCTTGACACCATGATCTCGAGGTAGCGTAGACAGAGCAAACTTGGCCACGGTGTTGAGGTCGAAGTGGTGATGCTCGCAATGCCACACGGTGTCGGAAAAGTCACTTGCCAGACGTGCCTCGTTGACATCGACTTTGATGGTTTCAACCCCAAGCCATTTTGCTGTTCTTTCTGCGATACTGGACTCGTCATAACCGGATTCTTCTGGGAATCGAACACTGAAGCAGGTGACTGGAGTGGTTGGTGCACGATCTCCAATTTTTACATGCTCCGTCTTTGCCAGGTGGGTGACGATACCAGCGACAGCTGACGAGTCGATGCCACCAGACAGGTAAATGCCAACTGGGACATCAGCGCGCAGCCTGAGACGAATCGAATCGACCAGCCTTTCACGAACACCTTCGACCATCTCTTCAAGTGGCCTTGTCTCGACTTTGGTCTACCATGTGTTAGCACTATTCCCGCAAGAATGGCCAAACGGCGATATCCTTGTGACTGACCTTATCTTCATACTCAGCGTCCCAGTATACTTGATCTTCGATCCCCTTCTCCTCTGTCACCTGAAGCCAATGCCCAGGAAGGACCTTGCGGACTCCCTTGAAGAGGGTCCTGTCGTCAAGCATCCACCCACCGCTGACGATAGCATCAACGTCCCACTCGGCCTTCCATCCCAGAGGCAAAAAAGCCTTGGCCTCTGAGGCGATCAAGAGTCGATCGTTCGATACAGTCCACACCAACGGCTTGATACCGAACCGATCGCGAGCAGCGATCACTCTTCTTTTCCCCTCACGACGATCATACAAGACGAATGCAAATTCTCCCCGCAAGTACTTGAAGAAATGAGGAGCGCCGTGGATCTTGTACAAGGCTACCACGAGTTCACTGTCGCTTTCTCCTCGAAATTGGTAGCCATGCTGCTCGCGACACTCCTCCCACAGTCTATCTTGGTCATAGATCTCCCCGTTTACGACAGCATGGATGCTTCCATCATCACTGACAAGGGGTTGGGAGCCGCTGGGAGAAAGGTCGTTGATGGATAAGCGGCAGTGACCAAGGGCAATGCTGCTGTCTTGGCTGATCCAGACTCCGGCTTCATCTGGGCCACGATGATTCAGGATGTCGATGGAGGACCGAAGTTGCTTTTCAATGAGACCAGCCGAGAACGTTGAACCATTTATCTGAGCTGAATTGTGTGCTGGAGGAGTTTGTTTGGCGACGGCAGGCTGTGAATCAAGCCTGCCTCGCGGGAGGGCAATGCTGGCTGTGATGCCGCACATCTTCAGACAAGGATGGTGGAAATCGTCAGGTATGATACCCCAGTTGGCTTTCGTGATGTATCAGTGTTTATGCTTTGTTGAAGTGTTGACTTTGGACAGCGAGAATGGTTTCTACAGCACCGGTGCATCAATCTAATCTGACCCAAAGATAACCTGGGCCTCTATTGATAACTTACATGGCTGTCGACTTACTAGTCGATGGTTAGTTTCCAGGTTCCTCATTTTAACCATCTCCGAATCAGTCAAGTTCGGCCCGGTGCCGTTTTTGGCCATGTAGCTGCTTCGCCCGCCGTTTTGATTCGCCACCACGTCAGTTTCACTACATCTGCCGCTGATCAACGGTAGACTGCATGCAGAAGAACTGTTTCACTCGACACCACCTTAGCCAAGTGACGATCACTAATTCTCTCTGCATCGCGAAAACACCACCACGATAGAGGCTACCGCCAAAGCTCCAGTCATGCAGCAGCAATTTCACCTCGGGACGCTCATTCAGGGGCACTGCCACGAGGTCGACATGTCCACGATGGAGACACTCGACGAGCTCAAAAGTGAATTGGGGAGGACTTTTGGATTTGTCGATGCAGCGTGTGAGTCTTACGAATTACAGCAAGGGATAATGAGATGACTGCATGCTAATTAATGTTTCATGGCAGCGATCACCTTCTATAGCCCCACAATAGGAACACTGGCTTCTCTTGAAGAAGTCAAGTCTTGTGATGGCCCGGTGGAGCTACGAGGCTCCCAAGATTCATCGGTCCGCATTCCGCCCGGACCAAAGACGCTTCCCGTCGTCGGTAACCACTATGAGCTGTATCCCGACCCCCTTGGAAATTTCGACAGACTCTTTTCACGATATGGGCCCATGATCAAGACTGTAAACATGGGAACCACAACTTACCACACCAATGACCCAGAAATATCACGACACATTTTGCTCGAGGGAGAATTCTTCACCAAAGCAACATCCAACCCCTCGCACCCGTTGTACTACCTCAGCGAGCAGAATGCACTCTTCACCTGCGACACAGCATCCCCTGCCTTTGCCATCAGCCACAAATTTGTTCCACCTGCACTGTCACCCCGCGCCATAGCTCACCATGCACCACTCATCAGAGCAGCAGCGCGGGATATTTTCCCCGTCCTCGATGAGCTCTCCACCAAAGACCTTGCATTCAACGTCTATCAATACATGTTCAAAATGGGCGGCCAGGTTATTTGGCGTGTAGTAGCCGGGCAGGACCTGCAGCATTTCAAAGCGGTCAACACACCGCCGGCGTTACCAATCAGGCTGTTTGGGCAATATCTGCACCTCATGAAGAAAGTCTCGCTGCGCCCCGCTTGGTACGGACGACTGCCGTTTGGGGATGCAGCCCGACTTCGTGCAGTGCGCGATGAACTTTGGGCGGAGATTGCCAGAGCCCTGAGGGAATGTGCTTCACCTGACGGGGAGACGCTGTCGCTATCAGATCCGACTGCGTCGTTGAAAGCGACATGTATTGCTGATTATCTCAGCCTGGTTAGAGACGACAAGGGCCAGGGACTACCTGAGGAGGTGCTTTTGGCCAACACTGTGGCGGTGCTGGGTGCTGGTTTCACTACCAGTGCCTCGCTACTGTCATGGAGTCTCTATGCGCTAGTAAAATATCCAGGCAATCAAGAGAGGCTCCTGCAAGAGCTTGTCGACCATGGGGCAGACAGCGAGAAGGACTGGACTTACGACCAGTTGCATGCCATGAAGTTTCTCGACTCCTTCATCAAAGAAACGCAGCGGCTCCACAGTCCAAGTTTCCAGACAACGAGAAACGCAAAGAAGGATCTCATCTTGCCTGGTGGTTACTTCATCCCGGAGGGCTCCGTCGTCACGACGTGCTTTCCAAGCCTGCACAAGAATCCAGCTCACTGGGACAACCCATTGAAATTTGACCCAGACAGGTGGCTCGAGCAGGGGTTTGCTGCCCAGGCAGCTCGCAAGGGGCTTTACACACCCTTTGCTGCGGGTAAGAGAGGATGTGTGGGGTTTAATTTGGCACTGGCCGAGGTCAAGATGGTGCTGGCTGAATTGGTATACAACTACAAGTTTGAGGATGCGTCGCCGGAAGCTGTTCTTTATGACCCAGAGTTTCTGGTCACTCGGCCACTCAACTTCTATGCGAGTGCCACGAGGAGGACGGAATGGCCATCGAAGAGAGCTGAGTAATGAGGGGTTCTATTTTTCTATGTTTTGAAGGGGCGTGTTTGCTTTCGTTGACTTCATGTTCATACTTGGTTTCTTTGTAATCATAGACATATTCGTCACACGAAGACGAAGAGGGGCAGCCGCTACACTTGGGGAATATCATAGGTTAGCGAAGGCGCCTGAAAATGGAAACTATTGTTTTTGAGTTCAAACAAATTATCTTGGAGATTTGCGTGTTGCTCTTCTCACCCATCAGCTCACCATTGTCCTTGGCAATGACCCCTGAGCTAGTTTAGGGGTTTGTTTACTTTCCGCCCTATCCACACCGACCCCTGAATGACTGACCCACTTTTCCTCACACACTTCTTCCTTGCCGGCGACGGCCGATTTCATCGGAATGTGGTGTGAAACTTTGGATCTGCTCGGGGAAGTGACAAATACAGATTCGGACCTTCGTTGCTTGTCTGCTTTTGGCACGCTCCGAGTGTGCAGGTGTTGCAATGCTGTGCGACAACCCAGGGTGGCTCAGAGCGACATCGCCGTACCTGTCAATAACCACCTCAAGCAGTCCATTGCCCCGTGGATTCAGACCGCAAATGCCGTTGATACCTATGTAGTAAGCAAACAAATCATTTCCCTATTCTACCCTTCCAAGCCTAGGCGCTGCACAGCATATCGTCGATCCCCGCGCATTGCCAACATGGCACAAATCACCAGCGCACACCTCCAGACGCACAACACAGCCAAAGACCTCTGGGTGGCAGTTCATGGATACGGCAAGTCAAAATATCTCTACTTTTTTCCCCCTTACCTACCTACGGCTAACAAGAAGTGCAGTC
Organism: Podospora bellae-mahoneyi; assembly: GCF_035222275.1. Lineage (NCBI taxonomy): Eukaryota > Fungi > Ascomycota > Sordariomycetes > Sordariales > Podosporaceae > Podospora > Podospora bellae-mahoneyi. Next base: position 309,931 of record NC_085884.1, read on the forward strand.
TACGACCTGACCTCATTCGCAGCCGACCACCCTGGCGGCATTGAAGTCCTTCTCGAATGCGCCGGCACTGACGCAAGCGAGCCGTACGACTACGCTGGGCATGGCGATGATGCGACAACGACGATGCAAAAGTTTAGGGTTGGGGAGCTCGCTGGGTGTCGCCATGCCAAGAGTAAGACGAACACGGGTGGGGGGAGGCCTGTTGCAGAGTCTGCTGGTGGTAAGGGGTCGTCGTCGTGGAATGTAAGGGCCGCATCGGTGTTCAATTCCAGGATGATTTTGTCCTGTCTGATCGGCGGTGCTGCGTTGCTTGGGTTGAAATTACTTCAGCGAGCGCCTGTTGAAGGGGGGGATGGGCGATCGTTCAGTGGGGTGGAACCAGTGTATTCGTTCTTGGGGGGGTTGCTTGTCGCGACGGTGGTCTGTCTTGTTGGTGCTGGGTATGTCTACAATGAGTTTAATCGGACGCTCAAGCCTGAGAAGGAGGTGTTCGATTATCCAGCGCTCATTCCAAGGAGAAGAGACAAAAAGCTTGAAACATTGAGCACTTAGGCCAGCTTTGGGGTAAGGCTGTTTTAGATAGACATACACTGTACAGAGAAATCATCAATTCTTCCTACAGCACTCCAATTTCTGTTTGTCACAAGTACCAAACTGCACCACCTGCCACTCTGTCCAAGACATAACTATAACGCTGAACTTGGTCAACATCATCCCGATCAAATTTCCCCATGCTGATGTGCATATGCCAACAACTACTAAACATCACTCCGACAATGACGTTTGCGCTTGGGTTATCTGCCATTCCAACTGAATCCGACCCGGCCCGTGCCAAAAGCGGCCAGCTTCCGAGCTCGAGTTACACCACCCGCTTGTAACTCTGAGACACACAACCCCTCCATCATTTCTGCTGGAAAGAATAATAACAAGATCCTGATCTTACTTACGGCTGAGGTTTGCATTCCTCCAAATCCTCCTCACACACCACTCCGTCTTCCATCCAAAATTCCCACAAAATGTCCCACCTTCCGTGCTTTTGCTACAAAGGATTTGGCGAAGAGAAGCGCCAGGAGCTTTGGTACAGCCAGGCTGTGCGTATCGGAGACAAAATTGAGTGCTCTGGTCAAGGTACGATTGCTCAGATCTGGTCTGCCCTCTTCACCAACTAATCAGCGACAAAACAGGCGGCTGGAACCCCGAAACAAGCGAAATCCACAAGAGCTTGTCCGACGAGTTCGACCAGGCGTTCAAGAATGTCGATCTAGCCCTTCGCACCGCTGGCGGAAAGGGGTGGTGCCAGGTGTACAAAATCCGTGTGTATCTTACCATCATTGACGACGAAGCGGTTGAGGCGTTGGTTCGCAACCTGAGGACGTGGATGCCGGATCATCAGCCTATTATGACGGCGATTGGGGTGAATAAGCTGGGCTTGGAAGGGATGAGGATCGAGGTGGAGGCTGTAGCTCATGATCCCGAGGGGGCTGCGAAGAATGCTGCGGAGGAGGCAGCTGGTTCGCATTAGGAAAGGGACCCGCAGGATGTGCCATCGATAGCATCAATTCTACCTTGCATTGCATGTGGTACGTTGGATGGTTTAGTCATAGCAGTGATCTCGGGCGGTGAGATTTTGGACCGAGATTTATTCCAACCAGGCGAATGGGGAGAAAGCCGTGAGACATGTGAGATCTCATCTTCCCAACGTCTTTGTAATCCATACGACGAGAAAACGTCCCGTTAAGGTTTTGCACAGCCACCTTGGGGTTCCCCCTTTTAGGCAAGTTTCATGTGCTTGGCCGACGCTTCACGGCTTGGACACTCCACCATGTGTACCAGTTGGTCATAGGTAGCATCAACAAAATAGATGGTTCCAAATTTGTCAGCGCATGAAAATGCCATTTTTGACATCTCCCCTTTAATAAGCCGCCCCGATCTCCCTTGTTTCACAATTAACTTACTCAACCATCCACCTTCGAGGCACCAACACCAAATTCGGCGTCATGACCAACCCGTCAGCAGCACCAGTTTCAACCAAGTTCCTAAACGTCCTTGTCATCGGCGCAAATGGCTACCTTGGAACTGCCATTTGCAGCGCCTTTCTACGAACCAACGCTCCACCAACCTCCTTTCGAGTACATGGCCTCATCCGCCGCGAATCAGCCGCCCACCAACTGGCAATGAACGAAGTCATCCCCATCATCGGCTCTCTCTCCGAACCCGACATGGTCCGCACGGCTGTCTTGTCCCACAGCCCTGTCTGGGACATAATCGTCACCTGCACCGAACCCTCCAGAGCCACCGAAGCAGCCCACTGGTCTGACCTCTTGGCGTTCATCCAGGACTTGGCCTCGGCGTCCGCCTCCCACGGGGTTCGCCCCTTCGTCCTCTGGTCGTCCGGCTGTAAAGACTACGGCACGACAGGATTACACGGTGAAAAGAGCCTCACGCCGCATTCGGAGGACTCACCGCTTCAGTCTCACCCCATCATCCGCGGCCGGATGGACGCCGCGTTGCGCGTTCTTGAGGTGGCCGGTGCCGAAGGATCCGACTTTACGGCTGCCGTGGTGAGGGCTACACCTGTCTTTGGATACAGCGGGAGCTACTACGGCGCTGCGTTCGATTATGCCGCGGCATTTGCTGGTGCCTTCGGGAAAGATGATATCAGGAGTCGAACCCTGGACTTCACGTCGGATGAGGGGACGATCATGCATGGAGTTCACGTTGATGACTGCGGTGAAGGGTACGCGGCCCTGGCGACGGCGGCTCTACCGGACGATGATCGTAGACGGAGTATCGCTGGCAAGGTCTTCAACATTTCTGGGAGGAGATATGAGACATTGCGCGAAGTAGGCGCCGCGTTAGCGCAGGAGTATGGATTCGGACACGGAGCGAGGTTCGGTGTAGCTCAAGACGAGCTGCCAGAAGCGGTTTCTGGGCATAATTGTGGACTCGTCTTTGGCTGGAGCCAATGGGTGAGCAGTGAAAGGATTCGGAACCTGACCCATTGGTGTGACAAACGGTCGCTCTTCTCAGAGAATATCGGCGTCTATAGGCTGGCTTATGAAGCTGCTGTTGAGGCTGGATTGGATGACGTGGAAAAAGTGAGAAGACGGATGGCTGGGAACTGGAGGGATGATCACAAGGCTGCGGAGTAGACCCTTAGTCGTCAGACTGCATGTACACAGAGGCTTGACCTTTCATAGCTGGGTAGCCAGTCAGGGTGTATCGCTGAAATCTGTATTCAGTGCTGGGAACGGACGTACGCCGCTGCTGTACAAACCGCTGACTTTCGGCGGTATTATGGATCCAGGAATCTGGCACAGCTCAACCCGAAACAGACTATGCCATATCATAGTGAAGTTGCGAATATCCTCGTGGTCGTGGGGCCGCTTGTGATGGTTGTGATGGGTTATCTGTGAGCCCAAAGACCGCGTGCTGCAGCATATCCGTATGGATAGCTCTGGCCATGACCCAGTAAAATCCACATGCTCCGACTTAGAACAACCTTTGGGTGTTTTGGTTGTTCGAGGTCAAACATATGCATCGTGACTCTCTGACCGTGCCATATGCCTCCTTCAAAGAATGCAAGCCTCAAACTAGCGGTGACAAAGCATCCAGGCGGTGTGCCATATGCTAACAATAAAATAGGGAAGCATGCTAGTCGTCGGTTGTACGTTTGACTTGGCTGCATCTTGAGAGCCTCGGCTGGTTGAGGCGTTCCCAAAGTCTAAATCAACTAAACTCCGCCCAAGTTTCGTAGTGACTCGGGGTTCCGGCAAGGGGTGTTCGGTGTGCAGATTGAGTCGAGAGCCCACCGAGGTTACCAGAAACGGTATGTAGATAGTGCGTGTGGGACAACACCTGCTGCTTCTAATTTCTGGGTTGACAGATGCCAGGCACGCAACACCTCGTACTTCTCGCATTTCAGGTTGCTTGCACCTCCTCGCACTGCTGCACGTCTTGAACATCTCCCTGTGATGAGCGGTAAGTTTTGCTCCTGAACCAGCTTCCACCTCGGTCTTAAACTGCAGATCCCAGCTCATTTCCCCGCCGGCACATGGAAAAGCGTTTCTTGCTATCTGGCCAGCGGCTGTAGATGAATCTTTCAAACTCCAGGCAGCGGTGGTGTAACCTTCCCAGTGGTGGGCCGTATGTCTCAAATCAACGGTAACAACGCAGTCGTAATTGCTGCATTGGATCTGCTCAGCCTCCTTGGTCCGGGTCCGGATAACACCTCCCACTTCCACATCTGGTGCTGACCACCTCACCCAAACTCGGAAGCTGATATTTGGTGTGTAGACTGCAGTGCGACCGAGAATTTGTTTCCCCGGCTGTTTGTGGGCTCATTCGCGCGTT